>NC_138924.1:10016065-10373296 GCF_965231255.1 Vanellus vanellus | reverse complement strand
GGCCCCGCCAGCGCGCGCTCCCGCCCACCCCGACGGCCTGCCAAGCGCTGCCTACGTAAGCGGTGACGCAAAAACGCGTCACCCCCAGGACCCAGAGCAGCGCAGACAGCCCCCCTCCCCCCGCCCCTCCCGGGGCAGCGCCGCCGAACCCCCGAACCCCGCTGGGTCCCGATCCCGATCCCGGTCCCGGTCCCGGTCCCGGTTCCGATCCCGCCGTGACGCCCCCCCCGGCCGGGCCCCGCCTCCCCCGGCTGAGGCCCCGCCCCTCCCACCGGCGCGTCACCGCGCGCTGCCGCGCGGAAGGTAAACACCCCGCCCCACCTGACGCACCGCCCGGCAGCCCCGCCCCCGCCCACGTGCGCGGGACTGGCGCGGCGGCTCTCGCGAGATCCCGATGTAAACAAAGCCGCGGGGGGGGCGGAGGGGAGGAGGAGCGCAGCGCCGGCTGCCGATCGCCGTCTCAACCCAGCCTGGGGCGCAGCCGCTCCTCCGCGCCCCGCCTACCGCTGCAGAGCGAGACCGGGGATTGGCCGGCAGCGGGGTGCGGCCCGCCTTCTGAGCCGCCTGATTGGCTAGCCGCGCGCGGTGCGCTGGGTGTCATTCCCTGTGGGGGTCCCAAACACTGTCAGTGAGGCGGCGGTCGGAGGCTGTAGGTGAGGGGGGACGGGTCGGGATGGGGTGGGGCGGCCGCCGGCGGGGACGGGACCGGGAGCGCCGGGCGAGGCTTGTGGAGCGGGCCCGGGCTCCGGGGGAGCGCTGCGGCCGGCTCTGAGGGGCAGCGTGGGGGTGTGAGGCCGGGCAGGGGCCGGGGCGCTGAGGGAAGGGGCGGGAGGGAGCGGAGGCCTGAGGGAGCCGCCGGCGGGAGGGCTCGGGGCGGGCGGAGAGGGGCGTCCGGCGGGTCGGGCCGCCTCCCCGGCTGGCCGCGGCCTGATTCACGGTCGGGGGAGCGGCCGGTCGGGTTGGATTTGCTGTGGGGATTGCTCAATAGCGGGCGGCTGAGGGCTTCTCGGCCGCCTCCTCCGCGGGGCCGGCGGTGCCGCCTGCGGGAGGGCCGCGGTGCCGGAGCCCCTCAGGTGCGCGGGGGTGCGGGGCGGGTGACTGACTGACCGCCCGCACGGCTCGCGGCGGGAGCCAGCACCGCCTGGCGCGGGTGTCCCGCTGCGTTAAGGCGTAAGGCGAAGGGATGTTTCATCCTGTACGTGCCGTTTTCTCTGTGGAGGCTGCTTAGGCTGTCTGTCAAACTTCAGTTGTATTGCTGAAGGTGGTGGTGGTGTTAATTTCCACGGGGCTAAGCGTCGATCCTCGCCTCACGCAGTGAGACGGCCCTTACAAAGGCTGCCCAGATGTGAAATGATCCTGATAACCGGTACCACCTTGGGGATTCGGCTTTATCTCCTCTCACTTTGTGGACTGGTTCTTGGTTTGGGGACGGGACGGGACGGGGGGGGAGCGGGGGGCGGCGGCCTGAGGAGGCGGCTGGGATCTGGGATGCTCCTCAAGTGGTGGGGTTTTCTTTTTGGGTTTGGTTTTTGTTTTTTTTTTTACCTTTAGGAATGTAATGCTGAATTTTCACATGGCAGAACAGACGTGTGAAGAAAAACTTGAAGGTGGCACAAAAAGCTGACATAAAAAAAGAAGTAGAATGTGTTCCATCATGCTTTTTGTGTTAGCTTCAGTGTAACCCGTTACAGACTTTCAAGAGTACAATACACTGCAATTGCAATTGTACTTGATTTTTGTATAATTATTTTCAAAGACAACAGCTCATTAGTAAATAATAGTCTTAAATAATGCTGATGATAACTGTGGTGCAGAACCTGTATCTTTAATGCACTGTTTGAAGAAAATTTTCTGCTTTATTGTGTAGGTTTGTGTTCGTTTTGCTTTCACATCGCAGGATGCATCTCACATCGCAGGAGCAGTAGTGATTGAGATACTGAAAAAGGAAGTTTGTTGTTGTGGTGTGTTGTGTGTTTTTTTTTGTTTGGTTTTTTTTTTTTTTTTGAGTGCTGCATAGGGTCATAGTGCCTTACAGGTTTGTATAAGTCAAGTTTCCTTTTTCAAGAAGTTCTTATCATCCTGAAGAATATGTCAAGAACTAGTGTAGTAAATAATCCTGACACAAATTATTATTAAAAAGTAATGTGTTTCTTACAGATATCTGCAAAGAAACAATGGCGACAGAATCTCCACGCCGCCCTAGTCGATGTACTGGAGGAGTGGTGGTTCGCCCACAAGCTGTCACGTAAGCGCGTGCTAGAAGAATAGCCCTTATTAGAAATGCTTTTTATTTTCTTGTAGAAGAACCTAGGCTGAGTTTTCTTTCAAAGCCAGCTGTGAGGGCTCGTGTTGACAGTATGGTTTTGTTGCGCTGAGTGTTTTCCAATAAAATAAAGTAAACAGATGTGTTCTTGTCTCCTAAGACTGTGCAGGTCAAACTGTCTCCCCAAATAGGATCCTTTTAGCTTAATACGCCCAAACCTTCAAAGTGTATGTTTTAAAGATGAATGCTTTATCTTGTAGTTTTCTGTTGTTTGTTTTCACAGTTTTGTTTGTTGTACAAACACTACACTAGCTGTAGATCACCGATTGCAAACTTCTTCTGTAGGCTAGAAGGAACAAGTGTAGCATGTTCCTTTCTTGCTGTTCTTTTTAATAATGCCTTGTCACATGGGTGTATATATGAAAACATATAAGCCTGTCATTAAAGTCCTTGAGTAAGTAGAATCGTGGATTCTAATTTATTTTGCTTAAGCAAACAAAACAAAGCACGAAGCTACCTCTCTCCTGTCTGAGCGCATAAGAGACCATTTTTTTTGCTTGGGCATCTTTATTTTCATTGTGTTCACGTGAAAATACCTTCATGGCAAAAGAGCTTAGTAATACAGTCTAGAAGATTTATGGTCTCGTCTTTGTCTGTTAAATGATTTTTGTAGCAGTTTTTCTTTTTTCCTGGGGATGTTTATAGTGCTGAATTGTTGCTGCAAAATGGCATTGTATTGAAATGTTTACTTGTGCTATCAGTTTCAGCGCCTGTTAGTTGGCCACTGGAGAGAGCTGTGTATTTCAACATCAAGATTCACTTTATTTTTATCAGGGAGCACAATAAACCTATCATTGTAACACAAAAAGTTGTGTTAGATAGAGATTTGTCTTAGAGCCACGTGATACAATAAGCATTTTTTTTTATGTTGCAGAATTTCTCAACAAAAGCATTTCTGTTTGTAGTGACCTTTTCTTCAAAGAGTACTTAAAAATATAATAATAGAAACACACTGTAAGAATAAGATTATCTGTTCTTCTGGTTTTTTAAATATGGTGGCTTGTTCTTGAGGTATATCTTTTCACCTCAAAAATTTCAGTCTTTTTGAAGAGAGTTTGTGTATGCTGAGCTGCTGCAGCAGCGTTCTGCTGCTTATGTTAAACTCCTAGATTCTTGCTAATGGAAGATACTATCTTTTTGTAAGTTTTATTGTTGTTTAGGTTGTTTTTAAGCACTTTTAAGATATTGTCTTGAAAGTTTTTCAACTTCAGGAGAGATTTAGAGTATATATGCTGAATAGATCATTTCCCAAACATCAGCTTTGTTTCAAGATGCACTTGGGGAGCAGGAAAAAAACGGTACTAATTTCAGGAGCTGAAAAATGAAGACAGTATGACTCTTGCTGGTAGGCATTCACGTGAGAACTTCAAACACTGTGTTTAATACCATAGCTGTAGACAAGTATTATTGCTAGGTAATAATGGGCTCTGAAGGTACACAAAGACAGTTGTGGTGACCTACATAAATCAAAGAAGAATCAGCACTAGAAACCACAGCACATTTGTAAGGCCTTAGCTTAAAGTAGTAATGCAAACTTTGGTGCTGTAATCCTTGGATTGCTGAACAAAATCTAGTTTTGTCATGAGTTGCAATAAGCTTTCAAGAAATCTAAAATTTTATGTTTTAGATTTATTTTTGTCTTCAGAGAGGAGTCAACCAGTTAAGCTGATCTGAGTGTTGCAGTATTTGACTTGAAATATCTTCCGTATTGCTGTGTATAGGGCAGAGTACTTAATTCTTAAATACTAAACGCTCCAATTTCTATTAAAGGAATCTTACACGGCACAATTTCAGAAAGCATGAAGAAAGCGTGTGTACCTTTGGGCATCACAAGTCTAGATTTCCTAGTTTACAATTTTTCTTTGCTGCTTGAGTCAGCATAGGAAAAATGACTACCAATGTGAAAATTGATTTGGGGACTGGCAAAGCTGTTACCTAAAGAGTTAAAGATTTAAAAATTGTTTCAGACTGTATGAAGATAGTTCTTGTTGCCAGCATGTTTCAGTATTACTCATTACAGAAAGCACAAACTTTTTGCGTAGTTTCAACACCGTCTGTCTAATATAGTCAACCCCCAGTGTAGGTTGCTCAGCAGTTACACAAGGGACTCACTGCTCATGCAGGGATAAGCTAATAAAAGCATTAGTTTAAATCTACCAGAACAAATGTATCTTCTGCTATATAGTATCCTAAATCATTGCTGCTAATGAACTTCCAAGAAGGAATAAGCTTCCCAAGCTATAAAATCTTGTCTGAAAATACCTCCTTATTATTCTTAGTTAGGGTTTTGTTCCACCTCCTGCCTCAAGCGCTACCACTTACTTCTTCATTGTACGTCATGCATGCGAGGCCTTAAAGTTTACTTGCCCCACAAGGAGAGCTGCAGCCCTTAGCTTAAGTCCTCATCTTCATGATGTAATAGCCAATTCAAGTAGAAAAATACTGAAGAATAACTTCCAAATGCCCGTTCTACTTCAGTCAGCTGCTCTGATGTGGAGAACGCGGTTTATTTCTTGACTGTTACTTTCAGTGCTTTTCCTCCAAGCAGTTATTTTATGAACAGGTATCACTTGGCTTTTTACAGATTTTTAGGTCATTATTTATATTATCAGAATGTTTGGCAGTATATTAAGTAACTGCATTGCATACTTAGTATTTTCCTTTGTGCTGAAGACTATACGTTTTCTCTGGTGGTACGTCTTATTTAATATATTCACGACTGTTTCTGAACTTCAGTGGTAATTAAAAATTCTCCTTCTGTTTTCAAGGGAGCAGTCATATATGGAAAGTGTTGTTACGTTTCTTCAAGATGTTGTGCCGCAGGTATGTGTAGATCTTTAAAACTGTTTTTGGTGTACAAAGCAGTTTAAGTGTGTGTCAGGTGGACCAAAATATCAACACATAAAACACAAAAGCCAATTTTTTTTAAATTTTTTGAACACGAGCCTTGAGACCAGGTTTTTGAAAGCATAGATTGCGTACCATCGGAAGACTGGGCCTACAGATTTCCTCTGATAGGTAATAATTTAAATGAAAATCTTAGCTACAGAGAAGTTGAAGAATTACAATATAAATAGCAGGAAGAAGATTGCAGCCTTTTCCTAAGATAATTCTGGCAATAGAATAGTTGAGGAGGGGAGAGATTGGGCATAATACTTGCTCTGCCTCTCACAAATGTATTTTTTCTGGGTTGTAGTTGGAAACCTGTGTATGAACTCTGGCTGGATTGATGTTAGAACAACTTGGTAGACACCCATTGTCACTGTAGCTTTTGTCGTTGGCCAAAAAGGAGAAAGCTTCTTTTGCCTCCTTTACTCCCTCTTTTTTTATCTTGTTTCCTTAACTTGCCTCAGAATGTCCTGGCTGCTGTGGGACTGTGGAGTTCGGCCTAACCCGCTCTTCTCCAGCGTGCTGAGTTTTGCAAAACTGGAGCCCTCACTCTGCTTTTTTAATGTGTTTTTATTTTCTGGGGTCTTCCTCTCTGGAGAATAACTATGATGCTTGTGTCTGCTCTCGGTCATAGTTTTCATGGGTAGCAGCAGCATGAAATGGGAATGGTCACTTCTGTATTGCTCATGGGCCTCTCAGTAGCAGAGTGAAATGCATTTTGTTTTGTTCCTCTTTGGGAAAGCTGTAGTCCATAGTGGAGGAACATTGCAGCTAATTGTCTGTAGCCTCAGGAGACTGTCTTGGTGCTTATTTGAAGGATTATCTTGGTTAGTTAGTCATGAATTTCCTCAATAAGAATATAAAAAAAAAAATTCTCTCACTAATACCAATTTGTGAAATGCATTTTGGACTCGTGGTCAAAAATAGTCAAACTTTATTTTAAAGATTGTTACATTCCACACATGCCTCTGGTTTTTCCCCTCTGCAGTTAAAGGATACAGTCTGTGTTTTATTTTACAAATCAGTTTGCCTTGGAAGCATGGAATGTGATTGTTTTGAAAAGTAATACCCACACTTACTTTTTAAAATTTGTATTTTTAGTTCATGTTACTGCTTTTCTGGCAAGTATAAAGTGATTATACAAGCGCTTTTCATATTTAATCCAAAATACTACACAGTGTTTTGTTATAATTCATTTGCAAGTGATGGCATTTCTACTGCAGCTCACGTTCTTACTACCACAGTTTCTCCTGAGAACTGTAAAACTTGTAGTTTGGAAACACTGCAACTCTCCTTCACAGTTTCTTTTTGTATCTCATTTTTTTATGGAAATCTGTAGAACGCAGGATTGAAACTTGCATCTGTTCTACTGGAATTGCAATTTATTCTCTTTTAAATGGCTATATTAAAAGGTCACAAGTATAGTTTATTTTACTGACATGTTTTAGCTGTGTGGTAAAGGTCTGTTTCTTTCCTCAGCCTTGCTTACAAAGCTTTTAAGTGAATTAAAGAGAATTTTAAGAGTAAAAATGCCTCGCGTGAGAACCTCCAACATTGCTTTTAGAAGTAGTGCACAACTGCAAAAGTTAACGATTGTAGAAGCTACGGTATTTTAGTTCGCCTGAATTGCTGTAAGTCACATGGCATTTCTAACCTGCTCCAGAAGACTTATTTTTATATGCGTCTTGTCATTTCTACATTAGGAAGTGATGTTATGCTTGTTGAGTTATATTTAGTATGGTATATATTGATCATGGAGCCATTCGTTTTTGAAACAAAACCTCACAGGAATACTGGTGACAAGAAGATACATGTATCTCTGTTTTTCTTTTTTAACTCGTGTTCCCTCCTATGGCCTATAGAAGGAGAAAAAAGGGTATTAAACTTTCTTATTTCAACCGTTTTGCTTTTTGTCCAGGCCTACAGTGGTACACCACCAGCAGAAGAAAAGGAGAAGATCATTTGGGTCAGATTTGAAAATGCAGATTTAAATGGTATGGCTTCATTTTCTCTCACTTATTTTTGTGATTTTTTTTTTTTGGGTCCATGTACAATAATTTCAGTCAGCTTTATCAGTAAGCGCAGTTGACTCAAAATTAAGTATTTTGTTTCCCTCTTCCAGATAGACTAAATTCTAAGTGAATAACTGCACTTTTGTTCAGTATCTACCAAATGGCAAAATAGGCCTTGTGTCTTCATCTAAAGGCAAACTAACTCTTGCTTAAGAAGAGGAGCAAGGAGCACATAAAAAATAAATCCATTTCTTTTCCTTAAGGGAGTTGAAAATGAAGCATAGAACTGAATTTATTTAATCTAAAGTTTGATTTCAAAGACAGATTATCTAACTGTGAATCCCGTCCAGGTCCCAGATACATTTTCAGTGGAGTGGTAGAATTCAGAGTAAACGAGAAAGGAAGAGCGGTCGGGTAAAATGAGCAGGAGACTCCACGGTGTCTTTCAGGGAAATCACAGAGCAAAGCCACAAAATATTCTTAAAATGTAACTTGTTTATCGCTTCCACTGTATCTTAATAAATCATCAACAAAGACTATTGACTTAATGCAGAAAACAGTTCTCCAACTTTTTAAAAGAGAAAACGGTGATTGTTACAAGCTTTTTCTAAGAGTATCAAGTGGATCCCCACTTAATATCTGAGCTGTTTTACCTGTCTATCCCAGATACCTTTTTTTGAATTAGGAAGGTTAGGAACTGAATGAGAGATGGTTGAATGCTGCAGTCAGGTAGTTCTTGAATTAATTGAACGTCTTGGAGTTGCTGGTGGTGTGTGTGTGCTTCTCGTAGCTGGGGAGCTTAGGGACTTGCTTTCTGGAGAACACTAGGTTTAAGTCTTTCAGCAAATTGCTGTTTCTTGTCTGCTGTCTTATTTTCCTGCCTAGAGCTCTATGGTAAAGGCTCCTTCTGGTCTCAGATGAAGTAATAGCAACCATAGCCAGAGCTGTGATGGGGAATTTTCAGCCTTTCCAAGAGGTTAATAGGGAAGATTATATGTTTTCCAGCTGTTGAAATGGCACAGTGGCTGGCAGCTCATAAATTCATGGTTATTAGAACTAGAAAAGACCTATCAACCTGTACATGGCATTATGTCCAGCTTTAGGCTAGTTAAGGTTTGTTTGCTTGTGGGTTTGTTTTCCTCAAATGTTTATATTTTAAAAAAATCTCAGCCATTCCCTCTTTAGGTTCTTTCGTACAGTATAGGAAAACCTCTTTAGAATATTCTTCAGAATCCTTCATATTCTGTTAAAATTTACTTTTATGCAGCCTAGTATTGGGCCTGCATACATCCTCTTTCACCATCCTAAATATTTCCTTTGATGCTTACATGCTGGCAGTGAGCTTTTGTTCATTCTGTCATGGTTAAAAATGTAGTTTTAGAGGGCTTTATTCAAGAAAAGTTTAAAATATTTGATTATTATGTCCTGTAGCACTTTTCTTCCTGGGGATTTTCTTCTTTTTGTAAGGTTGATGTAAAGATTAATTACATAGTATCTAGAAATAGTTTTAATGAGTCTGTGCATTTGTAATTTCTGTATTTGTTAATGCTTATTTTGTTGGTCCTTTGCAAATTTTTCTCTATTTGAAAAGTTTGCCATGTTTTATTAATCATTGGAGAATGAATTACAGAAGACTTTGGGGTATTTAGTGACAACCCACATTGTAACCCAGAAATCTTTTCACCATCATTTTAAATTTTAATACTTTCTAACCTCTCTGTGAAACTTTAACAAATCTCTTACGTTTCCCTAAGAGAATGTATTTCAGTATCGTTCCAGCATAAAAATTTAAACCACTTTGCTTGCTTTTACTTCTGACTACGGAAACATGCATTGAGAAAACACCATCTAGTATAATTGACAACAGCCATAGTTGATCCTAACCTGTTAATAATGGCTTTGATATTTAAACCCAATTTAGATACATCAAGGAATATGGAGTTCCATGAAATACATAGCACTGGGAACGAACCGCCGTTACTGCTCATGATCGGGTACAGTGATGGAATGCAAGTCTGGAGCATACCTGTAAGTACAGAGTTCGCTTCTGTGCCAGAGGCTTTTCAGTTTGTAGTGTTGTGTTATTACGTTAATATTTCACTTTCCATTTCAATAGGAAAAATTAAAAGAGCCAACATTTGCCATCAATGTCATATGGTTTGTATGTAACATGCTTATCTTAAGACTAATACTGAGCATAGATCAAACACTTGAATTCATATACCTTCAGATTTGAGGGCTTTCTAGGAATTATTTCTCTTAAGTAAATTTTCAGAGTCGAACTGAGAGTAGTGTTTGACATTATGGAATAGTTTGTATCCCAGAAAGGACAGAAATCTTTTTAACCTACAGAAAGGGATAAGGGTGGAAAAATATGAAAAGAATTTGTTTGTCCCAGGAATGCAAGTATGACAGGATTAATTGTATTTTACAATCACATGTTTGTCATGTACATGATTTGCAATTTTAATTTTATTAAAGTCTATGTGTGCATATGGGTTTGATTTCATCCTGTCGTACACGCACCCTGTAGTTTGTGTTTCAGAGTGGTTTATGAGCACATGGTCTTAATTTGGGGAATTTCCCCCAAATTTCTTGAAACTACAGAATAAAGTTTAATACAGTAGGTCATAAAATTCTTAACTTTAAAAAAAAATTGCTCATAACACCTTGTCCTTCAAAATAATGTAGAGAAGATGGAGTTCTTTCTCTTTGTAAAATACATTTGGTTTGTTTGGTTTTTTTGTTTTTGTTTTTAGAAGTGTGTATATTTTTTTACAACTTTTTGGTTAGCTATGTAGAACATGTGTTTATATACTAGTAGCTTAGTATAATACAAAATTATGTTAATTTGTACACCAAAAGATAAGTTAAACTGAGTTTCGTGGGAGTGTGGGAGAGCTGGCTTTTCCCCTTTTGATTGCATATCATTAGCTGGAGATGAGAAAGAAAAAAAAAAAATGCTGAGCTTTCGCATTTGAAGGAGAGTTTAACAGAAATAGAGCAAGACCTAGTATACGTTACTAACTTTCAGTATTTAGTAACTTTCTACTAAAATTTAGGAACTTTAACCAAAATTTAGGAACATTTTAACCAAAATGTAGGAAATTTTATCTGCTTTTGTGTTCTGAGAAACTGTCTAATTTTTTCATGGCTTTATTTTTCATAGAGCAAAACATCTCTTTGGATTGTCCATGTGTTTTGTGTTGTGTGGGTGGGGTTTGTGTGTGGTGTGTTGGTGTTTTTGAAAAAAAAAAAAAAAAAAAATCTGCCTTACTTACTGCCTTGAATACTAAGAATGGGTTTATAATATTTAGTTAGTTCCGTACACTATTTTGAAGACTGATCAGTTTTATATTAGTGTACAAATCTGAAAGGGCCAGAAAGGCTTTGCTTTGTTCTTCGAAGTGCATTACAGAAAACAAACATTAGGTGTCACTAAGATACTGAACTAAGAGAGGAAATACAACTGCAGCAATACCAGGAGTTCTAGCACAAGTTGATCAATTAGTTAGGATACTGTGAGTAGTCACACAGATTTAAGCTAAAGAATTTTTTTAAAACAGTTTGCTTGATCCTGCTGAAATGTTCTTGTCCAAATGAACGTGTGTTTTCTGAAAAATGTATGGAAGTACGTTGTGTTGGGACTTCTACCCACTCTGGGATAAGAGCAGCTTCGTGTCTAGCAGAGATTTTTTTTTTTTTTTTTTTACTTCCCTGTGTGTGTATGTAACATGCCATTGCTTTGTGGTTGGGGGAGAGTTCTGGGCATCCCTCGTAAATGACTCTCTGTGTCTGGATGAAAGTGTCTCCACCAGAGCTATCTGTGTCAATGCCCTTGAGAAATGCGTTGTGGAATGGCATCTTACATGTATAAGGAAAGCAAGAATGAAAGCAGAGTCTCAGTTCTTTGGTACGTGAACAGATTAGCTTAGAGTAACCTGTTCTGTATTAACTGTCTGTGTTTAAACTCCAACCCCATGGTACTCTACAGTAAACATGAAATAATTTGATGGAGATTACTAACAAATGATGAGTTAAACTACCTTGTTTATCTGGGTTTATGTGGAGTAAGTGTGCTTACTGGTGCTGCCAGGCAGGTAGTACGAGGCAGTTTATCCATGTTTCCTAGTGGAAAACAGGGGTTTTCTTTGGGTTTGTGGGTGGGTTGGGTTTTTTCTTTTTGTCTCTCTCTCTCTCTCTCTCTTCCCCCCTCCCCCCTTTCCCTTGTGCTGAATTAGCCACAAGTTAGGCCACGGAATACCTGATGTTACCTTCTCTTTCAGTAGGACAATACAGCCAGGTTGTCTTTTTTTTCCCCAGCGTATTTAACTTCTTCATAACTCCTAGACTTAGACAGCATTTGATATTTTAGGAAAAATAAGAAAAATAAAATTGCAGGACAGTTTCTCTTAGAGTTGTTCGTTTTTTTGCAGAGGAATTTTTAATGGGGGGGGGGGGGGAAGTCCAGTGAAATGGAAAAAATGCCAAATGTGGAAATATTTTTACTACCCATCTTAAGAATGTCAACTGTAGAGATATTGCATCGCTTTGTCAGCCCTTCATTTGTATATTCTTCGAAATTCTAAGCCCATATCCGGGGAGGTACAGCTTCAACCTGTGTAATTTGTATGTGTTAGTACAATGTCAGTGTTGGAGTGGTTCCTTTGTTAGTAAGATGGTCATGGAGAGTTGCTCAGAATGATAGTCTTTAATGTCAATTTTAAATATCTTTTCAGAGCAGGATTTGTATATCCAGCAAATTTGGAGGTAATATAACATTTTCTTTTTCCAAGTTGTTGTTCTCCACCTCATTTTTTTGCTTACTTAGTCTGAGTAAAATAAAATCTGGCAGTTACATGACTGACTTTAAATATTTAGAGTTTATTTGGCACTGCTTTTTTGCATCCTTCGGTATTATACAAACCTTCCTTCTTGATCTTCCTGAGTATTTAGCTTGTAATTAAGCAAGATTATTCCAGTTAAGAAAAACCGGATCTCTACAGTTTAAAAACCTTTCAATCTGAAAAAGCAACAATTTGACATTTATGTGAAAATCTGCTCAGTAAGGCTATTATCTGTAGCATTGTGCTTTTTATTCATACAATTGAACCTCTATTCAGCACTTAATAAAGTAATGTGTTGCAGGCAGTCCAGTTTGTGTCTGAGTGATTATGAAGTGTTTATGACAGCTTCTAAGCTGACACTCTCCGTAATGGTGTTACATTGACTTCTAAACACCTTCGCAGTCTGCCTCCAGGAGTGTGTGTCTCTCTGCAGTCTGAGTGGTTTCACATTAACATCTCCTTGGAGTAAGATCTTTGACTACAGAAGTGTTACTTGCAAATGGAAGATACCATTAGGGCTGCTTCAAAGGGCTGAAATAATGTTTGGACTGCTGGGTGCTGAAGTAACGGCTGGGGTTTTGAAGTGCAGCGTCTAAATCTGTATTGCATAAGAAGCGGAAGGTGTCCATCCAAACGGCCTTTCTTTGATCTGTGTTTTGAAATGAGGGTGGGAAGGTTAAAAGTGTTCTTAAAATACGCCTCGCTAAGTGGGGAGAAATCTGGGAATATACGAAAGTATGACTAGAAGTTCCTATTTGATAATTTTGCGGTGTAGTTTTTTGTTTTATTTGGAATTTATTTTTCCCTTGCTCCCAGTTTCATGTTTCAAATACAATTGGAATTGGTTTTTGCCTAATGTGGTTTCCAAGTATCTGTTCTGGATGTTCCTGTTCAGGGAAATGCATGTTGGCTGGTTTTGTGGCAGATAATTTTTTTTTTTTTTGCATTGTACGCTGGAAGCTTCAGAAGAAAAATCATCTTAATTTAATGGTTCATATTGCAATTAAAAAAGAATGGTTAAGATTGAGTTGAGTAATGTAGGGATTACCAAAGGGGCCTTTCAATAACAAGCACAACTGTATATTTAGTGAGAAATACTTAAAGGCTGTGGTATAATGACGCTGCCACAGACTGACAGGATGCTCAGTCCAGATGGTAGGTGACTTCCATGTGGAGACCTCTGGAATGCATAGGACTCATTGGACAAGGATAGCATCATGCATTGCCATTTCTCCACTGCCAGACCTTAAATTTCTTTAAATGCTGCTGTCAATAATACTATAGGTTTTTTTAATTTGTTAAAACTGCAGTTGTACAGCAGGTGGGGGGTGTGTGGATGTACAGATGGGTGTATATGGTAAGTTGGACACGACAGTCCCATTTTGTTTGCTCAACTGTTCATCACAAGCCCTGACTGCTGGGGTTTCCATGTGGTTGTCTTAGTCCCGTTGTAATTCTTCCCCTTTTAGAGCTGGGAGAAGGAGTAGTCATTTATCACATAGTAAGCTGCAGTCCTTCCTCTGTCCAAACCGCCTCCTGATAGAGGGTGCCGCTGTGAAGGTTGTGTTAGCCATTCGGCAAATGTAGTAACGACTTGACCTAGTAACCCTCAAAATTGTCTAAGGACTTTACAAAACATCTATGGGGCTTTTGTTTTTTTTTGTACTGCAGATGCCTGCAGTATCTAAGAAATTTTCTGGTTTTACAGTCATTAAATGACTGCAGAACTGTTGAAAGATTTTTTTTTTTTTTAATTTATTCCTATTATACCCTACACCAGTTGGGAAAAAAAGCATGTGCAGCAACCTTTGAAAAGGCTGTTCTGAGAGTCCAGAAGAGTTCGTTTCATGTAGTTCTCCTTGGATGGGGTCAAAGCTAAAATGAAGACTCATGAAGGGTGTTAGTACCCGTATTCTACCTGCTTCTAATATTGTCCACATCATTCTTGGCTCTGTGTAGAAATGAAGGGATTAAAAACAATGCAGAACCATCCCCCAAATTAGAATTTTATAGGGAACCTGCAGCCTGATCATACTAAAGCGCTTCGAAATATATGACAAATAAAGTGAAAATATGGAGGAAACTGTAACCAAAACAATTTCTAAGCTTTCATTTTTTTTTTTAAATTCAATTAGCGTCATAATTTCAAGTGCTAGGTGCAATTTCACACTTAATTCAGTCACTAGAGTAGACGTCTAACATTCTTTGAGCATCTAAATTCTTATAATTTCTAGGTAATTACATACTGTTTTTTGAATGAAAAAGTGGACTGTTTGAATTTCTAAACTAAAGTGATAAAATTTGTCCTTTTACTTACAGTCCTTCTGTACTCTCTCAGTAGTGAGATGACTGGTAGTTGTCTTTAACCCAATATGGTTATATCAAACAGTATTTTGTGGCATTATCTGTCAGTTGCTTATTGTCATATTATAACATCATGTCATGATGTCTATATCATATTAAAAACATATCTTCCCTGTGCTCTGTGACAGTTTTTTAGTGTACAAGCAGTTTCCTTTTATATAGTTGCATAGTAGTTTAAACGATGAGTTTCAAACTCAATTTTGTTTCAATTTGGTGTATGTTTGACTTTTTTTTGTTCACCATGTGAAAACCATTTTCTATGGTTGGAAACTATTAGTTATCCTTAGTGTGAACAAAACTTCCTTTGTTCTGTTTTCTTATGGGTGCAAACTGGTATGCTCTGAACAATAAAGCTCTGTCATCAAAAATTAACCAGTGCTCCAGATTTCTGGTCTGTCAAATTTTAAGCAGTAGCTCGAGACGTCTAAGTGGAGGAGAGAGTTCTTCTTTCGGTCTGTCATTATGGGAAGAGAACGATGGCGACTCCACTGGGGGCTGGGTTTTGAATTGGCGTGTTCTTTCCTCGCAGCCTTCCATGGAGGTCTGGGGCTTGTGGTTTGATACCAGGCGCTGGGAAAGCTGAAATATTCTATCGGACCAGCTTGGAGCCGTCGTTTTGGATTCACTCTTTCATAGAATGAGTACCTGAAGCTGCTTTTATAGCTTAATATTCAATTCTTGAAACCTGTTTGGAAATATTCTTGGCTTTTGGAATGGGAAAGAAAAACTTTTAAGAGCTTTGAAAGCTGCCACAGGGACTCGCTACTTAGCTGGATCAAATCCAAAATGGCAGCCACAGCCTAGTTTCTTCACAGGTGCTTTTTGAAGAATTTAAAGCTCTGTTTTCAATTCATGAAGTCTATTTATATTTTGTCTATGCTTATGAGACTGTGTTGCTCAAGGGACTGGTAATGGGATGTGGAGCCTTTTACCTTATACCTGCCAGCCCACATCTCACCCAAACTGGCAGTGGCAAAGTTGTTAGCCAGTTAGCGATGGGGCTGGGCTTACGTTAAATGTAGTTCCTTGTCCCGCTTCAGTTCCTGGTGGAATAAGTGTCCCATTCACAGAAGAGATTGGCTGTCTGTGTTGGCTGTCTCAGGAGTGAGATAAGGCCTGAACTGGCAGGAAGATCGGGCTATATAATCTCTCTACCCTGAGGATGGTGCTTTCAGTCCAAATTGATAGACGTGGCCTGAGCAATGGTAATAAAGTTTTATGTTTTATATAGATAAATGAAGGGCAAACCGCAGTTAATGCAGAAGTTTATAAGACTGCAAATAGCAGAAGCTTCTACTGGTGGTAATGTTTAAAAAAGTTAATTATAAGTCAAAGAAAATCTCGAGCTCTAAAGCCCTAATCCTTTTTTCAATGCTGAAGAAGTAAGCTATTGCTAATTCAGGGCGTACAACGAAGTCCAGTGCCTTCTGTGATCTCCTGTTTCTGTAGAACAGCTGAGGACACACAACTTTAAAAAAAATCCTTTAAGAAAACTGTTATTTTACGGTATGGTATGTTAAGTATTGGTGTTTTGATTTGATCCATGTTGTAGCATCATGTCCAGGTTTTTTGTAAACTTTTTTTTTTTGTGTATTTTACTGAATTTGGCTTTTTCTTTACAAATAACATGCCAGTGGTTGGGTGGCATCTTGTATTATTTTCATTGCAAAATCTACAGTGGAGGTATGTCTTAAAATTTTGTCCTTTTTGGCTCCCAGGAGTCAGCAGCATATAACCTGCTAAGTACATGAGCTGTACAGATGGCTGAAGTTATCTGAACATTTACTAGCCTTTTGCCTTAGTTCTGAACAATTTCCCCTTTCCTGGGGGAAAAAAAAATCCTACACAGGCTGAGAGGAAAGGACATGTTACACTACAATATTAAACATTACAGTGGTCTCAAAGCAGGAGCTAACTACCTATAATAATCTCGTCTTTGTCACTGTCTGATCCTATGGCTTTGGTTCATCCTTTCAACCTTTCTTTCTGTAATTTCCCCCCAATATAAAATGATAAAATAGTTATCTTTCAAGTAATGAATATTAATTATTAAAAAGTGAAAGCATTATATGCATGCAAAGAGTTGGGCTGGGATTTTCATGTTAAGCGCTGAAGTACAAATAAACTTCGTTTGTATTTGTACATTCTAGGCTTTTCTTTGAAAATTTCAACTTTGAGCTCCACCAGGTCTTGGCATCACAGGCTAAATAAACACGCTCTCTGGAGCTCAGTGTATTTAGGAGCAGAAACTGAGTTAAGAAAGTTTGGCCTTAGTGTATCTTACTCTTGGGACTCTAACTTTATTTGAAGTAGATTTGAGTTAGAGCTGATGTGTTGGCATAGTAAAAAGTAGGAGGAGGTGACTGAATTGGGTTGGATTATTTTATGTAAATTGCTTCTTCCATACTTTTGTTCTGCTAGTTCTTTTCACTCTTGTTTTCATTCATAGCCATTGATGTGCATGCACATATGAAACAGCATTTTCATGATTTGGGGGAAAAAAAATCTTTAATTGCCAATAATAATAGTTCCCAAGCCTTGTATTTTTCTTCTTCTTCATTTCCTCCTCTCCCTTCTTGTAGAACTGATATGTTCTGATGGATAGAAAATGTGCTGCTATCTTAATCTCTTTT
The DNA here is from genome assembly GCF_965231255.1 of Vanellus vanellus. Taxonomy (NCBI): domain Eukaryota; kingdom Metazoa; phylum Chordata; class Aves; order Charadriiformes; family Charadriidae; genus Vanellus; species Vanellus vanellus. Next base: position 10,356,228 of record NC_138924.1, on the reverse strand, counting down.
CATCTCTTTATTACGCTCTCTCTTTAATTTTTCTCATTTTCTGCTTAGCTGTGTTTTTCCAAGCTGTCTTTTCTGGATGCAGATGTTATCTATGTGCTTTTTCTCCCCCCCCCCCCTGCCAAACTCATGATCTGTTAAAAACAATCAGCGAACCTTTACTGAGTTGATTTCTGATCATCGTTCTTTTGTCTTGTATAGAATCTGGTCAGCAAGTTCTTCAGAGCAGAGGCCTCCAGCTGTCCCCGAGGGAGAATTAAACTTGCTTTGCAAAAGCTGGAGTACTGCGGGGTTGTGTGTTGTTCAGATGCTGCTGCTAGCTGGAGGAGGAGAATCCGCTATGACTGGAACATCTGCCTAATAAAATAAAAGCAGGGTAGACTAAGGGATTAATTCTCATATTGATTACAGTCTTAAAACTGTTGTGTCCATCAGGAATAATTCTGATCGCGTCACTGACAGTAACGTTGATTCATACCAACGTGGACCTGCTAGCTGTCTGCAAAACTGCAGTGGCTAAGAATGTTATTTCCCCGAATGTGTGTAGCTTGAGTGTTATTCCAGGTGTCATACGGAAAAGCAGTAGTTCTCTAGGTTGTGTTTACTTACTTTTTACAGAATGAAGGGCTACCTATGTAGTAAATCACGTTTCCGAAGTAGTCTTATGAAAGACTTGTGCTTCAGTGGGGCAGGTTTGATTCTGCCCGTGTTATCTAAAGCAGTGATAATAATAAGGCTCGGGGTTAAGGCTGGAAGTAAGCTAAGAGTCTGAAGTACTATACTTATGACTTGTTGGTTAAACAGTAGTAGTATTTTAACTTTTTGAATGTGTGATCTGAAGTGCAGAAAGAAACGGGAACAACTATAAAATGACATTTCAGAAAGCTGGCTCGGTTTTATAATTTATTGATTCATAAGAACCGTGTTCCAAATTGTATTAACTTCTGATATGGTAAACTGCTTGTTTGGCAAAAGTTTTACGCCAACACATTAGCTATGTTCTTAGTCTCATTACATCTGTTTTAAGTTGTTGGTTATTTGGAAATGAGCTTCATAATGTTTGCCATTTTCCTGAAGTTTGATGTTCCATATCGGATCCATTACCAGGCAGTTATGAAAATGCATTCTGACGGACCAGTTACAGGAAGTCTGGAAATTCTTCTTAACTGCTTCTGGTTTAATCTTTTCAAGATTGCCGTAAGGGACAAACTTAATTAGTTTGACTCCATATTTTTGAACATAATTTTCACACCTGAAGAATACAGCATGTGCCAAAATACTAAATTCTCTGCTATTTTACCACCAGTGTTTGCCACTCCTGGTCATTGGTTAGTTAGCATTTTTCTTTGAAACGTGAGCTGTGCAGAATAAATACTTGTGTTTCAGATTCCTTGAATTTTTGTTAATTTTAGTCAGCAGTCAACTTACAAGTCTTGTTTCTTTTAAAACACGTATAGTCAGTAATAGTAGGTAGTGCCAGTATCTCATTCGTGCCGTGCGAGGCACGCGTTTCTAGAGGCAGGCCACCTTTGTTGCTGTAATTCGTGTTCTTTAAGACTTCTAAGATATTCTCATTTAGCACAATTGTGTGTGGTTGGTTAGAAAGGCAATGTCTTACCAACTTACTTTCTTACCTGCCTTTTATATAATGTCTTTCTACCTACTTTCTTAACTAGTAAATATATGTATTTTTATAATTATATGTATTTTTTACATTGTGTGGTCGTAATCTGTATGTTTTGCAGATCAGTGGTGAAGCTCAGGAACTCTTTTCTGTCCGCCATGGTCCAGTTCGAGCTGCACGGATTTTACCAGCCCCACAAATCAGTAAGTATATATTTATATGGTTCATAATTAAGCATAACTTTTTTTTTACAAATCACTGCTATAATCTGATATGTAGATTTTTCTATTAATTTTGAACTGTCACCTTCATAATAGCTTTCTACAAGTATTATTTACTTCTTTTCTCCTCCTAGTCTCTAATCCAGTGCTTTCTCCACTTTCATCTTTGGACTTTAACTTTGATGCTGCTTCCTTTGTAGTTTAGAGGATATCTAGGTATATCTGTGCTCAGAGATTAGTCCAGAGACGTTAATGATTCTGTTTGGAAACACTTATTATCAAGATTTTATTGCTATAAAATAATATTGAAATTATTTTTTTATAGCAAGGCGGTGGCTGATAGCAGTAGATTTAGAAATTGTTCACATTTATTAAAAACTCCTATTATAGTACATTGTAACATCTACTCATAATGTGATGCCCTTCTAAACTCTTAAACCCGTTAGAAGACTGGTAGTGTCTTTTTTGTTACCCATTCAAGAGCTGAAACTGAAACATTGTAAGTAAGATAATGCAAGAAGTAGTTGATCTGAGTAATATAGTTTGTACGAAGACAAAATGTCCTTTTCTGATTATTTAAATGTTATTTATGAAGAAAATATGTTTTCTAAACTGTGAAATTACCTAAATAGTCCACTAGTACATTAAGTTTAGCAACTGCAGCTTTTTGAGGTTTTTAAAAAAGGCTGCTTTCCCACTCCAGTAAAAGGAAGGAGACAATGGAATTTGGTTTTGGGGTGGTAGTAGCTTCTAATTTTTTTATGTTCTGCTTATTTTATGTAAACTTTATTCAAACAGTTTGACCTTTTTCATAGTTGAACCTTTATCGCAATCACTTGAGTGCTGAAAGGCACCTCCTTTCTTTTACTGCTTAAATACTGTTTTATCAAGCTCTGAGACAAGCTGGTTAGTTTGTTAAACAGGATTGTTTCAGAGTTAACCCCCTAGAAGAGCTTCCTGCAAAGTTTAAGTAATGATGCATAAACAAGCAAATCGCTTTAAAAAAGGACACAGTTAAATCTAAGTAAAATCTTATTGTCGATTTCCTAAAAAATCCTACTTCTAGTATGACCAAGTTTTTTTTGAATTCTGCTGGATTACCAATTGTACTAGTACATTATGAATTAATTAGTGAACTAAAAAATGTAGCCTAAAATCTAATTGTTTAAATTTTAAGTACAAAAATAGTAAATTGTAATAATTTTGAGTGTTTCAAAGAAAGTAAATGAAGGAAGTTAAAGGTTTAATGGACACATTTTATATTGTCTTGGTGATTTCCTAAGCAGAGGAGTATACAAAGTATGAGTACGTGTGGTTCCGTAACTCTCTTATAGGTTAAACTCATTTAAAGCAAAATACTTCAAGCGTTTTAGTCTGTTTAGGGGAACGCTGCATAATTCCTGATGAGCTATGGGTTGTTTTGCTGTTATGTGTAACAGCGAAAGTTAAGTAGTGCATGGCAGTGGCCCTTCCTCTCTTAAAGGAAAAAAGAGAAAGAGAAGTGTAAATGAAGTGAATGTAATTGAAGGACCTATAAGTTTTTTCTGATGGTAAAATAGTGCTTTCTGATTTTTCAGTCTAGTAAGCTGTACTGCTTATGAACTTCTTCAAGCACTTACTCTCTTTCTGTCTCTAAACTGCATATATTTAGCATCTGACAATGATAGTCGTTACACTAGAAAACTATTCAAATTAGCTCATATTAAATTAAGTCAAACCTTTTAAAAACATGTTTTGGTCTCTTTTTACATGGCGAGGTTTAAATAAATCTTTGATTAAAAGTACATGAATGTATCATTGACCAGTATCTGGAATCAGATAAAAGTAAAGCTGTAATAAGAGGCCTTAGATAACTAACACATGAGCTTTAATGATTCTGAACAAAATAAAAGGAATTTGTAAAGGAGAAGCTGATTACCATCAGTAGGCTCAAACACTATTTTACTGTAAAGCTGTAAAAAGGGAATTATTGAAAATAGGACTCTCTTGGTGGATGCATTTGGCACGTTCCTTGAAACAGATCTTAGTTTGTGATAAGAGGCTCATTCCCAGGTGTGAAAGGAAAGCTCGTGGTTTTAACTTGGTGACTCTACAGTAGCAGAACTTAATAGTTTGTCAACTATTTTGTTAAAATACTGGAGTCCTTTGATGTTGGATCTTCTGCTGCGTCATGTGCTTCGTAGCATAATAAAGCATTGTTTCAAAAGAGTTAGTTCATACAGGCTTATTTCATGCAGGCTTATTGCGAAGGAGACCTCCTCAAATCTGATTTAGCGGGTTATAAGTGGTCCTAGTAGCAGGAACGTGGTGCAGTATCTGGAGCTGGCCTTGCACGCTGCCAGCTCGGATCCGGTGAGGTTTATTAGTTCAGGCTCTGTGCCACGCTGGAGCAGTTAAATGGCTCCTGGAACTGTTCTGACCTGGCAGCTATACTGCAATGTTCATGCAGGCTTTTGTCTGAGCCAGCAAACCAGTCAAGACCTGACCTGGCCCAGCGCTGCAGCACTTTGATGTCTCTGTGTCCGCGGCACAGTTGGTCTGCAGCCTGGACAAGATGTCCATAAAGAATTGAAAGATTTCTGTAAATAACACTGAAAAACGTAGATACTAACTCTTCTCTGTGGACAGAGTTGCCTTCAACAGTAGATGTGGCTTTGATTATTTTCTACAGCATGCAATATAAATGGCCTTTTTGGAGACTGAGGGTTTACACTGTGACCAAATTTTGGGCTTAGGAGAGGAGATAAAGTTGCATAGCTAATATTCAGAATATGAGAACATCTCTGGACGCTGTCGCTCTTAGAAATACGAATACTAAGACCTGGCGCTTTGTGTGCCACATGCTGCATTATCTGCTGAGCCATTTGATTTGGCACATCTTTTTAACTCGCCTAGCTCTTCTTCTCTTTCAAATCTGTACGCTATGATTGAGTTTAAGACTGACTTGTATGTATACAGGTGCCTGGTTTGCTGGGCTCTGGATTTCTCTGTCTCTTCAGATAAAACAAGCGTACAAAGATGTGTTTGAGGCCAAATTGATGTGACTTTGTGGTTATTAGAAGGGAGAAAATATTCAGTGGTAGATACGCTACAAAACTGGAACTCTGCCACTTAACTCTGCCATCCTCTGTGAAGAGGAAACTCCAGTTGGTAAAGTGGTTGTAGTTAATGACAGTGAGAGAACCAGGCAAAAATCAGGGTGTATTAACTCCCTTCTCCATTTTATATGATTTGGCTTTGCAGTGTCCTCACTGCTGCTCAAGTTACTCTGTATTGGGCTTCCTCTCACACAATACCTAATGGCTCTATTTAGCCACACTAACCTAATTATTTGTATTCTTTCTTCAACATGTTTTCTAATTTTTCACCACTTCCTGTAGATAATGCCTTTCTCATTTTTCTGAGGGAACTGACTGCATGAATACATACTCGTAGAACTGAAATGATACCGAGTTTGAGTTCCGTATGTTATTAAGTATTCTGTCTTGGATATTCCTACATTTGTCTTGTGCTTTCTCTCTTTTGATTAGCATTTCCAGGATATTTATAGAAACATTAAGAATATTACTTAGTCAGGTTTTCTGTAGTAGTATATTTCTTGACCTATGAAGTTACTAATAAAACAGTTTGAGAACTCTTCTAGTAATTTTGAAAAATTGTTGTGTTTTAACTTCGTTTTGAGGTCCATTGTATATATACTGCTGAAATCAGTGCTAAGGAAAGAATACATTTACTTTGGATAGCATTGTTATTCTTTTTCCTACAAAATCAGAATATCGCTGCTTTCTGAAGTTAGTGCTACAGTCTCCCACTTTTCATTACTTATCCCAGGTCATTTTACAAAACCCTGGCCAAATACCTGCTTTCTGCCTTGTGCTATTGCATTTATTAAGGTGGGCTTGCGTAGTTTAAAGTCGATCAAGAAACGAGGAAGAGCTGGAGGAATAGCATTGTGTGTGGTAATTCATGGTTAAAGGGTAGACGATGGCAGGCTCGTGTGTCGAAGTTTAAATCAGTCATTGTCTGTAAAACCTATTTCCACGTCTCAGCATTATGAAAATAAATTCCTCCAGTGAACTGAATTAATTTATTGCCATTTTCTAGATTACGCTGCTTGCACAAAAGATGATATAATAGTCCTACATCTCTCAATGAATTTGACTGCTTAGTCAAATCGACTGATAAGGGGGGAAAAATCAAATAAGGAAGGAAATAAAAGAAAGAAATTAGAGGTTCTGTGTTTAAAACAACTATGGGCCCAAGGGAGCCTTGTGGATGAAGCGTTGAAAATGAGGATTAACATGAAAAACTAAAATTAATTGGGGCACAGTAGTTTTGCATTTGAAAACCCCAAAACTGCTAAAAGTTGAAGTTTTGCAACAGATTTCTCTCTGTACTCTACCGCTTATATCTTCGATTTTGGTAAAATAAAAATTGAACCTCAAAAGCTAACTCAGCTTTATGTGCAGGTATACTTAAAAGAACTATAATATTTAGGTTGCTTTCTAAAGGAAGGCAGATGTGAGTTTTGTATATATTCAGCCACTTGGGTGGCTTAGTGGTTTTAAGTCCCTGAAGGCCAAGATAATTGCATGGTACGTGGAGCAGAGGAACCAGCCCTGCAAGCTGAACAAGCAGTAGCAGTCGGTAGCCAGGCTGGGGTTGGTGTAAGGGGGTCATGCAGGTGTGCGTGTAGGTTTTGGTGTTTTGTAACCGTTATGTGGGTTGTTATGGTATAATGAATGTTAATGTCTGTGGATTACAGAAATTACAGAACAGAATTCTCAAGCGTAGCAAGTAAGCCTTTTATAGATATTATAGGGAAGAATTTTAGAGCACGACATTTTAAAATACTAAGTTTTTTTTTTTTTGAAGCTGTGTGGACTGACCTGTACCCCACCATTTCAGTTCAGGCCCCATCGCGTCGATGCTTTAGGCAATTAGACCTTAAACTTCTACTGTATTAGACTGATACGTCTTTTCAGTTTTTCAGACAAGAGTCAATCAAAGTAAAATATTTCTATCTGTATTTAATTAATGTGTGACTCTAGAAACGCTGATCTCTGGCAAATGTTTCAAGGTCATCTTTTGTTTTTTGGTGTTTTTTTTTTTTTTTCATATAGAAGCTACATAGTTATCAGAGAATAAAACTGTGGTGCTGTGCAGAAGAAGAAACAACTTTCTCTAAACACGCAGAGCTCTGTCTCTTTGGCAGAACTGCCAAGATAATGTTCTCCGGCCACTGCTGCTTCTTGCAACATTGCCTTTTTATCTCAGAAACGGGAGGGTGGAATGGGCTGAGGAGGCAGTAGGTATGGAAATCAGCTGGAGTTGGAGAGGTTCTAGGGTGGTGGCTTTGGGGGGATGTTAAGAAACAGGTATGATGCTGCAGGTATTGGAGAGGGACTTTGAAACATGAAATGTCTGGGTGATGTTGGGAGTTAAGGGAGATAGCATAATATGATGCTCATGGTCTGGAACATTAAATCCTAAAGGAGCACCTGAAGGTCTGGGATGAGGACAGCAGTCGCAGCGCCATTGATCAGATGTGATATTGAGTAACGCAGATAGAGCTTATCTGTGCAGGAAACGGAGTGCTTATAGATGCCACCCTATAGATGGTGCCCTGAAGCTGAGGAAAGAATTCATTCCTATTTTTAGGACTGACATGAACCTCTTCACTTCTGTTTCAAGTAGCACGTGTGCTTTTTTGCATTTGTGTTCGATAAGAAAGCAGACACAAAATACTAGTGATTAAGAAATGTTAAAGATTTTTTTTATTTTTATTTTTTCCCCCCTGAAAGAAGCAAAATAGGGAGTGAAAACCACAAGTAGTGAATGCTGCTGTGTGGCATAATGTGTTTCCAGACACTGGTCGGCTGCTACACTGATGTGGGGCAGGACCACAAATGCAACGCAATTTTCAAGAAACAGATAAAAACAAGAGGGGTTTAGTTGAACGGGAGATGCACTGCATTGTTAAATGGCTGTGGTGGAACTTGGTCAATGAACTACATACCAGAAAAATAAACTCCATTGTGCATATATGCTATTGCTAAATAGGTCAGAATTTGATTTGTATACAGTGAATTTCTTACTCAAGGGACATGAGGATACTTTTTGTAGCTTTGAATAGGTTTTGGGTTCCTGTGAAAGTCACTGGGGTTTCATTTTTATTCTTCAAAAAGGTGTGCTGCTGCTGTTGTTATTGTTATTGGCGTTATTGAGAGGCCTTAGCAGGCCCAGGAGATATCTATTCACAGTTTCATCAGAAGTACAGCACATAAGCTGCTTTGAGCTTATGTGTGGATAACCTTTTGACTTCATAAAGTTCTAAATGTTGATTTGTATGAAATGTCATTTAGCCACAGATATTTTTGTTTCAGTTTTAAGCGTACCAACTGAAGTTAGATTTTTTTTTTTTTTTTTTTTAAAAAAATACATGTATCATTTAGCTAAATGGAGCTGTAGATAAGGTGGTGCCTTGTTGGCAGGAAGGACAGTTTTCATTACTTTAATTGTGTGATTTGTCAGGATTTTCAGCTTTTTATAAATGCTGTAGTGTTATATGACAGAATTAAAAGGATTTAGAATAAAAGGAGTTTAAGAAAAAGACTTTGCAACAGGATTTCAATACTTTTTGTATTTGAGGGATTTAGCTAGCTGTTTTTCATTTCAATCATCCCGCTGCATTTTGTTAAACACTGTGTGTGGAGCAGGTGTGTGCAACGTCAGTGTATCGCACATGCAAATAAACACAATTTTACAAATAAAAATTAATCCACCGTAACTTGGAAGATTAAATCCCACCGCAGAACTAGAAAGGGTTGCTGACTCCATTAAGCATTGCAGAGAACAACACATGTCGCTTTTTGCAATCTCATGAATGGGACTGCTATTAACCTGATTTAATGCCCTGCAAAGTCCTCAAAATAATGATCCTTTTCTACAGTATTAATATTTACATTCTGAAAATATATATTTGAAGCAGAAAATGGATTTTTTAAAATGAGAGCCTCGGTCATTACAGACTGAAATCAGAAGTTTAAGCACCTATTCTACAAATTTTGCAAATCTGTATTGTGGATATTAAAAATTGGTATTCCTTTTGATTTTGTGCAGTTGTTTCCGTGTACTCCCCACTACCTTTCTTCCCCTTGCTCTCCCTTCCTTGTCATTAAACTTAAAACTAGACCATAAAGAAACATGTGAATTCATGTCTTGATGTATCCTGGGAAAAAAAAAAAAAGAAAAAGAAAAATATACTTAAGGTAAAATCCTGCCTCCACTTAAATCAGTGTCAGAACTCCTGGTAGTCAGCGTTTCACCCTTAACGCTGAGAGACTAGCGAAGTGAACAGAAACAAATGGAGTTCATCTGTTACTTGTATTGAAGAAAACAAATTGGTTGCCAGATTCTTAAGAAGACTATATGTTTCATTTATCAATTTACAGGTCAGTACATACAGTACAGGTATGACTCATAAAAGCCCTGGAAATAATAGGAATAGAAGCAAAATACATTTGGCTGTTTTAGGTTCCTTCTAAAGCTATTGTTGATGGTGAAATTATTGATGTGACCCATTTGACTTTATAAATACCCAAATGTGTAGGAGGGAAGACTTATCCTTGTACAGATGAGAGTACTGAACAGTTTTTGTTACAAATTAATTGCATGTACCTGAGTTATTAATAATTAACAGAGACTGTTATGTCAAAATGTATATTGTTAATTGTTGTGCCTTCCTGAATAATTGATTTAGTGCAGTACAACAGTATTCTGAACAGACTATATCACTAATATTCTTTATAGATCAAAGGGTTTGGTGTATAATGAAGAAAAAAAATTCCATTATTCACTGCACACATGCATACCTATAGATAGATAATTAAAAAGGCAAAGGTTGAAAGAAAATGGAGGAAATTTAGTAGTGGTGGTGGCGGCTGTTATTCTATTACTTAAGTTGGGTAGAAACGTACCCTGCAATTCAATAAAAGTTCACAAGTAGAAGAGAGGGGTTTTTGACTCAGTTTTAGTTTTATTGCTCTGTTTACGTAGCAATAAGGCAAAGTTTTCAAAACTTTTAAAATCCTGTTTTGAGAAGTGTGGCATATTTAACAATTTGATGGTTGTGGCGTGAAGGTGTGACTGCAGTTTGGGAAGACTAAAGGCTGTTTTTAATTGCCTGGCGCTGGTGCCAGCGGTGGCGGCACACACGGATCCCCGGGCAGGCAGAACTGTCTCGGCCGCTGAGTTGGCGCAGAGGACGAGCCCGTGCCCAGCTCTGCTGCTGGGCTGCACTGGGAAGCTGACCTTAAAAGCAGATGGAGTATGTTGTTAGAGTTATGTTTTCACTTTGAGCGAGCAGCAGGCGTGGCGTCTCGCTGCAGGTTGCTCTCTTAAGGGCTTAAATCGCTCAGTGGGGGAACTTTGTCAAAGACTGTTTCGAATTTAATCTTGTATTTTCTTAGGCACGGGGCATGGGCTGTAAAGCATGGCCGTGCTTCGGGCAAACGGTGGCAGCCCAGCTTGTCACGTGCGAAAGAGCGTGGCCGCTCTTGTGCTGCGCTCTTATGGTTAACGCTCTTATACTCCGCTTATACCTCAGTAGAATAAATTGGAAGCCAGTGTGGGAAACCCACGCAGAGTTGGTGACAGCCTTATTACAAGCAACTGTTATAAAACAATGAAAAGTGAGCGTGTTACTCGTTACAGCTACAGAATCCTTAGCCCCAACTGAAATGAATAGAAAATAACACTAGAATCCTGGCCAGATTTTGCTACTTGTTTTGTTACTCATTGCTGTCTCTTCCAAGAACAGTTCTTCCAGTGTTCATGACTCTGCCTGGTTTTTGTATTTCTATCACTAATTTTGTCCGGGCTGTGAGGTTTGTGTTATATATTCAATATCTTTCAATATATATTGGCCCCCACAACATGCACACCTATAAAAGGTAACACAAACAGTACAGAGTGATTTACTTTTTTCTTTTTTGCTTATTAGGTGCTCAGAAATGTGATAATTTTTCTGAGAAGCGGCCTCTTCTTGGTGTGTGCAAAAGCATTGGATCGTCTGGGTAAGCATGTTTTTTCATGAATAAAGTCTTATATAGAGATTGTAACGTCATCTAAGAAAACCCAGTAAATTATGTTTCTAAAGCTCTGTTCCTTTTTTGATAATGGGATAACACTGTGAAGTGCTTTTTAAGTGGTTTTTTTTTTTTTTTTTCCAGTGTGTCAGCACACCTTTGCCTATGACTTAAGCTTTTTAGAAGAAATAAAAAATAGAGACTCTTGATCTAAAATAGTTGAAGAGGTATTTTGAGTTTATTTTCTCCTCAGCGTAATCACAATTTTATGATGAGCCTCTTCTAATATTAATCCTGGTCAGAATTATTATTGAGAAGTGTCTACAGTAATATCTGTGTCTTAAAAAGTGATTAAAAGATGCTTTCAAGCAGCAGCCATATACCAGATGAATTACAAGCACCAAGTGATTTCATTGTTACAGCCTCTCACTGTTTATTAGCAAAAGACATGTTAAATCTACTTCTTTGGGTTAGAAAAAGAAGTTAACAGTCTTGTCTTGTGCTCTCTGGACAGCAATGTTGTATTACTCCTCCTATAAAAGAAGGTCTTAAGAGATTTTACGTCTGCATTAAGGTACTTTGATTCAGACAATGCAAAGGATTTATATCTATACCTACAGGAAAATATTTGCTTTTCCAGGGTAATCCTCTACATAGAGATTCAAAGGCTCAACAGTTGAAGTAAATCTTATTACAGTAGTAAGACTAATTCTGTGCCACACCTTTTTCAATTAAGAATTTAATCACTCTGGGTGTGGAGGAAGACTATCAAGTCTCTGTAAATTTCTCTGTGTGCGTTGTTACTGTGTTAAACTAGAATATTAATGTTACCTGTCTTAAACGTTTAAAACAAAACCTGTGTAGTGTAGAGAAATGAAATGTCTTTCTATTGACGTGTTTACAACTTGCAAAGCTGTTTATAGTGCCTTTTCTCCTTCCCCCTCCGGTAAGCGTATGTAATCCTGTGAGTAACTTCTAAACAAGAGTCCGTGTAACAGGTGATGCAAATACTGCTCTTGAAGGACTTTGTCTTAATCCAAACAGTGTATTTATATACGTAAAGGATATGTTGGATGGAAAAACTTTCCTTTGTACCTCTGCTTTAGAAGCTGAGATATCTGAGCAATGAACAAACTGTAAGGATCGTCATTTTCACTGTGTGATTTTATTCCTCGGTTAATGGGAAATACTTCAAAGATTATTGGTAGTTTCTGCTTTTCTACAAAAAAAGAAAAAGCTTATGTGTTTTCAAAACAAATGGATAGGTTTGTGTTACTACTTATCAGTAGTTAAACAGGTGCAAATAGAAGATTTTAATCAGGCTTTCCGCTGTGACCAGAAGACACAAAAAGAAGACCCTGCTACAGGCTCTTGTTTGCCCATTTAATAAAGAGCTGGTTTGCTTATGGTGGTAAACCTTTGCTGTTCATTGAAAGTTATTTTTTGAAAGAGTCCTCCTTGCAAATTACCTATTTTGTCAGTAGCTATTAGAGTTCTTTGATAGTTTGCTCTCAACTGGACCCACACTCCTTTTAGATTGGCTCAAGTGTTGCACTTGTTTTTTCTTCTGTGACATTCATAGGTAACTTGATTACATTTCTATAATGATTGTTATGCATAAAAAAGAATTTCTGTAGAACACTAAAACAGCTGTGTCACGAATGGCCTCTGAACCTGAATCACAGTTTTAGTTCTGCTCTTAACTTGAGGTTTGTGCTTAATGTCATTTCCTATGTATCTTAATGGTTGTGGACAGATAAAACACCTTGTTTAACCGTGTATCTGAAGAAAATACTACATTTATTCTAGAGGATTTATTCCGGAGCACTTGATATTTTCACTACAGTGATCTCCTCACCTACTTTTGGAGATTATATGCTGGCTATGGCATGAAATACTGCAGCTGTCAGCACATTACTGAAACTGTGCAGGGAATAGGAGGCCTATTCTGTCTACTGCAATGGCAGGTAAAATAATCGGTGAAGTGCTGCAGCGCTGACACTAAAATATTCCCCCTTTAACAGAAAGGTAAACGGAGTGTCTAAAAGACTGAATGATTTTTCTCAAAGGCAACTAGTCCAAAGCAGATCCAGAAGTGAAACCCAGGTCTTCCAGCACACAATCTGTGATGCTGATGCATTAAACTACGTTGTCTTTCTTTAGTGTAAACTGAATGAGATTGGACATGGTTATGACAATGGGGTGAACATCCAAAATAATTCTGCCAGCACAGTTCCCCCTGCCCTTATCCTCCGCTTCACGAGGACACCAGCTTGTCGCTGTTTTAAAAGAGAAGTGTGTGACCTCCCAAAGTGATTCGGCTAATTCCAACAGTCCTCTGGCTTGCTCCCATTCAAATTTTACCCAGGTTATTGTCTAAAATCTGTCAGGATTATTTACCAAGGAGAGTGAGTCTGAGGGGAAAAAAAGTTTGCCTTCAGCCTCAGACGTAATTTGGGTTTTCCCTAACCGTACTTAAAATTTCTGACTTCTGGTTACTCTGCTCAAATTTGCAGCTATTGTTACTCTTTTCTTGGAACATCCCTGGTAATTTTGAAATTTTCAAATAAGTTTTTGTTGCTATCTATTATTAATAAATAAGGGATATGGTTATCATTTATTTTGGAAGAGTTGGTGGCTGACACCATGACTTATGGTTGAAGAATATTTTTGGATACTGCTGTACCTGGAGGCAACATTCTAATTTAAATTCTTTTCTGTGGCAATCCTATATATAGAATCCATTTTCAGTAGCTCTTCTAGAAAGTGCTTTGAAGCTGTTAATTTTTTGGATGGAAGGTGAATAATAAATGCATTTTACACCTGCATAAAATCTCAGTAGGTTATTAACTCTTCATTACAGTTTAGGAGCTGCTGTAAATTGTCACATGCTATTCTTGACCTTAAGAAAACATATGTGTTAAAGAGCTATTAATGCTGTGTGTAAACCGTTCTGCGTGATAGATGAGTGATTGCGCTTACAAATGTGTTGATATGTTTTGTGATTTTATGGACTAGTACATATATTCAAATGCATAACAATCTTTGAGAAATTTGAATTAAGCATGTGTGAAAATTACGCAAGCAAATTTTAAGTGTTAAATATGCTAAACCACTAGTAATACAAATCTGATAGAATATAGTTTTTATTTAGGTCCACTGCACTGTTGTTTAATAGTATTTTATCTTTTAGGACTATGCCAGTGAGATATTGACATGTTCAAGTTAGGAGCTGGGATTTCCTGGTTCTGACCGCTAGTCTGCATTAGTGGTTACCATCAGGAAGTTCTTCTCTTTTTTTCCTTTAGTGGTAAAATAAATACACTATAATGAGGGAAATATGATAAAAAAAGTCTTCTTTTTAATGTCAAACATTTGTCAGTCTAGAATCCAAAGAATTTTCAAATAGCGAAGAATTAGTAACTTCAAAAATATCACTTATATTAAGTAACTTCAGTACATTTCACTATCCCTCTATTGTACCATGTACTTTAATGGAAATAAATTAATGATTACTTTTGTCTGTGATAACGTGCTAGGACTTCTTTCCTTCATTATGAAACAAAGATGGGTATAAAAGTACTTTATGCAAAATAAAGATTGCCTAAAATCAATGTTTAGATTTATGTTTCATTCCTGAAATTTTTTTCATTGTCATTTACACAGTGAAAGATCTCTTTGGTGACTTAGAAATACAATAGCTTACCCCAGAGATCCTCTTATGTTTTACTGAATTACTGATTTTTGACAAGTCTAAAAATATCTTATTAAATTTTAGTGTGTCTTCCACAGATTTAACAATGTATTAACTTGAAAATCAACTTCTGGATAACTTGGCATGTGGATTTCATCTCTTTTGTAATGCAACCTAATACAGTAGTCGTTGCTATAATATAAGCTGATAAAACTTATGTTCTTTGGAGTATCAGTATTAAGGTCTTAACCTTCAGTTTAATATTTATTAATTTTAAATATTAGTTTCTTTGTACAGTCATGGTTGAGAACGTGCTTTTAAAAATCTATTTTAGTGTATCTAAAATTTTAAATTTTGCACTTTGAAATTCATTTCAGGCACCTGCTTTATGTAAAAATACTAAGAGCTCTGCCGCTAATCTCAATCCTTGTATTCCCCACTATTTTACCAGGGAAGATGAAATTTGTGTTTTCTAAACTTTTGCCTTGTATCTGAGTTTCTGACTAGTTTTTGGTACACACATTTTTGTATTTTAAAAGTCAAATTTTCCATCTAGTAAAATGACTGAAATGTCTAGCATGGTTTCACTATATAATCTTTTCAAAACAATAGTTTTCTCAGCCCCCAAAAAGGATGCAGTCTTGACACATAAATGGGAAACAGATTGTGTGTTTTGGCTGATACTACTGTGCTGGTTTAGATGTTGGTTCAGTCAACTTCAGTCTTAGATTACAAGATTTGCAAATTAAAGGAAAACCAAAAAGGAAAGAACATCTGCATAAATTTTGTTTTTGTGGAGTTTCATAGAGGCATACTCACTTTGTTCTTGGTGATAAGATAAGCAAATCTTATATGCACACAAAAAGAATTTACGGTTTTTGGTACATATTAATGAATCTTCTAGGTGGTAAAACATCAAGATTAGTAATCTGTAAATTGAACAGAGAATTCCTCTGCGCGCACCCCCGCCCTCCCCCCCAAAAAAGGCAGTAGTGGTGGCCACAGAACTGCATGACAGAACTAGTCCATGTGTGCTGTTCAGAGCTACTCAGTTTAAAAATAAATAGATAAGGCAACTGTGTTAAATGGAGATATAGTCCTGTTTTCCCTCTATGGGTTGTTGCAACCGTAGTTTGGAACATACTGGATCTGCAGAACACCTTCAAATGCACCAGAGGGGTCCAAAATACATTAGACATGCTTTTTGCTCTGGTCAGATGTAAATGTACCAATATCTTTAATTTAAGCAAGTGCTTCATTTTAGCTAATGGAGATGTATAAGGGGAAATTGACCAGTATAATTATGTTTTGTTATAGATTATTTTGAAAGAAATCATAGTTTTGAGAGTGACTGCAAATCTGCCCCTCAGTAGATGATATAGGTAACAAGAAAGCTAACAAAGCAGAAGTAACCACACCAGAAGGAAAAAAAATAACTGTGTGTAGGTGCAGGGAAAGGGAGATGGGGGCAGGGAGGACAGAGATGAGTAATCGCAGTGTCTTACATATGAAACCACCTCTCCTGAACATTCTGAATACTTTAAACCCTGGTACGTACCTTTGCTCAAGTGCTAAGGGTTCTGATGACTCAAGTGTTTACCCCATCGTACTTCATTATGAGTTACCAAACTTAGTTTCTACTATAAAGATTTTGTTTCTTTTTGTGTTTATCATACGTAGGGGACCAAATTCTTGTAATGAAATGCATACCAGTCTAGCTAAAGGGTTGTGTCGGTAGAGCTGTGGGCTCACCGCAGGGGAGGCTTGAGACCGTGGGTCTGTGACTCACTGACCAGCAGCCAAGGCAGCTTCACTCCTACGCACCTCGTCCGCTTGTGCTGCTGCCTCTGCGTTTGGTGTCCCTGGGCTGTGTCACTTCAGCCGGCTATAGAACCGTACCGTGAAGGAGGTGACAAATAATCCAAGTAAAAAAAAATAACGCTCCCATTTTATTTTTTTAATGATATGGACTATGTCAGTCAATTGGTTTACAAACAGTTGCACGCACATTTGCGACGTGCAACAGAGAATGTTGTCTGTTGTAGCAGGAAGGTGGGAAGGAGCACGGAGGATGGGGTTTGCTAGGTTAGCTTTGCTGCTGGAGCTGGTTAGCCATGGACTGCGGTCTCACTCGCTTGCTCTAATGCTTTATTCTGTTCCCCATCCTGCTTTTAACAGAGCAAAACAAAGTAGGTAGAAATGCTATAAGCGATTTGTCCCACCAACTGTGTCTCTGGATAGCAATATTTCATCTCGTGTTAACGAATCATTCAGCAGGAGAAGGGGTGGTGGTGGGGGGAATCTTGAGGATCTTCTTGAAATGCAATGCAGATCTCTGAGCTATCCTTACAAAAAGTATTTGATGCTTTGTTGCACTTGTCCTTTGTCCAAATAGCCAAATACAGATGCATAGAAGATTAGGAATTTATGCCAAAATCTTATGTAGGCACGTACGGTAATCAGATAACTCTACGAGTATAGCTAATTGAGAGATCAGATCTAGACGATTAAAAACTAGGAGTTTGAGGCCAGTAGACTTTCCAGCCTTCTACATTATAGGGAATAAAGGACCTCAGTCAGTAACCTATGCAGCCAGCCTGTGGCATGTGTTAGGTTTCTAGTTTATATTTTTAGAAAGACATTAATTTAGTGACGTCAAGTGATGGAAAATTTTGGATGGCTTGAATTGGATGGGGGTCATTTAAGGGCATGAGAAGCAAGAGGTAATCTTTTTTAATCATGGGAGGAGAAAGGAAATAAGGGCAAGTTAAAGACGGAGGAATAGTTGGAGCAAACAAAGTGTACAACTCTGGCTAGCCAGCGTTTTTTTCCCCTGCTGATCAGTTTACAAGGCAAATCAATTGGCAGCAGATTTTCAGGAAGCGTGCTTTATTAACGTGGCTACTGTAGATTAAAACCTACTAACCTTAACACAAGTTTAACTCAGGAATGTGTTTATGGGAGCGTTAAGGTTTAGGTAGAAAGCAGCTTTATGTGAGTAAGAAGAGAAACAATGCAATTAAAGCGTTAATATTTTCTCACATTAATATTTCAAAATCACGTGACCCTGTTCCTTATCTGGCAAAGTAACTAGTTAATGCTCAAATCCGGTGTCCAGTTCGAAGTGTCTGTGGCTTTTAATGTTTAAAATTAGCTAGCTGTGAAGTGATTTGTCCGAGACAAACAGCAAAGCTTTCTGGAAGGATCACCCAAGAGAAGGAAATTGGCTATGATGAATGAAGTTCTTGTTCACAGTTCTCACACTGCTCAGAGTAACTCTCCCCGGAATATTTTTACTGGAATGCCATTGCAAATGCAGTGGTTCTGCTGGGGACTCACCCGGCTGTGCCAGAGCCCGAATTGTGCGATTGAGTGTGTGGAGGGTGTAGCCGCTCAAGATAAAATACAGCATGTTTTTTTCAAATCACACATAAAAATGGGTTGGACAGATGGTTATGATTTTCAATTGTATTGGACACCATGAAGTAGATTTCATGAAGTTCGTTAAATATTTGTGGTCTTTTATTGAAGACTCTGCAAAATTTGGTCATGTTTTTTCTCCCCAGTCTGCCTTAGTTTTTTGCAGACTGTCAAGGATTTATAAGTTTAAATTTCTAGGGAGTAAACGTAATTGGTTTTGTTCTAACAGTGTAGTAGAACCTTTTAAGTTGGGTAAAGCGCTCTCGTTTGTTATCTGTGAGGGGTTGAGTCTCTTGTACTGTTGAAAAACTGCAAAACACTATTTACTGCGATGTGTGCCGTCCTATCAAGTGCCTTGCAAAGATTTCTTTCTGTTCTAGCAGATGAAAAATGTTATCATCTCTGGTTATTGTAGGCAAAAATAAGTTTAGTCTTAACAGGTTGTGTGGTGGTAGCTTTTAGGATCTAGAGAGGCGCAACTCCCAAATAAAGTAGTTTAAATTCCTTTCCGTGATGTTGGATTTGATTGTTATGTTATGTGCTAAAGATAGCAACATTCTTCATTTTAGAAAGACCTCTCCGGATCCCAGAATTTTTTCTTGTAACTTGCTTCTATAATTATATTAATGTACTTCAACTACTTTTGCAATGTTGAAGTAATGTTTACTGGTAATTCTGTGAATTTTCTAAGGGACTGAAATGCTCGGAGATAACGGCATCACCCCGCAATAAGGTGGTGTTTTCATTCGTAAATGCCGAGGGTAGGAAAGGTCTGGTGTTCTTCTGGCATACCAAGTGTTTGTCTGAGTGGACTATATTAAGAAATAACCTTTGAACTATAATAAACCGTTAATCTCGGATCAAAACTGGAAGGAAGAAAATGAGTATTTGGGGTGAAACTGTGACCAGTTGGTGAGAACCATGGGCAGTTCTGACCTTCTCAAGCTTTGATTTATTAAGCCGTAAAAAAGAGAAACCTTTTGCGAGGCGATCTTTGGGGCTAGCGGGGAGGTTTGGGAGCGCGGATGGCCAAGCTGAGGAGGCGTAGTTTCATTTCACTGCTGTTGCGGCCCCCCGTGCGTGGAAGGGTACGGGGAGGAGATGGAGGGAAGGAAGCAGGCTCTTGCGAAATGCGCAGCCGGCTAAAAGCAGCTGGAGCACACACGTACCTTCCTTCCTTGAGGAACTTGTCAAAAGAAGCACTACAGGGAAAAGATAATGCACAGCGCCATTACGGGCAAAGCTGCTGGTTCCAGGGCCACTTTAAATTCCACTTTAAATTATTAAATACTGTAAACGCTATAAAGTTAATTAGAAGAGGAACAAACTCTACAAAGATAAATGTGTTTTCAATATGTTTCTCAGGGAGGGTACAGTAGAAACCAGTGAATGAGAGGAAATTTATTTCTGGCAGCACTCTAGACATGGAACTGTGGTTGAACTTTTTACCCTAATTACGTCCCCGCTAATGCCTGCAGCGGTCTGGAATCAAAGCGGCCCTTCAGGCCCTGGAAAGTCTCTGATGTGGCGAGCGTTTGTTGTGTGATGAGGGTTACTTAAGAAAAAACGGAATATTGTGACAGGATTTTTCAAAATTTCTCAGTTACCACCCACCTCACTTGTTGCCTACAAAAATAGAGTAATTGTTTGCATCTGTGTGTTTTTGTCTGTCTTAGAAATAACTGTTATAAATCAATGTGACATGGACTCGGAGAACAGTTGAGGATTATATTTTCTTTTCTTGTATGTTTTAGGGTTACTTCTATGTTATATACTGTAAGAAGGATTTAAAGTACATTGCAAAATAGTTAGAAATTTGGGGATGATTTAAGTTAGTCTCTTTTTCTGATGGTACTAACACCGTCAGATGTTGAGTTCTCAATCAGTTCAAAGACAATGCTATTTAATGTGTTTTTTTTCCCTAAATAACGGCTGTCACTTTGTGCTCGTAGTTTGAGCAGCTGATTACAAACTGCGTTAACGTAGAGCCCTCCTATCTGTATTGTTACACAACTGCTGCCACTTGAGTAATGCGCTACAACTAACGGTATTTGAACTTTGCATCTGTTGCTAAATGCCATTTTCTGTCTTAAAGTGGTCTTTCTGGAGTCCTTCTTGTCCTTTTTCTTTTCTTTCCGTCCTTCAATAATATTTAATATACAGAGGAAAAGTCAAGGGAGTTTGCTGAGCTCAAGCACTCATGTATGGATTAGGTTCTTTTAAATTTCTGAAGTGTGGAAAAAGACAATTAAAAACACAATAAGTGGAGTCCATTAAAAAAATCTGACATAATTATTCTTTTTCTTTATTTCTGATCTGTTTTTTGAAGCAGAATTAATATATTTTGGTAGCTTTAAAATTTTAAATCTACAAATAATTTAAAATGCGTAATACAGTAGATTTTGCTTCAGTAATTCAAAATAGAGATTTAGAAGGCTGCTTCTTTGTGAAAAAACTGTAAGGCATGTCCTTAGAAAAAGATCTTGCTTAATCCCTCCTTTCTTTAGATTCTGACTGGGTAATATATTCAAAATATCACCTGAGGAGACCCCTTACCACATTTCTGGATGGTTACTCACAAGCTCCTTTATAAAATCAATTGTAATTTAAATTTTTAATAGAACATTTGTACAGTATAATTATCTCATTTTACAGATGAGGCATTAATAAAATAACACTAAAAGTTTTAATCAATTTTGCCTGCACAACTGGAAGGAGCGTATCTCCCATTCCAGCATCTGCTGCACTGGGTGACCATCTCTGTGGTGAGAATGCAGTATTTCTGTGTGCCTTTCCTTAGCAATTGTAGTTCCTCCTGGAAATACTGGCTGCGTTTAACCATGAAATTCCTCCAAATTTTATGAAAAATGGTCCAGTAAAGGAGGTGGGTGTATTAGTGGCTTCACTGGGTGGGAGAAAGGCTGTAATATAAGCTAAGGCTTTTTTTGATGTTAAGCAATTCATATAGGATCTCCACCATAAGGCCACCTTAAAGAAAAGCAGACTATTGGCTTTGCTGTTCGCTGGGCCCCTTGTTCGGAGTAATTATTTTCAGGTACTATTTCATATGTTCAAACCAGCTTTTGGTGAGTTCAGTTACAGTGAAAATTCCACACGTCTGAAGATCGTGGTCTGCTATGTCGAGTCATAAATTAAATCAAGTAAGACATAAGAACTTAAAATTAATGGGCACTTGGGAAAGTTTTGGCCTACCTGATGGGACCAGAACCTCATCGAGAGGCTTTGTTGTTTGTTCTCAGTGCTTTTCAAGTGCTTTAACCTTAAGATCTAAGTTTATCTCTGCTCAACTTCAGTCATCTGCACTCTAAAACCCTCTAATTCTTTCTTGGAAATGGAGTTGTTTTCAAGCTTCTCAAAAATTGTAATTCAAGCCGTATACTAGCATATAAACGATTAAGTTTTAGTAGACTTGTAAGCAACTGAAAGATGTCTTGCTGTCATGCAATCTGAGGCAGAGGCTGCTTAATAGAGAGGTGATGAAGTGTTGCACAATCCCATTAGTTTCTGCTGATGTTAATGACACCGGTGGCAAACCTATTTCAGATAAAACAGGTTGGTACAGGGTTTTGTCTTTAATGTTGAATCCAAGGAGTGGGTTTGCATGGGGGTTGGGATGATGGGGCAGGCGGGCGTGGAGCTGCTTGCTTAATTTGGCCTTTGTTGGTGGTGATTACATGCGAGATGAGAAGATGCCAGTAGGCCTGTCAGAGCCATGAATCATAAGGCAAAGCACAGAAAAAAAAAAAAAGAGAAATCTAAAGAAATTTGTGACAAGAATCAACAGGATAAAATATTTGGTCCTTCATAATACTTTTGCCATGTTAGCAGTTGCAGGTAAAAACACCTTTTAAATATTGATTATTGCATATTCAGCTCACATGCAAGCTGGGACCTTAAACATACATGGATTGCAGAGGAGGGGACACAGGAGCTCAGCAAAGAGTTGGTCTGCGTTTTTGAAGAAGCTTTATAGTGCTCTTTGGAAGAACAAGTTCTGTTGACTCTCAGTTCAGATTGTTTTTAGCTTTTGGTAGAATTCTGCCTTTGTTAAATATGATAAATAAATGCCTCAAATATATAGAATTAGTGTACACGCACTGTAATAATCAACTATCATCTATATTAACTGTGCTATCTTCTGATATGGTGTTGGTCAAAAAGTGCTGTCAATAAATAGTGCCTGGAATGAAGAAAAAACCCTTTGGTATTGATTTGGAGTTTTATAAATATTGGCAGTTCATAAACTGTAGGGCTAGCTGTGGCTACGAGGCCGTAAGTGGCTCCACAAAATGCTCTCTTTGGGTTCTACCTGTGCTTGGGGAAATTTGGCTGGAGCTGAATATTTCAGTATCAATTTGCTCTCAGTGTTGTGCTCCCAGAAATATGATATTTTTCTCTTAAGCTGTGACATGGGTCTGTCTCTTGATATGCAAAAAGTTTATACATTTTTGATTTTAGTTCATCTTGTATGATCTTGAAGATCAGTGTAGCATTTATTACAATACAAATTACATGTATGTATTTCAGTGGTGAATTCTGCTTCATTTGACAGTAAGAAGAAGGACAAGATGACTCTTATATTTCCTCCAAAAATAAAGAATGAAATAAATTTATCTACCAGGTTGTAAGCTTAATCAGCTGATCATGGAGATATTAATCTTTGATAGTGGTGCGACGGAAATGCAGTTGTATTCTACTCAGAAGTTAATCTTGACTCATGCTCTCCGAGATTTACAGCAACTTTTCCACTTAAGCATATGTTCATATGATCAAGGATAGCTGGTGCAGGTTCGTAACTTTTGTATAAAAGGACTGTTTGGTTACACACAGGAACAAAATTGAGTTCAGAATATACCAGAAAAAATGATTTTGATCTGAAAAGTGGAGCTCCAGATGTACTTTTCCTGAGCGATAGCTATGCTCAAGTAAGCCTTGTAGATAAACAAATCTCTTGAGATGCCGCTAATCTTCCTGTATTAACTAACTCGAAATATGATGGGACAGCTATGTTTTGTAACATGTGGTATGTCTCAGTGAAGTGGAAAGCGTGTCGCACTCTAGTCTCTCTGCAGAAGCATGCCACAGCTGAAAAGCCAGCTTGTGCCGTATTTTACACTTCAGCGACAGGCCTGCTGCGTGCCGTAGGGTGAAGCAATGTGATACAAACGCTGCGGTATGTAAAGGTGGGTTGTAGGCAGTTGGATGGCTTTGTTTAGCTTCATGCATTTTGAAATTAAAAAAAAACAAAACAAAAAAAAAAACCAAAAAAAAAAAAAAAAAACAAAACCAAACAAACCACAAACAAACCCAAATCTGGGAAGTCTCTTCTGGTGATGAGAATGAGTCATGTTGTTATGGACAGAAAAGGCAATAGTAGAAACATGTTACATACTGCTGGTAATGCAGAGTGGGGGAAGAGCCATCTGCTGCCAAAACCAAAGCGGTATTTGGAGGTTACTAAGTATTTTAATATTTTGAAGGATTCCCCTTCCCTTTTACTTTCCTCCTTGAATATACCAATATGTTGATAAAACCTGGTCTTAAATTTTCCTCCTCTTGTTGGTGTACAACGCAGTCTTTCTGACACCTCCACTACGGGTAGGGAGCAAAGGAGCTATTGATTTGATTGAACAAAAGCGAACAGAATGGTTGTCGAAAGTACTCAGAACTGAAAAAACGTGACCTCCATCAGTTCAGAACATCTGTTCCAGGACAGTCCAGAAAATTTGTATTTTTTGAGTTCTTCCCCTGTACAGCCCCAAGAGTGGAAACAACTTCATTCTGTGTTCGGTCAGGGGTTTTGGCTGACGTATGAACCGTGGTATGGGATTGAGAGCGACCTCGTTGTGTCTGCAGTGTTGAACTGAAGTTGCAGTTGATCGCAACGTGCAAAACTGGTGAGGAAATGTTAATCTGCATTGCCTGTCAGTAGGATGGCTTCTTACTATATAGTTCTGATCTTCATTTATTTAACATGGAATTATCAGCTCGCTCAATAACCGGATCCCTTCCTGTGCCCTGCATGACAGGCATTTTACTGTATCTTTTCTGCTGACAGAGCTACAGGTTTGTAGGAATGAAGAGGATTTTTGTTGTAGAACTGAAGTCTGTTTCTGGCAGTATCCAGCTAATCACAAGTTTAGTGTATGGTACGGTACAAACCCTAGAGTGGAAAAGGCTTGCCTTCATCCATGATTAAGTATGAGTCCACGTAGGAGGGGATGGCAGGAATCCATGTATCTGCATCTTGGTTCATTATACAAGAAAATATCATGAAATTACATGAGTAGATACCCTGAAAATGCTTGAACACAAAGTTCAGCGTAATGGGTTCTCAATTCAGACAATTGTATTGTGTCACCTATAAACACTTGATAGACTTTTTTTATATTTTCTGATGAGAGAATTACTGCTTTTTGTCCATAGAAACATGTCTTAAACATAATTATACTTGGTTTGATCTTTCAATTTTAAGTAAAATGTTGGGAACAATTAATTCATCTTTATACTAGTTTGGTTTTTTAAATGAATGTGCAAAGCACATTTATAGAGTGGCAAATCTCCCTACAGCCATCTATCTGGTTTTAATGTTATATTTTTATTTGTTTGGGGAAAGAAAAAACACAAATCCAAACCACCTTTAAGTAGCTTTTATGTGGACACTGATTTTATATTAAAGCTTCATTCTCATCCCTCTCTTTTTCCATATTTATCTTTTAGTAGCATAAGTAAGTGTAGCTGTATTTCACTTTTAGATTAAAATGAGAGCAGCTTAAAATCTGGTATATGCTTTCTATTTTGTTTTGGAAGCTTATTTCTTTGCTGATAATTTCTATGTATTCTGATCTCTTTAAATAAAAAGATGCAGTGTATTATGCTAGAAGAGTAGTACGCAGGTTTTTTGTTGCAGAAAGCTATATTAATTTCTAGATGAATTTGCTGGTAATAGAGTGTTTTTTTGGTTGTTTTTTTTTTTTTTTTTCTGATTGAACTTCTTAGAATCATCGAATCATAGAATTGCTGAGGTTGGAAGGGACCTTTAAGATCATCAAGTCCAACCATTAGCCTGCCCTGACAAAACCACTTCTAAACCGTGTCCCCAGGTACCACATCTGCCCCTTCTTATAACACCTGCAGGGATGGCGAATCCACCCCCTCCCTGGGCAGCCCCTTCCGATGTTTAGTAACCCTTTCAGTGAAAAAGTGTTTCCTAATATGCAATCTAAACCTCCCCTGACATAACTTGAACCCATGATGTGGGTGTATGCGATCATTCGGTACTTATCAACAAGATGGAACGTTCTTATATATATTTAAGGGAAAACTTTCTATATATTGCTTGTAACAAAGGGCTTCTTTTGACACCTTTTTAAAAGAAATAGCAACATCTGGAACTACAGTTCAGTGTAACTGCAGATTGGGCCCACAGCACTTTGCTTTGAGTGTTTGAAATGCGTCTGAAGTTCTCAGATCTGAACTTTAAAAACGGGCTGGCAACTGTTGTTCATGGGCATGAGACTTCTGAATTGTCTGCTGAAGTTAGGGTGTCCTGTCTGGTGAGGAGTCAGTATTAAATACTGCCTTCCAACATCTTGCTTGCTGCATTATTAATGCAACACCGTCTCCTCCCCCCTCCCCCCCCGCCCCCTGTGTTCTTCCTCTAGTGCTTTTTGGCTAATAAACCTTTTGAATTAGGGCTTTTCTTGCTGTGTGCTTTTTGTGAAGTGTCTTGTATGTTCATGCCACTGTGATAAATGCCGTTTGTGGCGCATGTGTGTAGCGTGTACATTATGCTCTGTTGTTAGGATAAGTGGATGCACTTGATCTCCTGGAGGGGAGTGCTGGCCTTGCCGCTTACAAGCGCTACTTGACAGCTGATTCATGGGATGGTAATTAGAACAGCTTCACAGGAGTCTGTGTGTCTAACACTCTCAGCTAGTGAACCCATAAATGAGGATAAAACAGTGGGGAAGAAGCCAGCTTGGAAGCCAACAGAAAATAGGGTTGGTTTTTTTGTTAGTTTTTTTTTTTTTTTTTTAATTAAATAAGGGGTCTGATGGAAGAAACTGAGGCTTGTAATCTTCTGTAATAGAACAGAGACTGAAATATGTATAGACAGAGAACAACTTATTTTTTCTTCTCACAAATCAGTGAATTCCAGATATTAAGTTAATTCATTACCTTAGCTAGCCACACAGAGACCATAGAAGTAAACAGCATAGCGATTCCCTGGCATGAAATTGGCTTTGTATTAGAAGTTCTTAAATCTCTTCCGAAGGTATGTTGTTGGAAATGTTTTGCTAAAAGTAAGTATCTTTTACTATAGCTCTTCAATTAAATTGATAGAAAGTTAATATGTTATAAAAATATGTGATTGCCCTTGAAAAGAACAATGTGTACAGGACTGGGTAGAACATTTTAAAACCCCTTACAAATGGTAATGTATACATGAGGATAGACGTGAAGAATAAGGCAAAGAATTTACTTGCTTTACAATAAGATTATTTTAATGTGCCATTACCATTAAGTATTCTGTGACCACTGTTACAAAGCTTGTAATCATATGCGAATGTAATTTATTTAGTTACAAGTTTTGCCCTTTAATGAAGTTTAGCTTCTTTAAGAATCGTTTTTGCTAAAGACAAAATGGACACGACTTTGCCTTAAACTGATAGGACATAACATGGTTGCTTAACGCATTTGTCTTCTATAATTTATAGAATTAATTTATACCTGGGCAGATAGTGATGATAATATAAACTTGCCTCTAAGCAGGAAAGGTTTATGCAGTACCACACCTTGCAGTAAAAGATAGTTATTTCCACCTGAGGAGACAGAAAAACAAGATACTGATGGTTTTCCTGCGGTGGGTTCCAACCTTCGGGACCAGTAGACCACTGCCGAGCCTCGGGCTCTCGCAGACCAGGACTGCGCAGTTGTGCCCGGAGACGGAAACCAGCCCGTCCCGAGGCGTTCTGCCAGCCCGACTCTGCACTAGGGAGAGAGGCCTTGCTTATGACATTCGGAAACAAAATACTCCTTACCTTGACATCAGGAAAGTAGAAGGGGAAATGCTTAATGTTGTTTTTAAACATTAGCATTGCTAAGATGGGGGGATCAATGCTTTAGATGCTGTTTTGATCTTTTTCAAGAATTTTCATCAGAAGACTTGGAAAGGAGCGGTACCTCTGTTCCCCGTTCTCTGCTTCTTTGCTCTGTCTACCTGATATAATGTTGAACAAGAACTGATGCATGTTAGTTCACCTTTTATCTATTTCATTTTTTCAGAAAATTAGTTGTTCACTTGCATATTGTACACACGGGCGGCTGTATTGCTTTGCTCTAGTGGTCCTTTTGGCACAATCCCACAAGTCCCATCTTTTTTTGTTTCCTCACGTGAGCAAACAATGTGGTTTTCTTTTGGTATGTCTCTCTTTTTTTTTTTTTTTTTTTTTTTTTTTTTTTTGTCATTCAGGCTGAGACTTGTAAATTTGTTACAGTTTACCTCTAACATAATGTTTTCTGCCAAGTTGATGACTTTTTGAAAATATTTTTGTTATTTGCTGGTGGGACCAGGAGGGCGGTGGGGTAAGAGCATAAGATGGAACTTTTTTTGCTAGACTTGGTCAAAATATCTGAGAAGGACAGAAGAGTGAAGTTTGTATCTCTTGGTATTTAACGCAAATATTTTAGTGCTGTATCAAATAATTTCCTCTCTTGTATTTAAAGGATTAGATTGAGTAACATGTGTCCAAGATCGGTGCAGGTTTTTCTTATTTAAAACTAAGTGCTTCCATGTTTTTTGCAATTTGTGGTACATTTAAAATGTCTGTGCTGCTTTGTGTTTCACTGCTCTACACACATTTTGGGGAAGTGTCACTTTCTCAGAAGTCTTACTCTGCTTTTCCTGATTTTGAATGACTCTGTTAAGTACCGCGAATGAAAGTAAGAAAATTGTTAGAGCTGAGCTGTCAAAGCTTTTTTGTGGCAAGTTTTGATGCAGAGGGCCAGGGAGTTTTAGGGGACTACACGGTGAAAGTCTTAATGAAAGCTTTTTCTGCAGTGGTGTTTAAGGAATAAATAATACAATCCTTGAATTTTATTTTAAAGTTTTCATTCTAGTGCGCATCCTTCACAAAGAAGGTCAGAATACTGCAATACTGAAGGGAGCTCAGAGGAAGACTGCAAATGTGTGCTAGGGCTGGAAAACACACCTTTCAACTTCAGGCTTAAACATCTTTTAAGTGATTAGTTAGTGAGTGGATTGCTTTGGATGCTACTGACTTAGGCAAAAGAACGCAGTGAGCTCTTTTGTGTTGTTGACAGAGACATAAAAACTGAAAAGCGGAATATGTGTGAATTGCAATAACAAGCAATTTCATAAAAATAAACTGATCTAAATGTTGGAACAACTTACCATAAAAGTAGAGGACTTATTGTTGCTCGAAGTCTTTTAAGACAAGATTAGGTTGCTTGGTAGAAGTAATTTCTTTGAGCTTGTGGGACATTTTGTGCACGGACTGGAAAGAGAAGATGATCCTTCTCGTATTGAAATCTCTTAATCCGAGCAAACCTTCTTCGGGGGCCTTGAGAAGAACAGGATTGCCTTTGTGGTCTCAACATACTAATAATATTACTACAAAGATCATAATCAAATCTCGTGCTTCAACTTTCCATGGCAAAGGTTTAGGAAGGAGTTTGTCCAATATACAATTAATTAACTGTACTGTGTACTCTGGTTTTGTTTCGCTTTTCTTCCCCTTCCGCGAAGTATCGGAGAGTGGCCACAGCTAGAACAGGGTACTGGATAGTCTTACCCACTGCGCTGCTATTTAGAAACTCGTGTTTGTGTCACTGTCAGGATTCTCTTCATTCCTGTAAGGAAATAGCTTTTTCTTTACCAGTACTTTACTGATAGATCTGATGCTTTATAGAGTAGCAATTTAAAAAAAACCTTTCCCGAGCAGCTTGCTGTCCAGATCACTTGGGCACACCTTGGCCAGCCAGTTCCTTGGACTCACTGTCACTTTTCTCCTGTTTTTGGCACGTGACATGGGCTTCAGTGCCAGGGCTGAACTGCTTTTAAAGCATTTGAGCGAGGTATAAGAATAGCTGTCTAGGCGAATGGCTGCGTTAGGCAAGAAGTCTGGGTGTAGCAATGGTCCTTCTTGACTTGACAATGAAATGAACTGTCTTTTGTAAAAGAAGTTTAGAAGCTGTATCAAGGCACTTGAAAATTTTTTAAAAACATAAATGTTTCTGTAAATGTTAAACCCCACAGATTGTAAGATGGGCACAGTAAGAGATTGTTGTATTATTAAGTTTTTTGAGTATGATGAAGTTTTAATACTTTTACCTCTTTTCTTAAAGAAACTGAAAGTGATTAAAAGTAAGGCTATTTTCTATGTTGGGTCAGCTGGGCTTGAAAAAAAAGAGAAATGTATGAGAATAATGAAAAGTGGTACTTGTGTCACCGTAGTAGAATGGAAAGTGAGCCTGGGAATGTGCAGTGCAGTAACAGATGTAGGCTAATAATAATATTTTTTAGAAACAGTGAAAGGTTATGTTTTTGAAAACTAAATGGTGCTTCAGAACAGAATAATAAAACCAGTCGCCTGACCTAATTTCAAAACATTGAAATTAAAATAGAGCTTTTTTTGTTGTGAAACAAAACTTTATAGGTAACAGACAAATTGTGACAAATTGCCATATTTGTTTTTAATTCACCATTTTACTTTTATGTAAACTCGTGGTAATGATATGACTGTATGGTAAAAGTCAAATTGCTTTTGACTGAAAGTACATAACCTGCTGTCTGAAGCTGGTTTAGTGATTGCTGTTAAATTTACTGATCTGCATAACGTGTGCTAGAAGGCTTGAAGCTTTTCTAAGTTTAAATGTTACTATATTTCCCAGGGAATGTAATTCCAATTTGTGGATTTGTCACTTTTTCTGTCAGTTGGTACTCATGTGTGTAAGGAAAGCAAAATTTGGCCTCCAAGGTATGGAAAAAGCATTCTCTAGCAGCTCGGAAGCAGTGTTCTCTAGTTGCTGCAATAACAAACAGTGGTTTAGTCTTTAATAAAACAAATTGGCTATATTTAGCAAGACCTTTTCTGTAAATTTTGTCATATCTGGGGTTCTTTTTTTTTTTTTTTTGTACCTAGCTTCAGAAGGTGGTGGGCATTGTTCTGTTGAGGTCAGTAGAGATTCTATTGGGCTGCTCCTGTGTACTGTGCAGTAACTCATACACTTTCACAGCCCAATCCCATCAAGTTCAAATAAGAATTTGTTGAATGTTGTTTAAATAACTCGTCAGATAATACCTGGAAGTATCAAAACTGGAATAGTGATTAAATGGAAGACTCTTTTGTTATATGTTAGATCAAGTACACTGATCAGTGGAAGGTTTTTATGCCTTTTTTCATTATAGAAAAATCTTTTTGTTGCTGTGCCCATTAGGAAGGTCAATACATGATGGAAGAAGAAGAAATTATTTTTTTTAATGTGAAAACTATAAAAGAGAAAAAAAGAAGTCATTATTCCAGAAAACTTGCTGCTAATATGTGCAGTATTTGTCCTGAGTAAATATAGAAAGAAACTGCCTTGTAAGGCTACGGAACAAGGCAGATGTAATGTAATTCTTCGTGTAATTAGAGAAAGATGGAGCTCATAGTAATACAGTTTCAACAGGCGAGAGGGACATGCGGCGTACTGCGGAGCAGCCCCTTCGACGAGGATCAGTTTATATACAGCAGCTGGAAATAAGCTATTTCCCTTCTTCCATCATGTGAAGTCAAGTTACCAAAAAGAGACCCCGGGTAGAGAAGGCTGTGGTGATTGTCTGGAGACAGCTATGTCACCTTTCCTGAAGGACATCTAGGCATAACGACTGAATCCACAAATGCTGAGGTTAACTAATGTGTAGAACAGCTTTTTGTGACACACTTTAGTCGCCTGTTTGTAATACTGACATCGCTTAGAGTCCCTCTAATGTCACGTTCTTGAGAAGTGATAGTTTTTTTCTGTTTTTCTTCTGTCAGTCTGTGTGATCTCTTCATGTGGTCTCATTGATAACTTGATACAATTTCACCTTTTTCTGAAGTTTTCATTCGTTTTGTCATTTTAATACATTAACACATTGGCTATTAATAGTAATTGATTGACTGTTTTCCAGAAGACATTTTCAGCGTCTGTATAAAGGAGTATCGGTAATAAAAAGTATTTTTACTGTACCAGTGTCCTGTGTACCTCTATACTTTTCCCTGACGAAGGCTGTAATTATCATTTTAGCAATTTTATTACTACTTACAATGTGTCACGGTGCCATAACTTCTGTCCTTGTTCCCAAGTGACATCATTGTTTGTCTCATCAAGCTTATGTTGTATATGTACACGTAGAGTAAAAAAAGTCAGTTGATGGAGATGTCTCCCTTGATCTCTTCTTCTAAAGATTCTAGCCCTATCTTTTGTGAAGGTGGCATAAAATATACAACGATGACTTTGTTGGCCAAACAGCTTCCATCCTGAGATTTTTTTTTTTTTAAATGCCACAATTAATTGGGAAACCCCTCGCGTAAAGAATGCCTTATAAAGGCCTGGTGGTCAGCTTTTTCAGCAAAAGCTCTTTCGGTTTTATGCCTCTCAAACATACTTTTTATTATTATTATTATTATTTGTCTGGACTCATGATACCGTTCAATAGTTGATGTCCATTCTCTCTCTGAGTGGGATGTTGTTCATGATGTGGCAGAGTGGGGAGGAAAATAGACACTTGTGAGCCGGCAGTGTAAAACCTTTCTGAGCACAGAAAGCTCTGGCCTCGTGGTGGTTCCATCAGTCTTCTCCTTCCCCCCCTCCCCCCTTATGAAAAGTGTGTGTGTTTTGTACAGTATGTTTGTCTCTGTATGCAAACATTTTACACAGAGCGTTTATAGGTGGTGTGACTCATTGCTAGCAAATCTGTGAAGAGGTGATAGTTGTGTCGTGATGCATAAGCACAGATGTACGCAAGTGCCAGCTGTAGGAGGCATCTGTTACTTTTCTTCCATCCCTGCACTGCAACAGTCGAATAGAAGACGATACGAGAACCTGACTGTATTTGTATATTTATTAATGCCCACATTTTGAAGTCATTGGTGAATTTGGGCCCGTTACCTTTAAAGATGTTGTTGATGTCTCTGCATTAAGCAGCTATTTTAACAATCGAGATGATACATAACAACGTGTCAATAATCTGTGGGAGTAATTTGTGAGAATTTTATTTGTGACAGACTTACTGTTGTCACCAAACTGCAAAAAACAGTGTTTTCGGGTTCCTCTCTTAATCTCTGCCCTTTACGTACTCATCAGTGGTACACCAAAATAAGATCAGAGCCCTCCTCATCACCGAGACTTGTGTGAACCTTCAGTTTATCAGATGAAAAGCTTCTTGGCTAGAAGTCTCCTTGCTGGTTTTCTCCCAAAGGATGGTGGTTTGTTAGCGCGGCCTAGGGTAGGCCGTCAGCTGGGGCGTTTCAGGCACATTTACTTAGTGTCTGTACGATCCTCTGATGAAATGGGTGGTCACTGCTCCTGAAACAGAGCAAGGTGCAGTAATTTTAGTTGCGTACAATTCTAAGATTTCGGAGAACTTCCGATTGTCTAGAGATGCTTTTGTAAGTTTGTGGTGCTCCGTCTTGCAATCCACGGTGGTTTTGGTGGTGTTCCGTGGTAGTTTGAATACTTCTGGTTTTGTAACTGAAATTTAAATATACTTCTATTGATTACACTGACTGAATATTATTTTTTCATTCTCATAGGTGGTGTCATTTTGAATACTTAATGTATGATCGTGTATTTTTTTGATAATTTAGTGAAGAAAATTGTTAAGAACTAAGCGTTATGCTGAAGTAAATTTTTCAAGAGACCCTGCGAAGGACTCCGGGGTGTTAATCAATAATGATGCATTGTGTTACTGAACACTGTAATTTTTTATATATTTCAATGGGGCATCTTGCTTAGTGTAAATCTTCCTGCTATGTGGTAAATAACAGAAAAGTAAAATAATGCGTGTGGTATAAATGTTGTGGAAGAAGGGAAACGCATTCATCCTCTGCTTTTGATGTTGGTGGGTTTGGATTCAAATTCTTCTTGAATAATGAGTTAAAAGGAGTTGAGATGTCTATGTTTTAAAAGCTGCGTCCAGAACTCAGTCTAGATTTTTAACTTCAAAAGTATGAAGGGAGCATTGCCGTTGAGTCTGACTTCCTCGGACACATGGGCTATAGAAGTCCCTGAATTCCCTGTTTCAAGAAGACTGGGAATTAGGACGAGTTCAGTGGAAGTCGTAAAGGGTCAGAAAAAGCTGCATTGTGCTGCAACTCTGCGGTGGTGAGCCAGCCCTGGCTTCGGCAGCCCTATTGCACAGCTTTTATTGCTCAAGCCATGTGCTTCTGCTTTCTTGTTTCCATGCTTGTTGGACCTTCCGCTGGGCCCTTTTGGTGAATTAACCTGGGGCAGAATTCCCTCTAGAGGAGAAAGAAGGGACAAAGTGTTATTTTTCTGTTGATTTAATATGCTCAAATGGGTCAATATAGAATCCATCGTGTATCAGAGGCCGGGAAAGGAAAGTGCACAGAACCACTGAGCCTGAGATTTTGACATCACTGAAATGGAGGAAGGAAAGAGAGTTCTTATTACTGCTCGTGAGTAGTGTAGGCTAATCAGGGTACTCTTATTCTTTAAGTGCTATGACAGAGAAATGAATCCTTAGTTCTGTGTCTATAATACTCATTCTCTTCTAGAAGAATTGATCTTCCTGCTAGCTGAGGAGGTAGAAAGGAGGGTAAAGAAAGACCGTTCAAAAGGCTCATACTTTTAGAATGGTTGAGAAATAATGTCTTTGGAAAAGAAATGAAATTTTGTGGTGTTGGAGAGTCCTTGCTGTATGAGCTTCTGTTGAAGAATTAAATTAAAATCCTTGATTTCCCCTCCCCCCCCCCCTCCCCCCCAAACAAGTTGAAAACATGTTATTGAGTTGTTACTGAGGCCTGATCAAAAAAGAACTTGACATTACGGATCTCAGCATTATATCAATCCTTGTTTAGGTACACAGCTTTTGGAGTC
This sequence comes from Vanellus vanellus, assembly GCF_965231255.1. Lineage (NCBI taxonomy): Eukaryota > Metazoa > Chordata > Aves > Charadriiformes > Charadriidae > Vanellus > Vanellus vanellus. The sequence continues at coordinate 10,322,055 of NC_138924.1, read as the reverse complement.
GGACTTATAAATGTACATTACGCTAATTTAATGAATGTTGTGTCTCATGAATTGAGAGTGCTCAGTAGCAAATGAGGTTTGTAACAGTCATTACTTTGAACAGGGAGAGGAACTAAAGTAACCAGAAGGAAATGGTAAAGAGAGACTTCTTTTCTAGTGATTGAAACAGTTTTTTTTTACTTTCCACCTTTGAAAAGGTTGCCAAAGAAAGAGCAAGCGCTTGTGCTTCCACCCTTTTTTGATGTAGTTGGTGGATAAAGCACTTTGCCAAAAAATGTGACTTTCCTGGGAAAGCATCGTCGGCTGTCTGAAGACTCGTGACAATGCTGAGTTGTTACAGAACAAGAAAGGACTACAAGTGTGACCTTTTTCTGGCTATTGCCATTTGTTTCTGCTGATTAGGTCCTAGGGCATCCTCAACTGTGCTTGACCTTGTCTTTGTATTTATTTCAGAAAACAGTAAAAACCAAACAAACGTGCATATTATTTTCTGATCATGGATTGTGCTGTACCGCGGAATGAAAAGAAAGCTAACATTTGGAAAGAGGACTCTTGAATTGGAGTTAGGTAGAATTTCAGAGTACTTCTGACCTAGTTCATACTACTACTTGATCATTAGCACTTGAGCTCAAGTTATTGGTTTTTAGCCAGCGTAGTTTAAAAAAGCATTGGTAGAATGGTCTTATCACGATCAGCCAAAAGAAAGGTATGACCTAACAATAATTATTTGTTTGAGTGACAGGATTATTACATATTGCACCAACAAAATTATGGGTATTTAAGGTATATACTCTTGAGCTGTAGTCATGTAGTTAGCTATATGTCAAGTCAAAATGGAACTGTTCAACACGGAGTTATACGGAAATAGTAATTGGTATCAATTACGCTAATAGAATTTTGGCTACATCAACTTCTGTGATTTCTGTTTTGAAATGAGAATCTGTGTATGCTTTTATCAAAATAATAATTTCCTGTAGCTAATAAATGTACTTTAAAAAAGTTTGTATGTTGACCGTGCTGTGGTTTTCTGCCTTTCCTAGCAGCAACGAGCTTCTAACGTAAAGTAACTAGACGCGGGTCTCACTGTTTTAAAAGTGTTTTTGAAGGGCCTTTGAAGTGCTTAAAAGTAATAAATAGCACCCTCTAGTTATTAGCCTCGGTATGTGCCTAGAAAAATGTATATTTTGGGAAGAATTTCAGTAGGCAAAATGTCAGAACTTATTTTTTCTATTATTTCTTTGGCAGTTGTCTTTCTGTGCACCTACTGTGTATTGTTTCTCTGCCGCATACTTATTGTATGTACCTTTTTATTATCTTGAGGCATTTGAGATAAACAGTTGGCATTTGTACTCCAGTTCTCCAGAAAATTCTCGAGCAGCTTGAGCAGATCTGAAAGACAAGCAAGTGTTGTGTCAGGAATTGTGTTAAACTCTGTAAAATAAAACAGATACGGGCAAGGGGAAACACCCTCCTTTACCAATACTTAGTATATGTTTGTACAGCTGGCAATTTGTGCTGCTTCATATTCGTTGACCTAGAAGTAGCCAACATTTTAATGCGTTCTTGGAGGGGAAAAAAGGTGTTATGGAAAAGAACTGCCACATCAAAGCCTCTCCTCAGCTTGTAAAATGGTTTCTACCACTACCTTCCTCAACCCTATCGGAACACTCGGCACTTTCTCCCCTCTCAAAAGAAAGCAAGCCTTTTTATTAAGAAATGGCCTTGGAGTTTTATTTATATTAAAATGATAAAAGTGACACAAAGCAGTTGAAAAGATCTATATAGTTCAAACAAAAGTCCATCAGAGATGTAATGTAAATTCTGTGTAATGTGTCTCTATCAAATCAAGTCAAATGATTCAGCTGTTGCGCAGAGTGAAGTAAGTACTCCCTTTAGGAAAGTGTTACTCTGCAGAATATTTTTTAAATAGCCAGAGTGTAGCCTCAAGCTGCGTGCCTGTCAACTGGCTTGTGTTTAGCTGGTCAGATCTGATCTCATATTCCAAAGTCGTATTTGTGACAAAGGAAATTAAGTGCTTGATAATTAGTTGCACAATACAGGTTCTTGACCGTTGTGGATATTGTGACTCAGTTTTAATCACACCTTCCCTTAATGTAGAAGGCTTACATTGACCCTTTTGTTCTCCAGCATTCTGCTCATATTGCTGGATTTTTCATTTAGTGTGCCAAAGAATATAGGGAGGCTGAAATAATTTTAAAATCATTTTACAAAAAATCCTTCTTTCCATTAAAGTCTCTTTTTATCCATTTCAGCACAAGCCCACCTTACTGCTGTGTGGACCTTTATTCTTTGCGAACAGGAGAGATGGTCAAGTCCATACAGTTCAAAACTCCTATTTATGATCTGCATTGCAATAAAAGGTAAGGATATTTACTGTATATTCTGTGTTAGGGCATGTAAAATTTTGGTAATGAATACAACTTGTGATGAATGCGGTCCCTGATTTTATTGTTTTGACTTTGCTGTGAGCATAGCTTTGGTTCTCTGTTTCTCGACTAATATTTCAGTTTGAGTATGGCAATATGCTTCTCCAGTGGCTTTCATTTAAGAAGCTCAAAACACTTTGCATCTGAAATCGTTTAAGCTTCCTTCAGTTGTGATGAGGGTGAGCAGGAATCATTGGAATCCTCTATCATCTACCTACAGATGGAGAAATAGGATCATCGAGAGTTTAAACAGTATAGAGCGCTAAAGAGTTTCTGTCTCTTCTCTTTGTGTTCTGTTGTTTTGTCAGATATATCGCCTTCCTGCACATCTAAAAGTTCCTAGTGTGTACTCTGTGGTTTACAGGAAATAATGTTGCTGTGAGTCAAATAACAAAGCACCATCTCTTAGTTGGGATAATGATGTCACCTAATTTCTGAGAGAAAATAGCACAGAAGGCTGAGCATCAGGCTGAAAATAACTTGAGTTAAAATAAATAAATAAATAGAGTTCAAATTTTTCTGAATTAACTTCAGATCTTCATCTCTCCAAGACACACAAAACTGAACACCCTTGTAGTTTACCGCATCTTTTTAAGAGAGAAGAGAAACTGCGGGATCCTTGCAGGAGGATCTTGATGGCACTCCTGATGTGAGACTGATGCAGTGACCTTGGTCAAAGTCCACCATCGTGCTCCTTACTTTGATGCTTCCTTCCACCCAGCTATTGCTCTTACTGGTCGCTGTATGTCTTGAGGTACCTTATGGAAGCTGTGGAATGTGATTCCTGAACAGAGAATTTGCTGCATTTCTTCGGCGGTTTCCTTGCTGGAATTGTTTGCCCTTCAGTAAGGAAGGTGCCACAATAACACAAGTCACTAAGAACAAAACAAAAGTATTTTATGTGCCTGTTCTGCACGGCAGTAGCCAGCATGCTTGCATGTCTGAAGACCACAAAAGAACATGAGCATGTATTAAACTCTTGCAATGAAGGGAAGTTAGCAGTGTTGGAGGTTGGAGGAGAAAAAAAGAAGATAGAAAATAACCCAACCTTAGAAGCCACAAAGGTTTTGTTAAATAGGCATTTGTCTATCATTGTGCCATCAAAATCTGAACAGTAATGACTGCATTAGGTCAAGTATAAGTTACAGAAGAAATGTAGCACTACTGAACAAACACCTTTAGTACCACCACTAGTCTAATAACGAGGAGGGTATTTTGATGGTGTAAATGTTTAAAGAAGTGAAGGACGGTAGTGTTTTGTGATTGTTCGGGGTTTTTTTTTAAATCCCTGTTAATCTTCTTACTGTAGGATGGGATTGTTCTATCAAAAGAGCTCCACTAAAGTGGATGAGTTGGTGAGAGTTAGGTACCATGAATGGGTCACTGTTCCTTTAAAAGCTGTCAGAAGGAGTTCAGTACTTATCTGTGCAACTGTCCCTTGAAGAATTTAAAGTTCCCTTGTGTACAGTGTGATGATAGTAAATCTTTCCAGTCTGGCCTCCGAGCAGAAGAAAAATCCAATTGTAAAAACAGTCAAAAGGCAAATCATCATTCAAAGTCTCTCCCAATGAAAAAGTCTTTCCAGGTGCTAATGTTTCTTTTCCTAAGTGGTAGAAATGGAAAAGCTACTTCAAAGCTGTGTGGCTGTATCCAGGGTAGTTGCTTTTCTGGAACGTATCAGATTCTGTTATTATCCCAGGAAAGCTCGCTATTTCAGATTGAAAATGCATTAAATGTGGCCAAGAGCGGTGCTAATGGTGCGTTAACTGTACTACAGACTAATGGAGTCCAAAATTAGAATTTAAAATAAAACTTGAGTTGCAGAAGAAGGGAAAACTGTTCATTATTTGTGTATTCATACTCTAGAATCATCCATCTGGTAGGTTTCATTTATGCAGAAAGACAGTACATCTTCAAAGAGTAGAAAACAAAAATCTACAGGATAGGGAAATCTACAATCAAATACACATAGGTTTTCTATATATACATTACGCTTTCACATGCATTTGAAGTCTTTCCATTATTCATTGGTTAACTTGTGGAAGAAGTTAGATTGGATACATTTTCTTTTGTTTTCTCTCCTGCAGTTTAAGCAATTGGAAGATACGTCGTTTAACTAAAGCTACTATTTTGTCCAAAACTAATCATAATTTATATATGCAGAGTTTATAACTTTTAAAAACTGAGGTTTATAAATCAGAAGAGGGTGGGGAAGCATCTTTTTCACAACGAGAGCTACAAGCAAATAAGAAATCTGACATAAATTTCTTGTATGACTTAACACATCTGAATCCATCTTGTTGCGTTACGTGTTCTGCCCTTGTCTTTTGGCAAGTAAGCTGCTCACTCTGAAAGCGTACGTGTGCTTCCCGTCCTGGGTCTGCAGATCTCTGAATGTGAAAGACTTTTGTCTGAAAATGTCTCTTGATTTCTACTTTCCTTCCAAGAATTTGTGCTTCTCCTTGTTTCTGGATAGAGGCATACTGATAAACAGAGCAGCGACAAAGTCCCATGGTGAGATGGTGTAAACCGGAGACTCCTGAAAGAATTTGGGATACAGAACAGTGCTTATTGCTTTAATCAGCTTCTGTCTCACAGAAACAGAAAGTAGTGTAACACCAGTCTACTGAAAAGGCTTCAGGAGTCATCTTGGGAACTACAGACACAATCGATGTTATTTGGCAAATGTGTTGGTAAAAATAATAGCAAAATCAAATAGGTGACACACAGATAAATCATGCCTATTGGAGGAGCATTAGTACAGTTTTGTAGGTGGAAATCATGACTCAGAACTTATTTGTATATCTGAAAACATCAGCAAGCGTGTGGGTAAGGTATATATTTTCTTTGATGAAGGGCTATGTTGAAATGAGTCTTACAGGTATTGAGCACTCATGGGATAAGGAGGAGGTATTCTTGTGGCTAAACAGGTAAAAATGGGAGGAAAAAAAAAGAGGAGTTAATGGCTGGTTTTCACATTGATGTGAGATAGGCATCAGCCTTTACCCAAGGATGCGTGTCATGACTGATGTGATTCATCATCTTTTTAAACATTATTCTATACTGTAATATGCAATCATCATTTTCAGATAAAGCATTAGGTGTGTATTTTAGTCACTGTGAGATGAGATTAATTTTTTGCCTTCTTTACAATTAGAACTTTTAGAACAGCATTTAATAAGGCTCCATATTGTCAACTAATTAAAAAAATACTGTCTCATATTCTTCCTAATGATAAAATAATCAGATTCTTAATTGCATCATATTGCTAGATGTTCCAGATAGCTGGTAGACTTTATCTGGTTGGTTGTCAGCTTCCCAGGTGGGAAGCCTTCATTTCAAGAGTTTAAAAGAACTTGGATGCTGGAAGTCATCAATGTAGGAGAAGACGTATCCTAGTTATAAAGCTTTTAGGATGCTTCACTTCCTAAATTTGGCCTCTGTCATTTAAACAGCATGGTGTTTCATGCATAGTTATAACGTGGCTTTTGTTCTTTTACTTTGTTTCAAGTAATGAACAGATATTTTACAATAAAAGTGTGTACGTGTACAAGTGAATGCATAAACACACACCTGTAATTTTGCTAAGTGACACAAATCCCACTTCTCAACTGTATTTGGGTGCTGATGTTCTTGGTATGAAAAAAAAAAAACACCTGCTTTTAGTCAATAAGATTTTTTTAATAAATTTGCAATGAGATGGGCAATGGAATTATTTCAAATTTAGCTTTTGTTCTACCGATTGTTGATTTGTTATTTGAGTCATTGAAAGTAATTCAGGATCCTTGCAATTCCATTCTTTCTTTTTAATGGAGCTTTTACTGCAGGAGGTATATCATAAATATGCTGTGTTGTTCTGTATCAGATCTGTGTACTTCCTGAAATGAAGGTTATGTGGTTGGGATAAGAGAGAATCCTCAATAACTGCCGTGTATTGGTAACCTGGCAGTTTATCACTGTAGAATTTATATTGATGCTTTTGAAATAATTACATTTGGATATTGAATCTTTAAACCAATGCATTTAATGTTTAAAGTCCACGTTCCATTTCTGTGTTTTCAGGATACTTGTTGTTGTCCTGCAAGAGAAGATTGCCGCCTTTGACAGCTGTACTTTCACCAAAAAATTCTTCGTTACAAGTATGTATAAAAATTGCGTTCAGTCTTCTTGCTTGTGGTGGAGTGAGATAAAACAGATTTGTTTTTATTTCTAAATCCTCAAAGCAGGTCTCCATGACTTCATTTGGAGTTTCAGGAAATGTTTCTTCAAAAAAAAAAACCCAAAAAAAGTGTTACTCTGTGAATCTTTGGCTCTCTTGCATATTTATTGTTGCTGTAACACCTACACCAACATCCATAGGTAGCTGAAAAATTCTTTTGTTCATTTTTCACAAATATGTGCAAAGGTTTTGGGTGTTGAGTTTGCAGTGGTATGCCTAAGCAGATGTGTGAAAACACATCGACAGCCATCTGCCCGCTTCTCATTTTTTGTTGTTCCTCAGGTCCAGGTACATGGGAGTTGTTTTATTTATTTTGGTTTTGGTTTTTTTTTTTTTTTAATGTGTCCTTACTTTAGCAGCCCCCAAAGCTCAAGCAGGTCTGTAAAGTGTTGTAGAAAAACCATAGGCAGGTATTTGCCTACAGGTGCTTTCACATATATCTTGAGCACAAAGGAGAAGTTGGGTCGGACTCCCCTTCATCCCTCTGTGCCCTACAACTTGCTTCTCAGTAGGAGGCAATTGCTTGCGACGGGTAAGGTGCTCTCCAAAGGATGTTCCTCTGCTCTAAGTGCCCTTTGCTGCCTCAACATCTGTAAGGCAGTAATTGGTATGTCGGTAGAGAAAAACAGTATGCTTCCTACTGCTTGTGCTCTGCTGTGTCACGGGATGTGGTTGGGATTAGGATGTCGTTTACCTGCTCCCAAGACGGTGTGTGTTGTAATGCTAAACACCAAGAAAGCATTCACCCCTGCAAAAAAAATAAAGTTTTATTTTTCAAGCAGTGACTAGTGCTACTGTTTATCAAGTAGAATAGCCTCTTGAAATCTGTACATTACGGAGGGATCATAATTGACTTTGGAAGGGGCAGAGTTTTATTGCTAAAAAGGAGAGTCTGAAATTTTCTGGATGTATTTTCAGTCACAATTGGAAAAGTTTGAAATTATCTTTTTATATTATCTCTGTATTTAAAGAAAAATCTAGTTAGGAGAAGCTGCTGCTTGCCATAGTTTGAAGAAAAACAGCCTTATGCAGTAATATTAAAGTTGCCAATAGGTGTCAGTTTCTTCCTATACATGGTTGTGAGATACCAGGACTCCGCTGGGGTTCAGCGGAGAGAGCCAGATGGGAAAAGACTTGTTTGGGTCCTTCTCTTCCTCGCTCCTCCTTTTTATTCCACCAAAGAGAATTAGGGCACAAGCCTTGCTTTGTTTTAGATCAAAAGTAAAAAAACCTCAATTAAGTGTGTATTTTGACAATTTTTGCGTTTTCTAATTCCAGTTATTGTTTGTTGGTTTTTTACTTTAAAAAAGACACTGCAGTTTGTTTTTAAAAATTAATCCACTGTACTGTGTTCTGAGGAACAGGCGTATCCTATTCCTAACCATAACTTTTGATTTGCGGTGCATTTTTGCGGAACAGCGGTGGAATTTAAAAAAGATAAAATAAAGCTTTTGGAGATACTTACCAAATTACTTGAAAATCAACTTGAAACATCACTGTTCACGGTATATTTCTCCATCTGTGTTTTTAACACAAGAAACTCAAGATGTTCTCAAACTTTGTTCTTGTTCTGGGGTTCCAAAGCTGGATTAAAGGCACCCCTCACTCTGTACTGGGAATTTTGGAAAGCTGCGGGAGCTGGCGAACAGCGGGAGCTGCTGCCCCCACAGCTCTTCCCCTGTCGCCACCCCAGTTCGCCTGTGGCCAGTGCCGTGGGGTGACTGGGCAAAAAGGCGCGTGCTTTTTTCCTGGGTGAATGGGTTTCTTGGACCTGTGCTGGTGAATAGTTGTCCTGAGGATTTTGAAGCTTAGTTGTTGCACTTAATAGCTTATGCTATCAGGCGGGTGCTACGCTCTGGCATGTTGAAGGCTGCAGTAAAGCTTTTGTTTAAGCTTTCGGATTCCGTGTGTGCTGAAATCCCTTGGACCTAAGAGCATATCTTCAAAGGCTTAAGTTACTCTGATGTGTTTGAAATTTGAGGTAAATGAGCTACCTAGTTAGCTGCAGAGATTTTTGATAGTCGGCCAACTGGCCAGCAATGGGGCTCTACTGCTGCCCTTTTTTTTTTTTTTTTTTTTTTTTTTTTTTCCCCCTCAAACGTAGCAAAGGGCAGTGTCAGTTTAAATTGGAAAAGTAGAAATCCCTGAAAAGGAAGCTCAGCGAAAGGTCTTATAGACCTCTGTTTGGATGACTGGAGCATCCTTGCTCTGCAGGATAGTCAGTCGGTGCCCCGTCTGGACCTGTCCTGGTGCACCTCGGCTGGACAGTGGCAGTAAGAATGTCACTGGCTGCCCAGAGAATTCTTCATCATGCGGAAGAATCTCAGCTGTGTTATCTGACCGCTTTTGGTCAGAAGTGATGGCATAAAAGGTCAGAAATATTAAATGAGGATCACTAGCTCTTTGAAGACATTTCTGTTACTGTGTAAACCACTGTGTCAAAACAGAAAATCTTTTTTTCAAGAAGATTTGGTGATGATGCTGAAATCACGTCTTCCATCCATGTCAACTAAGCGACATAGGAGCCCTAGGATCTCAGTGAGACAGCTACAAAGCAACCATAATTAAGCAGAAGCTCTTGTCCATTTTATTGACTATTTATACGTAGAAGTTAAATGCAGAATGTACAAATAAAAACAGTGTCAGGAATTCTGAAGTTTGGTGTTCCTCAGCAATGCTAATGCAGCTGTGTTGCACGTGAGTAGTATTTGTCTTTCTGTTTTTGTTTTTGTGGTTGAATGTGGAGCTTAATATATTGTTGTAATAAATATACCATAAAATATTCAGGATGTAGAACATGGTCAAGTTCGCGCTGCTGTTGGAATGTTTAACTCCTGCATCTCCTGATTTTTCTTAAGCAAATTTGACATAGTACTATTTTTTTTTTTTTTTTTCCCCCTGGCATGTGATTAGATGGAAATGTGATCATTTGACTTAAATGGCAGAGAGCCAGCATATTTTATTTGTGCCTTTTGTAACAAAAACTCAGTGTACAGGTGATCCAGTCTTGGTGTGTGAATTTAAGACAGGTGCTTAAACTTGAAGGGAAAACATACTGCAGAAAAATTACCGGGATATCCTATAATCTACCCTGTGTGGTATTCTTACTTTTAAATGTCTGCTAAGGAAAGGCATAGCATCGGTCTGCAAAGAACTCGTGGCAGGAAGTTTCATACAGCATTGCGTTCTCTACTGTGCTTATGCTTGGAGATAACTCTCTTTCGCTGAGAAGAGACTTTCATCAAGGGGATAATAAAGCCAAACAGTAATTGCTCATCCTGCACTGTTTTAAGGGCTCACATGGCCAAACTTATTAGAAGCGTCAAAAGAATTTTTTTAAGAATGTGTTTCCTTTGGTAGGTGTGAATGTCAAGGTGTGGATTTTAAATAGATTTTTAAATAGTTAAGAGTTTTATTGTGGTTCACTAAAGATTTCCTTCAGAGCCTTTTTCTGAACACTGCGTATGACTGAACAATCAGAAACGGAAGTGATGTACAGGCCTCCCCCCCCCCCCCTCCCCCCTACTTTGCTCTAAACAATAGATGCAGAAAAGCTGAATTTCATTGATTTCTATTACATCAGTGCTCCCTCAACCCTTCTCCAAAAATGCTTACTTAGTGGAACATTGATGATTATGAATATAGCCTGATGGATACTTTCTTCTCTGTAAAGAATATCCTTCCCACCCCCTGGGCCCTAAGTAAAGATTATCACAGATAACATCATGCATGTGGCATCATCTTTGTGTCCGATAACTAGTGCCTGCTCAGTTTCTCTGGCCCTTCCACTCCTCATATTGATATATTCTCCATCCATTATTCTCTAGGGATGAAGACAGTTATTGCAGCCATTAGCTGGCACCACATTTCTATTGATGCTGTACAGCTAGAGCCTTAAGAGGTAATTTTCCAGATTTTAGTCAGAGTACTTTATTGTATACAAAGTCTCAAAAGACTTGCCTAACCACAAGCCAAAAATTATTCAGTATATGTTAAATGCGCCACACCTGCACCTCTCAAAATAAGAAAAAAAAAAAAAATAAAAAAAATCCAAACAACCCAAATGGTGTTTGACACTCTAATCTGCAGTTTGGCTGTGGTATTCCTATTTTCGCTGGTATTCACATGCAAGATATAATACGGTTGTTTCAGTTTGTCACAGGTCTGATCTGGAAATCATCTAGGCTTTTTTGTACATTTTTGTTAGCTTTGTTAAATTCCTTTTCCCTGATCAGCACACAGGGAGCAGTTTGATCTCTTTGCTTTGAAGTAAAAACACTGGATGTCTTATGAAAAGGTTTAATGCCTGAAGAGTTACAAACAGAACTTGTGGAAGAATGTACGTTTCCCTTCTCAGCTGTGATCAGCGAGTAGTATTTATCCTGGACATCCCACATGGTATAATAATTGATGGGATTCCTCTGTCTGTGGAAGGTGACTCTTCGGTTTAAATCAAAAGTCCTTAAGGCAGGTGGGGAGCAAGGTCCTGATTCTCACCATTTTCTTCATTGGTGAAGAGAAGCCGAGTATCTTGCTGTGAATTGTATATAAGCAGTTTTTATTTTTATACACACACACACACCCCTTCATGTAATTTGTAACTGCCTTCCCTGAGAAACACTGATTTGATCTTGTTTTACTTTTTAACATCATTGTTTCTAAGACCTTTTTTTCTCCAATCTGGGAATCGATGTATAACTATTACAGGATAATGCTGAAATACTTTTTGAAAAGGTCTGTAGGGCAGCGCGGTAGATTTATGGAAACGAACGTCTTCATTGCTTACAGGGTGTTTTGCTATATTGCAGGAAAGTGTAAATACAACAGAAAAATTGCATAAAGACAGGAACAAGGCATTGGTACCCAAGATGTATATCTCTCATATCTCCTGGGTTTGACAGTTTTAAAAAAAATTATATGAAGAACAGGAAGTGCTGTTTGTTTCTGTGTAAGTTATTTTTGTCTAAAGCACCCAAATCTTTAATGTTAAAGGCCAAACCAAAGCCATCTTACTCACATTGTCCTGTACAGGAACAACCACCCCTACAGTAACATTACTATTTATCACTGTCCAATTCTCTGAACAAAAAAAGAAAGTAAACCCGAAATCAAAACATAGTTTTTCCTGAAATCAGTCAAATTTGTGCTAAATTAAACAACCAAACCTGAGGAACATTAAAGTCCACAGATACTTTTTAGCTCTGGTATTGGTCTTAGACCTATAGAGCAACAGTAAAATACTGAAAACTGCCATGAGAAAATCGACAGGGAAAGGAGGTTTCTGTAGTAATAATAAAATAATCATAATAGTAGTAATAATAATAGCAACAACAGTCGTAATGATGATGATAATGATAATAAAAAAGTAAATCTGTGGTCCTTCCCCAAGCTTGTGTGAGGGAATTCTGTTCCTCCGATCCAGGATAGCACAAACCGCAGCTCGTTGCAGGGCTGGGGCTGTTGCGAACATGACATGTATTGTGAATGTCTCCCTTCATGGGGGGGTGATGATAGTGTGTGTGGCATTTGTGGCTTTACTTTTTCGCTTCATTTCTAGGGATTTTTTTAGCGTGTTAGTAGCGATAATGCCTCTGTTGATTTAAAAGAAAAAAGCAAAAGGCCCTGGATGGCAAGCATGATTTCACAGTAGGGTGCATCCTGCTGGTTTGCTCTTTTGCTCGGTTTTTATGGGTGATACTTAAATAGAAGGAAGTACAAGAACAATAGAAGAGTTTTGGAAAGTATGTGACAGTGTGAGAGTAATAACATTTACATAGGGCCTTTTATCTAGAAGGAACCCGGAGGAATTTATAAACAGTATTACTTCATACAGTTTATAAACAAATAAATTTGGTTTGCTTGGTGACGCTTAAAAAAAAACCCCGAACAAACAAAAAATATTAGATAAAACAACTTATATGATTTGTTTTCCTTGGAATAAACAATGCTTTTGCAACAACAGTATTACTGTACCCGTTATTTATTGTATATTCCCTTTCTATGCTCTCTGTCAAGGATCTGTTTTCTAGCTGCTGTGGGTTGCAAGACTTAAGAATGTAGTTTTGTAATTTCATTACCATAGAGCGCTGTGTATTTCATAAGACCTAGGAAAAAAAAAAGATTAATTGATTATAAGCTGCATCCAGTGACTGAAAAGTAGCATAGCTTAATTGGGTTATTGTAGCTATTTATTTAAAAAATACACGGTACCACTGCTTCACAGATTTTTATTTTTTTTTTTAAAGGGATATCTGGCAAATACCTCAAATGATTAAAGGCAAATAATTTTGGTTGAAAAAGCGTATGCATTTTGGAATTTGCTCAGAAAACTGTGTTTAAAACCACTATACTCCTTAAGATGGCATATGTTGTCCTTAATTGAACCTTTTCACACACTGAAACAGAAAAATCATGTTTATCTGGTAATCTGCTTTCTCAGTAAGGTTTCACTTAGTTTTGCCTCGGGGTGTAGGTTACCCTTGGAGATCCTTAAGGTCCCTTCCGAGTCTGACCATTCTGTGGTTCCGTGATCTCCTGCCTTGTCCAGCGCTCCTTGTGTTTGCTGACTGTATCCTATCCCAAAATCATATTCATCATACTCGAAAGAGATGCAATTTCTTCTGTGGTTGGGGATTAGAGACAGAATCTTAAGAAGATTTTATAATAATACTGTCCATACACACATGTTCTATAAACACTCATGTGGAGAAGTAGCTTGAAATAAAACCGGACAACGCTAGAATATGCATTCCTCATGGATACAAGGTGTGGAGTATCCATTAAAAAATGTTACAGTAATTCTGAGGGTAATTCTTATAACTGATACCAAAAAAGGATAAGTAAGCATCAGGGCAGGGCAAATCACAGAGAATTGGGGAAAGCAAGCAGTGAAACTTATGGGAAAAAGGAAGTTTTCCTATTAAAATGACGGGGGGGGAGGGGGGGAAGACAGAAAAGAACATTTTACTAAAATGGTTTTCATTAAAAAGTAAAACCAAAGTCAAGATAGAGGGGATGAAAGCCTGGCAAATATCACAGACAGACTCCCCCCCCCCCCCTTTTTTTTTTTTTTTTCCCTTCACTATAAAAATAAGTGTAGAGAATATAAGGGTTCTTACAATATGCTGTGAAATTAGAAAACAGCCGGTAGTGTCTGAAGAGAAGCATGTTGGGATGTGTTTGAAGAAAAGTCATGTGGTTCTGGATGCCTCTGATTCGGCCTTTTCGTTCCCTTCTCTTTATTCATTCATACATTTATTTGCAACATTTTACCATGTGTCACTTTGCAATGCGTTTTCGGGAGATCCGAGAAGGAAATACAGCTGTACTCTGGGTGAGGAGCCATAGTCAGTTGCGAGTCCATCATTATATACACTGAAAATAAGTTCTGACTTAATTCAGACAAGTTCTGACTGCTAGAATCGGATTCTTCTAGACAGAAACTTTGCCGTGTAGTGCGTATTTAAGTCTGAATACTTTGCCATGATAAGATCATCCTTAGCCCTTCATTAATGGAGCCCTTCAGACTGTGTAGGACGTTTCTGAAGAAGGACCAGGTGAAAAAAATTACAGCCTTAACTACAACAGTGCTCACTTTGGGGGGAAAATTGTTGTTAAAATCCTGGTCCTCCACCTGTAGTGCTGCTTTTTTTTTTTTCTTTTTTTTTCTTTTTTTTTAAAAAAAAAAGAGTCCCTTAGAGCACATCCATCACCCATACTTCACGAATGAGAAGAGCGTATGTATAGAGAGGATGTCTGAGGATGCTGATTGCACCTGTAGCAGTGTCATGGTAAAGAGATGCACAGCTCTGGTCCTCCTGAAGAACTGAGCTGTGGAAGGCTAAGATGCCTGTAGACTTTTAATTGCCTCTGGGATTCCAAAGATTGTGCGCTTGGATGTGAAGTACCAAACTGCCAAGTTTTCATGGATATCAGGAATCCCTGCAGTGTTTAGCTCTCAACTCCCCATCCCATACTGAGCTCTTGAGTTTCATAGAATCATAGAATGGTTTAGAGTTGGAAAGGACCTTGAAGATTATCGGGTTCCAACCCCCCTGCCATAGGCAGGGACACTTCCTACTAGAGCAGGTTGCCCAAGGCCATGTCCAACCTGGCCTTGAACACCTCCAGGGATGGGGCCTTAACAACCTCTCTGGGCAACCTGTGCCAGTGCCTTACAACCCTCAAAGTAAAAAATTTCTTTCTAATGTTTAAGCTAAACCTGCCCTCTTCCAGTTTAAAGCCATTCCCCTTTGTGCTGTCACTACATGCCCTAGTAAAAAGTCCTTCCCCAGCTCTCCTGTAGGCCCTTTTAGGTACTGGAAGGCCGCAACAAGATCTCCCCCGAGCCTTCCCTTCTTCAGGCTGAACAGCCCCAACTCTTTCAGCCTCCCCTCATAGGAGAGGTGCTCCAGCCCTTGGATCATCCTCGTGGCTCTCCTCTGGACACACTTCAGCAGGTCCATGTCCTTCTTATGTTGGGGACTCCAGAGCTGGATGCAGTACTCCAGGTGGGGTCTCACGAGAGTGGAGTAGAGGGGCAGAATCACCTCCCTCACCCTGCTGGCCACACTTCTTTTGATGCAGCCCAGGATACGGTTGGCCTTCTGGGTTGTGATCGCACACTGTTGGCTCATGTTGAGCTTCTCATCAATCAGAACACCCAGGTCCTTCTCCTCAGGGCTGCTCTCCAGCCATTCCTCGCTGAGCCTGTATTTGTGCATGGGATTGCCCCGACCCAGATGTAGGACCCTGCACTTGGCCTTTTTGTACTGCATGAGGTTGGCTTGGGCCCATCTCTCCAGCCTGTCCAGGTCCCTCTGGATGGCATCTCTCCCCTCCAGCGTGTCTGCTTTGCCAAACAGCTTGATATCATCAGCAAACTTGCTGAGGGTGCACTTGACCCCACTGTCCATGTTGGCGACAAAGATGTTGAACAGTACAGGCCCCAGTACCGACCCCTGAGGAACACCACTCGTCACTGCTCTCCACTTGGACATCAAGCTGTTGACTGCAACTCTTTGAGTGTGACCATCCAGCCAGTTCTTTATCTGCTGAGTGGTCCATTTGTCGAATCCGTGTCTCTTCAATTTAGAGACCAGGGTATCATGTGGGATGGTGTCAAACGTTTTGCACAAGTCCAGGTAGATGACATCAGTTGATCTTCCCTTGTCTACTGCCACTGTAACCATTTCGTAGAAGGCCACCAAATCTGTCATGCATGACTTGCCCTTGATGAAGCCATGCTGGATGTCACCAATCACCTCCTTGTTTTCTATGTGCCTCAGCAGAGTTTCCAGGAGAATCTGCTCCATGATCTTGCCAGGCACAGAGGTGAGACTGACTGGCCTGTAGTTCCCTGGGTCTTTATTTCCCTTTTTGAAAATAGGAGTTATGTTTATATATATACTCATATGTGTGTATATATATCTTTTTTTAAGCTTTTTTTTTTTTTCGTATGAAGAAGCTGTGGAGCTTGATGAAGAGGATACAAATGGTTCAAGTTTTCATGTTTTGTGATTTATTGGCTTAATCTCAGTTATAGCTGACATGACTGTAATGGCCCTGCTCCTCTTAACAGTATTTTCCCAATACTGTTTGTTTAAAAGCTAAGTGGGAGTAGAGGAATGTATTGCTTTTCTCTTCTTGGCTGCTGTCTGTGTATTCACACTGCCATTCCTGAAGCTAGAGGATGAGCTTTTTAAAAACAATTTAAGAAAAGGACTGGAGTCTTCTTTTTCTGTAGGAGTGCAGATCAATGGAAAGACCCAGAGTTAGAGAAGTGCATGTTTGTGTGAGTTTTCAGAATGAGTGGAGGAGGAGATTTTGTTAATTACGGGCATATGGATATGAATCTCCAAAGGGTGAGATTTTCGTAAAAGTAATTGAAAAATAATGTAGAATAAACATGCCTTCTCTTTGCTCGCTCATTAAGCAAACATTTGTATAGCTCTTTGGAGAACTTCAGGTAACTTCTAGGATTCCTGTACTCTCAGTAAAACCCAATATATAAAGTCAGCATAGCAGCAAGAAAGCTAAACCCATCTTTGAATCTAAAAGACAGACTATGTGGCCCTGTGCAAACCTCATGAAGTTCATTAAGGCCAAGTGCAAGGTCCTGCATGAGGGCCAGGGCAATCCCATGCACAGATCCAGGCTGGGTGGAGAATGGATTGAGAGCAGCCCTGAGCAGAAGGACTTGGGGTGTTGGTTGATGAGGAGCTCAACAGGAGCCGGTGATGTGCACTTGCAGACCGGAAGGCCAACCACATCCTGGGCTGCATCAGAAGTGTGGCCAGCAGGGTGAGGGAGGTGATTCTGCCCCTCTGCTCTGCTCTCGTGAGACCCCACCCGGAATATTGCGTCCAGCTCTGGAGTCCCCAGCATAAGAAGGACATGGACCTGTTGGAGTGGGGCCAGAGCAGGGCTATGAAGATGCTCCAAAGGCTGGAGCCCCTCTGCTGGGAGGACAGGCTGAGGCAGTTGGGGGTGTTCAGCCTGGAGAAGAGAAGGCTCCGGGGAGACCTTATTGCGGCCTTTCAATATCTGAAGGCGTCTACAAGAAGGCTGGAGAGGGACGTTTTAGAAAGGCATGTAGTGATAAGACGAAGGGGAATGACTTCAAACTGGAAGAGGGGAGATTTAGATCAGATACTAGGAAAAAGTGTTTCACTCTGAGTATGGTGAGCCCCTGGCGCAGGTTGCCCAGAGCTGTGGCTGCCCCATCCCTGGAGGTGTTCAAGGCCCGGTTGGACGGGGCTGGGAGCAACCTGGGCTGGGGGGAGGTGTCCCTGCCCATGGCAGGGGGGTGGAACTGGATGGTCTTCAAGGTCCCTTCCAACCTAAACCATTCTATGATTCTACATGCTTATTTCAGATTATAATTTTATAACTCAGTTATTAAAAAAAGAAGTGAAGGAACTAAGAAATTGTAATGCTAAAGAATTTACCTATGGTACCATTTTCATGTAGGTAAAATTTGCATCTTGGAAATGGGAAAACCAAGGCACGGAGTATGAGGTACCAGGGCACTGCCCGTGGCACCCTCGGCTGTGAGCCCAGTCCCTGCTCAGAGGGAGCCTGGAGCCCGTTCCTCAGCCTTGCTTTGGCCAGTGCACGTTGGAGCTCTTGGGCGTAGGAACTTCATCAAGTTAGCAGAAAAACTTGCACTTTGATTCAGCCTTTCAGAATAGTATTTTTCTACTTTTGCCTTTTCACAGCTTTGAAGTAATGTATTTCCTCTGTGTGTCATTATAAGCGCAGAGGGAGAGAGTAACTGTGCCCTTAAACCCAGTTTAAATAGTTTCCAGTAGGTTTTCACCTATATTTTTGTGGGTGATAGTCCCAGTAAAGCTTATTCTAAGATCAGATGTTTTTTAGTACTTGCTTGATTTGCTGTACTTTTGGAAGGACTTTCCCTGAGTGATCTTTTCTTGGATGACCTCTCCATACTGTCATTAAAACTTGGAAACTTTGGTCTTCTTGACAGTTAGTTCTGCATTCTCATTATGTTCATTCCTATTGTAAACATGCTAAAATTGCTGCTCTTGTTGCTTAGAATGGATTTTTCCTCAGTTGTTTTGAAGTTTAGTAGAAGTAGAAGTTAATCTTTAAGAGAGTTAGGCTGGTAACGATTGGATGGCCGAGCTCAGTGGGTCACGCTGTGTCTGGCGCTTCATTTGCCCGGTAGATGATGTTCTGCTGACTCCAGCTGTTTTTTTGGAAAGCAGAAAAACAATTTGCTTTTCCTTCCCATAAAGTATAACCCTTTGTTTATCCTCGTGCTGCTGCAAGTTTCCAAAATGCAGACTTGCAAAGAAAAGAAAGGGAGGAAATAGCTCTTTTTTTTTTTGTTTTTTTTTTTTTTTTGACGCTGTTTTTCGTATCAGAGAGTAGAGTTTAGGCCCGAGTTGAATTGTTGACCTCTGCGGAGGTTATTATTAGAATGGGCAGATTTGTGTGTGGAGCTGTGTCTGACTGGGTCCAGTTCATGCAATGAGCTGCCTCCAGTGGGTTTGCTGAAGGCAGTCGCAGTTTTTCTAAGATAACTTTTTATTGTTTGATTAATTTTTTATTTGAAGGATAATGCTTTTTGCAGTTCTTCGTTTACTTCAGGCCACTGCAGCAGTTGAGAAGAGCTCCCCTTCCGAGCGAGCCGTGTCTCTTCGTTGCGAGTTGTTGAACGGCTTGGCTTTTGTTGTAGCGGTGCATCTGTTGGCTGCTGCTCCGCGGGTTTTCTGCTGCAGGGAGGTTACGGGGTGCTTGCAGAGTTTGGGAAATGCAAGTGGCCGGTTCTAAAGTCACCGTAGAGATTTACATGGTGAGGACTATCACGTGACAGCTTTTAATGCTGTATTTTATGCATAAAAGGGAAGAAAAATAAATAAAGTTTGGGGGACCCGAGTGTCTTTCCTGGCCCAGATAAGAACTGCCGAAGCAGAAGTCAGCACTAAAACCTTACTGGGCCTGATCTGTAATGCCATCGGAAGAACACCTTTGTATTTACAACCTAGGGTTGTATTTACAACCTTTTTTCGCTTGCTTTGTTCCTTAAGAGGCTCTGGCTACCCACATTTTATGCACTTCTGGAATGCAATAACAATTGTGGCCATCATCTCTTCAGAATTCGTTTTCCTTCCTGAGATCAAGGCGGTGATAAGGCCTTGAAAATATTCACTTGGTTTTGCTTTCCTGGCCCGAGATGGATTTAATTGGATGAATTGCTGCCTTTCTCCTTCCATTGCTTTATGACCTTTGAAATAGCTTGCTGTGATCTTTGGAATTTTGCAATACTCTCGCTGCTCTTCTGTAAAAAATGAAATAAGGAGCTGTTTATCATAGACGGCATGAACAGTGTAGCAGCTGTTTCTGCTCGTGCCCAACAAAATGCCATCAAACGTGTCCTTAAGTGTTGTCAAATGTCAGTTTAAGCTTACACCGACACGCTATACTTAACACCCTTTTTCGTCATTTTGCAGGCGTTGAAAATAATGCCCCGTAACTTAAAACCCTCTTGTCCTCGCTAAATGTTCTGGACAATTTGGGGACCTGTATGAAAAGACCCCGATATTTGCAGAAAGGCGGTGGTGAATAGTTTTGCTTCTTCTCACTGTGGTTGGCATCTCAGCAGCCAGGGTCTGACACAAGACACTTCGGTGAAATAGAAGCTTAGCTAGCTGCATTTTTTTTTTTTTTTAATATATGTTTCTTCTCAGAATGCAGTGTAGGATTTTATGCAATAAACGGCAGTTGTGGGTTATATGTGTTCTTCTAAAGCGCCGTTTGCCCGATCTCAGTGCTCCTTGTGCCTGTGACACAGGATCGGCTAACCAGGGCTCCTTTAAATGAGACACACATGTCTATAAGTTTTTAAACGTTTTGTTTCTTGGCCAACCAGTGAGAAAATATGAATTACTAAATTGTCTATATTAGCCTAAGACCTGACGAAAACGGAGATTAAGTGCTTGACACTCCCCTCCTCCCCCCCATTCTCTCCCCCTTATGCAATATTTCTTTTTTATATGTATATGTTTTAGTGTACCAGAACGGATTTCGGGCTAGTAAATGGTGTTATGCACGTGGCTGAAGGCCTTAGTTTACTAGCTTAAATTGGAACGCTCAAGCTCAAATGTCGTTATCAGGGCCCTAATCAGCAAACAGTTTTGTGGCTTCAGCCCCGCGAGTTCAGTCTCTGAACTTCCCGACCTTACCTTGAGGAAGGGTCCCGCTGAAATCAGCCTGCTGGAACCGGGCAGCGCGGCCGCTTGCAGCCCCGGCGCTGCGATACTAAAGTTCAGCTGCACCAGTAGGATTTGAGCGCTGAACGCAGGCAGGGCTTACGTGTCGATGCAGAAAGAGCAGCCGTCCACCCGAAACAGCTGAATCTAAAATGACGAAAAGCAAAGGAGGGGAAGGAGGACAGTAATAGCAATTAGGATGAGGGCCACCGCGCTGCTTTTAATTGTACATTACTTAAGCTTTTCATTTATGTTTGACCATTATCTAATTGTTTTCAATAATTTAAAATTCTGTATTTTTAGTTTTAGTAGTTAATAGTGTGATATTCTTGGGTTTTTTTTTTGCAGGGGTATTTTTTGCTTTGCTTTGGTTTTTTGGTTTTTAACCATAGTTTTTTGTTTTTTACACTACAGTGTATTAAGTTGAATTTAACGTGAGCCTTACTCATTTTAAGCCTTGCGATATTTTTGTTCTCAGCTATTTTCAGTGGCTTTCTATTACAGGTAGTTTCACCTTTTAATGCTCAGCAATAGTTCTCTATTTTACGTTCTTTATGCATATATCTATTTTTAGTGATAATATAAAGGTAATGAAAAGCAGGTGAACAATGGAAAATTTGCTACCGATTTTAAAAGAATTACAGATTAACTCACTGTGTAAAGTTAAGTGCGTGCAAAAGTATTTTGTGGAAAAGTAAGGGTTTGTACATAGAATTATTATAGAATTATTCAAAACAAAACAGAAGCACAATACACCCTTTCATACCACAAAAAATGTAGAAGAGAGTGAAGCTAACTAAAACTGTTGGCCAAGAGAAAGACATCAGTCAAGTAAAATTACTCAAAATGTGAAGATACAGAACCAATCCAGTCAAACTTTTAAATGTCCCCCTCACCCCACTGTATCAAAATGGCATTAAAAAAATGCAAACATAAGGAGAAACGAGTATTTACACATAATTAACTGTTCAAAATAGCTCATCTAACCACAGCCTTATCTTTAGGAACAAAAATGCAAGCATTTACTGAGTGATATTAGCAATTGAAAGGTTTTTGTTTAGACTTTTTGTTTTCTTGGCAATAAATAAAATTCTTTGTAAGAAGTCATTAAGATATTTCTTAACGTTGCCTTTTAAAACTTTTCAGGCTGCTATCCTTGTCCAGGGCCAAACATGAATCCTATTGCTCTTGGAAGCCGTTGGCTTGCTTATGCAGAAAATAAGGTAAGGAAAGGTTTCCTTTCAAAAAATACTTCTGTTTCTAGATTCCATTCTAGCTTTTATATATATAGGGGGGGGAAAAGAAAAGTGAGAAAAAAGGTACGTGAAAAAGGTGATCTGTGAGAGCACTAGGATAATGATGACAGACCGAATCTTTGACCCACAGTAGTTGTGCTTTGGTATTCACATATGTCATATCTTTACCCTGCACACTCGATTTGAGCTCATGAACTCGGGGGGCATAAATATGTCAGTAGCGTAGGCAGAGAAAAGACAGCTATCAACATGTGTTTTCAGTGAGTTCGCTCGATAATCAACCCATTTTGCATTTAAAAAGTTTAAAGCATAAAATGGTAGATACCTCTGAAGGGCAGGCAGGGGAGGGTTCCTGAACTCTGTTTGGGGAAACTGAGTCTGGACAGAGCCAGTGAGTTTGTATGAAACAACGCTGCAATGCACTTTGTAAATTAGGAAATAGCATTAAAGTGACCACTTTTTAACATCTTGGCTGAAATTATGAGGCTCCAGGAAAAAAAAAAAAAAAAGGAAATGTTGAATTAATTTTTCTTCTTTCTAGAGGCAAAAGAAGAAAATAGATCCCAAGAAAAATGACTGTCAGTGTTCTTACCCAGCCCTAGGCCAGAGAAGCGGTTCTGTATTTAAAGCTTGGAGTGTTTGAAAACTTTAAATTCAGCTTCTAATGCCTTACTTTTATTTCAAAGCAGATGTTTTTTCTCCCGTCCACCTGTGACGGGAATAGCTGTTTCTCGAGCTGAACCAGAGAGGCAGACTTTAGAGATGTATTACTTGTTACACCTTTTCAAGCACAACGGACTTCTCTCCAAATTCAGGCCTGCCTTTCCTTTAATGCCACACCTACGTGGTTTTGTAAAACTTAACCAGTCAGCCTGGGATATAAAAAGTACTACTGCCAAAAAAATAACCCACTGGTCAGCAAAAGAATTGTATCACAAAAGGAATTGAAATGGCTTGTGTGTTCGCAGGTATATTCACTGTAGACTTCTTCCCTTTCTCCTTAGTTTAGCTATTTTTATTCAGACACTTAAATTTAAGCAGGAAAGGAAAGCCTGTAGAAACAGATACATCTTACAGTGATTTTTAATTTACTTTTAGCTAAAACAGTTAAAACAGACGTGTTCTGTGTACAAGCAACAAATACCTATAGTTTTTTTCCATTTTATTCAGTCAGAAGCACGTATTGTATGGTTAGTCAGGGTTCAAAGGCAAAAACCACTTTGGTAGGTTGATGGCAGGTAGAAGAATCTTGGTTTGATTTATTAATTTTGAAAGGAGGCAATACAGAGTAAACCCCATGTACATTCCTTTAATCTGTTAAATGTAAAGTTTAAAGTAGCTCTTTTCCTTTGTCATTTCTCTGCCTGCTAGTCATGAAAAGGAGGGGAAAGCCACACTCGGATTCTTCGAATGTCAGATATTTAATGTTACATATACATGGCTAAAGCTTTTGATTATATTTATTTAAATTTATTTGTGGTATTGCTGCCAGACCAAAAATCCCACCATTTCAAAGTTTATGAATTCTTAGTGACTACTCATCTTGTAATTGAAAACTGGAGTTGAGTACGCGACAGTCTGGGTGGCACCCAGAAGATTATAAAAAGGGGTTAAGTGTCTCAGCAGGGCTTTGTGCTATTTGTAGGAAAAAACACACCACTGTACACGATAAATAAGAGCTATGGTAATGGGTTATGGGTTTGTGTAGTTTAATAGTAGTTACTTGGTTGCTGTCTTTCTTCTTGTAGCTGATCCGATGCCATCAATCCCGTGGTGGAGCCTGTGGAGACAACATTCAGTCTTACACTGCCACAGTCATTAGTGCTGCCAAAGTGAGTACATCATCTGCTGCTGGGAGAGGTTATCATGTAAGATAATTATTAGTTTCCCTGCTGAATTGTACTGTGTGTCATCGCCCCCCCCCCCGCATTCACAAACGAGGAGAACGCAGTAAGAAACACGCTCACATTAGCACCACGTATATTGTCCTGATCCTGCAGATCTCTGAGTAGCCATTGTATTTCACAAAGTATTCTTGTCCTTCCAAACTGATTTTTTAAAAATTTTATTTATTACAAACAGCTATTCACATTAGTGACCCCTGTTATAGGAAAATCATAGTAAAAAGGATGTGTATAATGGCTATTCATAATATGAGAAGTTTACGTGATTAGAAATCAACATTGTGAATTATTAGTCTTTTAGCATCATGAAAACTGACTTTACAAGTGTCTAGTGCTTTTTGGATTCAATCACACTAGTGTTACGTGTTTTAATCTCTCTGAAGGATGACAGCGCAGTACTGGAGCTAATTAATTACCTGGCAGATTTCTTTGAAGGTTAAAGTTTATTAATGGCTGTTTGCGTATAGGTTCGATTGCCTAGTTTTCTTGGTTCAGATGACATTATAATATCCTTCTGTTTTCAGAGAAATGTCTGGGTTTTCATAGTATCAAAAGAAGACCATGGCTTGGAAAAATCTTAAACGAGCCAAAGAGTATGCAAAACTGTTGTTTTACTATTCCCTCCCCCACCCCACTCCCTTCCTTGAGGACTTGCCTGCAGCATTTTGCCAAGTAATTTCTTTTTCTCACACACACACACACACACACACACACACACACACACACACACACAGAGTGAGTTTTGGCATTGTCTGGCAAACTTCATGCTGATTACAAGCTTTCATTGTAACCACTAGCCTTTTCATTTCTGATATGCACAACAAAACAAATCTAATAATAGGAATTAAATGACAGCACAGGGCAGAAAGCTCAGCGTCACTGAAGAAAACAACAGTTACAAGAACCCACAAAGAGAGACACAGGGCATGCCATCTCATGTGAAAACAAAACATAAAAACATATTCCATCAGCATAGCTTTGGACACAATCTCGCTGTGGCTGGAGCAGGAGAAAAATCACAGTTTTTTACATTGTTGAGGAAAACTTGAATTGCTGTCCTTGTGAAGACATCTGAAATTTGCTGTATCTCTGCATACTTTCACCATCAGCAAAAAAAAAAAAAATAAATGGGGGAAAATCTCCCCATACTCATTCAATCTCAGCGTCATTAGCGTGGTTTTTATAGCACAGATAAGTTTGAAAAACCAACTGGCTTAGCCTGATCAGCTGCAGTTATGATCAGATGTGGTAAAATCTTACAAACGGATGGCTGTACTGCCAAAGCCAAGCCGGGGCATGACTGCAGAAGGACAGGCCAAAGCTTTCTTAAATCATACAGCGATTGTCAAAGCGTTCCAGTAGCCATAGAAGACTATGCACTATTCTCTCTAATTTTTTTCAACAGACTAAAAAAAAAAAATCTAAAAAAGGAGGCCGTCTTTTATAGCTCTTACCCCCAAGACCATGGGTAACGAGGTTTTAAAGCCAGTAACGCCCAAGGTGATGTCCTTACCTCCCGAGTAGTGCTAGGTCGTAATCCAGAAGTTCCCACATTAAGCTGAACGTATGCAAACACTGAAGTAGTGATGTTGCATCATGTGGATAGCTGCTGAAGATAAGATGTGTTTATAACCATAGGAAAGAAAAGATTGTTAGCCTCTGTACAGAGATAAAGTAATAGCGAAAGGTGGAACCCGGGTAATCCTAAGGGCACCGTCTCTGTACTGCTTTGTATTTTGCCTAGCACGTTGCTTTTGCTCTCGACTGGCTGTTAGATGTCACTGTAATAGACAAGATTAATACTAATATAGTTTTGAATATTTGCATGATTTGGCTCTGGAGTATATCTCAGCCTTACTGTATTAATTTAGTTATTTATGTCTGAGTGAGCAACACTAAATGTGAAATGTTAAATTTATTACTGATTTCATTGAATCTTGGCTTACTATCTAGCGAGTTTTTGTCTCTGATAACGGAAATGCTGACTTTCTTGTGGGCACAAATATACCCCAAGTATCTGTTGCTCTGTCCATCTCGTTACTTCACCATAAACTTGACTCATTGCTTAAGTAAGTCTTCATTTATAAACCTCTACCGCTGTTATATCTTATCAGCCTGCAATGGTTTGTAATCCATTGCCTTTGATCAGCAGAGGTATTAGCTTTTTTGAACATGGATGTCCTTTTCTGTTCCCTACGCTGCCACTTTTTGGTTCAGAAGTGGTTCCATAAAAGTTCTTGGTTTGTCACATTATCTTGGGTTACAACCTTTTCTCTGTTTGGGTTCCAATTTCTTGTTGAAGGAAGTGAAAGAACCTTCATATAAAGGGGGAAGATAAAGCTGAGAGCAGAGAGTAATTTCAACAGGGTCACTTTTGAGAATTCCCTTTCAGGTCCTCTGTAGAAGGTCTCAACGGCAGTACGGAATATTTACTTTAATGGTATTCCCTTTCAGAAATGTTTTTGAATGTCCTGGTAGTGAACGGCGGGTTTGTCCTCAGTGCGATGGACTGCTCTGTGCCATACTTGATGCCGCAAATAAATTTCCTCCTGAATCAAATAACTTAGGAGTCACAAGCTGAGAATACCGAGGTCAAAATCACGGTCATGTTGGAGCAGGTTGTTTACTGGTGCCAAAACTTGTTACTCTGGTAACATTATGAAGAATTCCTTTACATCATCTTCCCATTTGATTTTATAATTCCTAGAAGGACTTTATTTTGAACATTGGTCGTTTTCCTGTTTCTTCTTAGATGCGTCTTGCCAGAGCATTGCTTTCTGCTGTTGCTGGAAAAAGACATGCATTTTTTTCCAGCTTAATCTCTTTATTTTCTTTTTCCCCCATTTGCTTGGTGGCTTTCTGTCTGTTCATGTTCTAAAAAGCGCTGATAATTTCTGTGGCTTGGGCAAGTAGAAAATTTCTGGAAATAGAAAATGTGTCAAGATTTCAATTTAGGTTAATGTTTAGCATACATAAAAATCGACCCGTTTGGAAAAATTAAAATGTTGTGCTTTATGGGATAAAGAATCTTTTCACTCCAGTTGAACAAACACAGTAGAATGGACATAGAATATCTCTCAGAATAAACCCCATTAGCACAGAATCACAGAATCACAGAATTATCAGAGTTGGAAGGGACCTCTAGAGATCATCTAGTCCAACTCTCCTGCTAAAGCAGGATTGCCTAGAGCACATTACTCAGGACTGCATCCAGGCGGGTCTTGAAAATCTCCAGGGAAGGGGACTCCCTGGAGATTAACAGTATTGGTGATGGGAGAATATTCAGGTGCTTGGTTCGTGATAAGCATCCAAATGTGAAGTTGCTTGTTACAATTATCCATATTTATCCATTTTGGATGCTGCAAAGAAGGGGACATAGGAAAAGACATCCTTATGTCTCCATGTTTGGGGTTTTTTCATCTTGTTGAAGAGAGGTTTGGTCCCAACATGTCCCTGGGTGAGTCATGTTTCAACTCCCTCTGTTCGAGGGGCGCTCACGCAGACCTTCTCCACCACAGTGTGTTCCCGGCGCTCACACTGGCTGTGCCGTTTAAGATGGATTTCCTAGTAGGTTTTCTTTCCTGTCCACCCTCTTTTCAGAACACGGGCAAGAGCAGGAAAGGGAAACATCTTTGTGAAACACGAGCATTTCAACAGACATTTAGTTTGAACTTGAATCTGTAATTGATTGCATGTTCGTTTTGTTCAAACTAACTGTGAGGCTTTCATACTCTTGATTACCAAGGCGTATCTTTTTGATATCTCTTTCTGCTTACTATAGATTTTTCATCTGTAAACAAATAAATCATGTAAAATGTATTTATTATGAGAAACAGGAACAATATATTGTTTTGTCACTAAAAGGATGTAAGACCTTTGTTGGAACAAAACACCCTAACAGGCACTGAATGATGCATTTTAATTTTCTCATCTAATTAACGTTGTACTTACTTTTCAATTAAATGAGGTATGAGTGCATACATTTATTTTAATTAAATATATGTGTTTCTTTATATTTGAATGAATGTGAACAGTCTTATTTTTAAGCAGATAGGGTACATGTGAGCATACAAACAATTTCTGTGTTTGCAGAATGCGGATCACTGCTTACAAAAGGAATTGGATCAAGTATTTTAATTTTATAAGAAAATTGCACAGAGTATGCGCGGGCAGTTCCCATCAGTGACAAAGGAACTGGGACAGTGCAAACTTTAACCTGTTCCATTTAAAATGTGTTTGGTCTGTCGAATGTCTAGCGTCAAATTATAAACCAAGTTCTTCTCACCTCATAACTTCTTTAGTTGATTCTTTCTCTATATCTTTTAATCCTATAGTGGTAAAGTGATTTAGCAAAGGCTGCATCTGTTTTCTCTTGTTACCTGATAACTTCTTAATGAGTACTAACAGCTTATGTGAGAGCAAGGTCATTAGCTCTAATGGATAGAGGGGACAGCTGATATGGCATGGGAAAGGTTAAAGATTACCAGAGAACTTTTTGCAAATATACACATAGCACGAAGAAGAAAGTGCCGTAATGGTTTTGCGCTGATATTTCTGAGCTAATGGCCTCGGCCACATCTTTGTACACCTATTACTCCTCAGTAGTCCTGCAGTCACACTCTACGGTGGAGCGGTAATTCATTTTACTAGATAAGCATGTTAATTTTTTTCTAGAGAGCTGTAAATTTATACTTGGCACTTTGTCATCCAGTTCCTCTAAGTGGAATATTAAAGATATTTTCTAAAAGAGGTCAGTTACAAGTCTTGGTCTTTTATCTTGCATAGATAGGTACTTTGCCATATAGTAAGCGCTGCTATACCGATTTCTCTTTCCTGCTGTGTAAAACTACCGGTGCATTTTATATGATTTTAACTGTTGGCCGGAAAACTGCCTTGTCAGTTTTTGTAAGGAAAGTGGCTGTTGAAACGCATTCTTGCGATGGCATTGGGTCTGTTCCTCAGATATCGTTATCTGTGTTACGTTACGTTTTTCAGTCTTCTGCGTTTACCACTGGTAAAATTTGTTTTATTCTCATTTGTTGCATCTGAGTACAAAAAGAAATAATAAGAAACAAATGGCAGGATATTACTAAAGACTCTAAACCCCAAAGACATCCCTGTGATAAAGGCACGGCTCGATTTTAAGTGGTAGTATCTCCATTAGCATTAATGGAGTAAGTCCATCAGCTGAGGCATCTCAGAGGTTAATCAGGCTTCCTGGCTGGATATTGCCATCAATACAGTGTGGCGCCTAATTCTGTTGGCCCTTCAGAGGTTTTCCTGACAACACACTAACAGACTTTGTGTAAGTCATTTCCTATGAATTATTAAAACAAACGTTTGGCTGCTAATTGATGAACACTAATGTGTTTTCTAATCACTGCAGTTTGAGATTTTAGCACTAAACAAAGCAGTTGCAATTGATTTGTGGCTGCGTCTTGGTTTCAGCCTGTGATCTGTACAATTTTTTTTCTTTTTCAATTTAGCAGGCAGCTTAGCTTGTCTTTTTAGTTAAGAATTGGCTGGTTACAGTGTCATTCCATTCTGATCTCTTTTGCTATTTCTTCTTTATATTGCATAATAAATCTGCTCAGCTCTTTATAGGCGAATGAGGCACAGTCCTTGATTCAAGGAGAAAGTATTTAAAGTTGTACTTTGCATTGTCTCGGGGTTTTTTTAAGCCTGTATCTCTCCTACTGTATGTACGCTCCCACTTTCTTTAAAGAAAAAAAAAAACATACAAAAAATCCAGCATCTTTAGATAATAAAAGCTGGTGCAATTAACATGTTTTCAAACCCACGTCTGGAAAACACGCAGATTATAGGAAGTCACGTTGTTTTCATGGGATGTTTTCATGGAGAGTTACCCTTTCTACTACCTCGGGGATGGCGCTTTTAGTTTTGCGGGGTTTGAGTCCCTTATTCAGTTTTAATGCTACAAAAGGCATAATTGCAGAGAAATGAACGGATGTGTCTGTCATGTCTATCGACGGCCAAATTCCTTGTCTTTTGCACTTGGGCAGAAGACATAACTGTTTCAGCATTAACCACTGTGGGCTGTAAGTGTTTCTGCATGGGGCACTGCCCTCCACGCACACCCATCTTGGCTGCTTCATTTGATTCTTCTACCTATGCGTGCCTTCTGTACCTCTGGTTAACAAAGTGAAAGAAAGGAAAAAATGTAGCACTTAGACAACATGAAAATATTTCTCTTTTTTCAATAATGTTTCGGAAGCATTAATTCCGAAATAAAGGTGAATACTTCAAGTTTATAGGATGCTCAATTTTTTTCAAGATATTTCTGTTACATACGGCCCTTGTAGCTTATATATCGCTTATAAAAACATTTGGTTTAGGTGCGTCTTGTGTGCGCAACCTCGTTGTATTAGTCGTGTTGAGAAAAAATTCAAGATAAATTTGACCCAGAAAACAGCCCTAAACATAAATTATTGGTTCTCTTTCTTTTTATAGACAATAAAGACTGGACTTACTATGGTTGGGAAAGTAGTTACGCAGCTGACAGGGACTCTGCCTTCAGGAGCCACTGAAGAAGAAATTTTAGCTCATAGCAACATCCGTCGAAGTCCCCTGGTGCCTGGAATCATCACTATCATTGATACGGAGACAGTTGCGGAAGGGCAGGTAATGCACAGAAACAGAATGCACATTCATTTTCCACAAAAAGTCTCAGAAAAATGTATTTTATGCTTTGGAAAATGAAAAATAGATGAGATTTTTGCGAGGTCAGAAACTTTTACAGACACACACAGCTGTGATGTGGTCCAGTTTGGGACTGAAATTAAGCCAAAATATATATTGGCCTTAGAACATATTTATGTGACACTTTGACAACATCAAGTGTGAAGTGTCACATTTTGTCTCTCTAACACTTGTTCGTAATTGACACTGATTTATGCTGATCAGTTGAAATGTATATGTAGTCTGATTGTGTTTATTAATATATAATGTGGCTGGAAGATGGGATTGTCTAGAAATATGGTGAATTGTTGAATTCAGTTATAAAAAAAGATGATGAGTGAAGTTGGATAAGAAGTATAAAAGCTTATAATTTTACATAAATTTCAAAACTAAAATGTAATCAAGTGTGATGCTCTTTTGTGAGGCATATTTACTGTTTTACTAATAATCTGTAGTACGATACGTCAGGCAAAATCATTTGTTAAAAAATCCATACCATTATCACACAAACTTTACATTGGTGTTTTGTACTGTCTTCATGAGAGACGATACCCATGTCTTTTTTTGTTTGCTTCTGCCAATCTTTTCATTTTTAAGTGTCTGGTCCCGGAACCAGTGTTTGTGCAGGATTCCCATGCACTTCATTATTCTGTAACTATTTTGTAAAATTTTTCCTAATGTTCGCATTTATTGAATTTGAAAAAAAAACCCAAACAACCCAATTTATTTTTTCTTGTTTTCTCCTGTCTTTATGGTGCTTGTTGCAGGTAAGTTAGTAAGGTATTAATGACAAATCAGTAGTCAAGTTATTTTCTTTTCTTACCTGAGGGGAAAATAAAATGCTTTACTTGAAAAGAAACAAGTAAACAAAAATCCCAGTATGCTGTTTGTGCTGTGATTTTTCCTGAGAATTAGTTTTGGAAGTACTTAGTCAAGTAGTGTCACATTGAAACAGAATTGTTCATATAATATTGGAGGCCTTTTCTTGCAAAATTAAAAGAAAAGAGAAATCAAAAGAGGATAATGGAAAAAAGAATGTATTCTACTTAAGATCTTACAAAGTCGGTCTTAAAATAAGTCTGTTGACCATTGGGGTTTGCTTTTTTTTCCTGGAAAAAAAAAGGTCTTTTGGCTCTTCATATGCTGCCAGAAAAAAAAAAAAAAAAGAAGAAAAATTTTGCTTCATAAATTTCTCATGAAGCCTGGTTTAATGCGGTCATTATTTCTGATGGTCATTCTCTGTGCTTTGATTCTTCTGCATAGGCCTGGGGAAAAAAATGATATATCTTAGGTTTTTAAGTCTTGTTATGTATGATTTAGAGGTTTTATGAACTTGTCCTCTGACCTTAACAATAGTAGGGAGCTATCAAGCCTAAAGGCCACTATGGAAAAGTAGTTGTAAAAATGATAACGCTTGCCTTGTCCAAATACTGCTGCTCTAACATAAATAAGCCATCAGTTCTAGTGAAATAATTTTTGTCTTGAATCTCTAGGGAAGGAGGCTCTAAGTTAGATATCCTGATTGTATGTCTTCCATTCATATTTTTGCGATCTGAAGTTTTAAAATGCTATTAAAGTAATAATTTATTGTCAGTGCTGAGACTTGCTTTCAGAATTAACATCATATTTTTTTTTCCATGAAAAGTAAAATAACCTTTCTTTCGCATTGTTAGATTTTCGTGGTACAGAAGACTTTTAAACAGTCTTTTCTTACTGAAACGTGCGTCGAGCAAAAAGAAAGTCGATTAAAAATAAATACGCTCTGTACGTGGTCTAAACAAAGACTGCCATTCCACACTGTCCCGGTAAAGAACCTCCTGGTGTAGGGGCTGTCGTGTGTGCTCGTGACCCCCGCTGAGTTCTTGTCCCGCGCTCCAGCTGGATTTCCACTGCCGGGTGGAAATGTAAGTTTTTGTGCAGCCAGCCTCATCTGACAGGGGCCGGTTGGGATTTTGGCAGTCGCGTGAACGGGCTGGTCCCACGGAGCCTGGCAGGGATCCTGCGCTGAGCTGGCGGGAGCGGGCAAGCCTGCGAGAAACGGCACGCCGCGGTTCGTGTGGCGTGGGCTCGGGCTAGCGGGGTGCTCCCGCCTGGTTTCTGTAGCATAATTGAGCGAAGCTTCAGTTTGGGCAAGCGTTTTCGCGAGTCTGACCTTTAAAGGATGCGAGTAATCTCGCTGGACTAAATGTGATGGCTCATCTGCTTCAACGTGCACTCGTAGTTAAGCATCGTGCTGATTTGAAACCTGTGTGGCTGTTTAGAGCCACGCCGAGTCTTTCTCACCTCATTAATTTCTGAGATTATGTTACTCTCATGTGGCAAACTGGTTTGCTGATAGTAGTCATCCAAACGACGTCATTACGGCCACTTTGGTTGAAAGAGAAGAGCGGTTGAGCAGCGCCTGACGCGGTCCACCCTCCCCTGTGCTGTGGAGGAAGCGATTGCCGCCCAGCGCCGTGCGTAGGGCAGGCTCAGTCTTCTCGGTGCTGCGTGGCGGGGATTTTTCTAGTGTTACTGGTTTATCATCCCGGTTTTCAGATCCCAGGTGGGAATTAGGACAAGAGGAAATGGGCTCAAGTTATGTCAGGGCAGGTTTAGATTGGATATTAGGAAGCATTTTTTCACTGAAAGGGTTATTAAACATTGGAATAAGCTGCCCAGAGAGGTGGTGGATTCACCATCCCTGGAGGTGTTTAAGAAAAGGGTAGATGAGGTGCTTAGGGACATGGTTTAGGAGTGGTGGTGTTTTTATCAGGGTAGGTTAATGGTTGGACTTGATGATCTTAAAGGTCCCTTCCAACCTCACTGATTCTATGATTCTATGATTCTAATTAAGAGCTCTGGGTGGCTACGAAGAGATACCCCGTGGCTTCCCTGCTTCCTCCGGTGATGAAGGTGTCTGGTTTGGAATATTTGGTTTCTGCCGGGTGGGGACGCTGCTGGGCGGCTGTGCCCGTTACGAGCTTCGGTCTTCCTAAACGGGCTGGGAAACCACAAGGGTTAGTAATGCCGACCCAGTGTTTGCTGAACCGAATTCACAGTTTGAAAGCCTTGCATCCCTTTCATCAGAGATGTGTCTCGCAACACGAATATATTCGTGCGCGCGTGTGTGGTTTTCAGAGGTCGTCAGCCTAATCGTAAATGAGGGGAATTTCAGAAGCAGAAAGGAGTTATTTTCTTATCGTCAGCGGACTGCAAATGTAAAAGGAATACCTCACCTCCTTCAGGTCAATAAAGATTTCTATCTACCTGCACAGCCAACGTAAGAATTTGGGTGTTATAATGAAACAAAACAATTTCCAAGTAATAAAATATATCTTTAAGATAACACATAGTAAAAAAAAAAAAAAAGGCAAGAATCTGTTTTAAAAAGAGAAAAAAGTGGAAGACTGCAGTAAATCTAAGGCAAGCAAGCATGTCCTTAGGAAGGAGAAATAAGCACTTTTTTCAGTAGGGGATCAGGTGTTGGTTTTTTTTTTAATATAAAAAATACATCTATAAAGGCTTGCAAAGTAACGATGTCTGCGCCTGTCCATTTACTCTGAGCATAGCAAGACAGATTTTAAAGGTGGAGTGAACTGCTCCGTGCATGTGCACAAGCATATAGATTTATTTGCCAGTAGGACGATGAAGGAACATGTTTTGGACATACGCCAGAAGGAGTAACTACAGCTTTAAGTTCTCACTAATTTTTTATTACATCTGCGATTTCAAAGATATCCAGCAGAAAGAACGCGCGATGGAACTTGGTGCATTTCATGCAATCCACTGTGCTACCACGGTAGAGGTTGAAATGGTAGCATAGCACTGAAAAATACACAATTAAAGACCAAAGAAATCTCCTGATGTGATCTTTCAGGATTAAATCTATAGGGAAAATATTTTTAATGAACCTTATGAATGTAGATATTGTGGTAAAATCTCATACCCAGCAGTTGTTTGTGTAATAGCTCCTGCTTTCAAAATTGGTGGTACTTTAAGAAAATTTGAATTATGAAGTAATTAAATAAAGGCAAAGGAATGTAGCATTATTGAAGCTGGCTGTCATGATATATTTGTAAAGGGAGTAAAAATAATTATCGAGATGCCCAAGTAACTTTGTGGTAAACCAAAATATGTTAACAAGGTTGTGTGCTTGTTTAAACTTCCTTCTAATGAAGTGTTAGCGAACTTTTCAGTTAGATGTAATGACTATTTATTTGAATCTGTTAATCAGTTGAAATGGATAAAACTAAAGCTGTACAGATGTCCTCTTTTTCAGTAATTGGAATTAAATGTGTAAGACCTTAGTGGCTTGAGTTTTAAAGAAAAATTATTTTCTTTCGACCTGTGTTTCTGTATTCTTAATTAATTCATCAGCCAGGCCACCCACATGTAGCCGGCAATAATGACCTTTCTCAAAAGTCGCCGGTTTTGTGACTGAATGTAAATCTGTTAAACATCTAACATTTAGTTGACAGAGAAATATGTGGTCATTTAAAGATGCAAAACTTGATTCTCAGTGCTTTTGATAGAGCGATGTGATTGATGAGATATCATTGTGTTGCTTTCACAGATCATCCAAAACACATGAAAATATTTGAGGAAATATTTTAGAAATAACTTAGAAAAATAAGATAACATGTTGATCTTTTTATGTTTTAAAACACGATTGGTGCTTTTTTTTCTGTTCCCTATTAACTTTTTATTGCATTAAAGAGGAATTTTCAGAAAAAAAACCTGCAGACTGCTGCAGTTTCAAAAGTTCATTTTCATTTGTTGGGGAATGGATAACGATTGAACCAAATAAAGATGCTTATCGGGAGCGAGAATCGCTGTGAAACTTTGGTCTAAAGCAAAAAGAAGATAAAAGAATAAAGCATATTCAATAATAAAACTTTAACTACAGACGTAATTCCACTGGTCATTAACACCGGTGCTTTTCTTTATAAGAACAGCTTTCACAAAGGATAATTTGATGTTCCAGTGCTCATATAGTTGGCATCAATTTTCTTCACTTTTTATATCTACGTGTATTACAGAAGAATTCTTTTTATATATAAATATAAAAAGAGCAACAGGATTCCCTCAGAGCATAATACTGTCTGCCTTACTTTTATTAAAGGAGATCTGTTTTTTGTCAAGAAGACATTTTTGTCCCAGATAAATGGTTCAGGCTGAGCGCGAGGCTGTTTTGAGTTTATGCTGGATTCTATTAAAAGGAGTGCAGTAGTTAATGCCACAGATTTATCACTTTTAGCCCTTTTCCACTGATGTTTGACCTTAGCTATAAGTTGGGGGAGGCTAATTGGGGGGGTGGGTATGGAGGGGGTCGGGTTTTGTGCATATGAACCGGAGCGGACGCTGCACTAACTTCAAGTATTTAAATCAATGGAGATCTTAATAAGTATACATGCAAAGAGCTCTACATGATATAATATTCGTATTTCTAAATATTGCCAAACCTATTTGTTTTTATGATGATGGGATTATTCTTTCTTAATTTTATTAAGAGCAGGACCTGCTTGATTAGATTTGTGTCCATTTTTATTTGTGTTACTTTCATGTTTTATTTAAAAACATGTCTCCACTGGGGTAAGCGGTGTAATTTGCCTTTAAAGATTGAAATAATTGAAGTCATAATTACTGGTGGCTTCTGTTCAGCAGTACGGAAAATGCAACGAATGAAGAAAAATATGGCATAGGAGAAAAAAGCTTCGGCTTCAGCTATCTCTTGCCCTCCGAGCAAACCCTCTTTTCTGATAGCGGATGCAACGGACCCCTGGGTGTTTTGTCTGCTTCTCTTTTAGAGTGAGATAGAGAGAATCTTGGTTCACCTGCGATGAGCTGCCGTGTTGCGCTGTGCCGGCGCGGGGCTGGCGGGAGAGCGCCGCGGCACTGCCTCCGCACGGCCGAGTGCGGGCTCTGGCGCCGGGCAGCGCTTTGGAAAATCATGTTGCGGGTCCCTCCGTCAGGTCCCTTTTGGGCATCAGAAATAGGCTGAGCGCGGCTTTGCGAGGCCGTCCTGGTGGAAGAGCCTCAGCGTTCCTTTCGTGTCGGTTGTTTTTCTTAAAATCTTCTATTTGTAACGGTAGGGAGCTCTGCGAGGAAGATGCTTGAGCATCCTGACGAACCTCAGTGACTATGTAATTATGAGTAATGCTAAGATTTATGAACCTTTTTCAATGAGAGACTTTGTAAGGTCTTCTACTCTCGGTGGTTAGAGGCCGTTACCTTGGAGAACGAAGACTGTTTGGGATGAAAAAAACAGAGCCGCGGGATTCCTGTGGGCTCTGCACGCCCTGTGCGTCGGGAAGCTGAACCAGCTGCTTCCTTCCAGCTTTTTTGACAGCACTTGCAGGCGCTATTAGGCAATTCGTACCACTGTTTCGACTTCCAAGAAAAATTTCCAACTCTGCTCTTTTCAGTGGTAAGAAACCAAAGAACCAGTCGTACAGTGTCAGCGTTGGTTTGATGTGCCATTTCTTAGCCTACGGGCATCGTTCTCTCCAGCACCTTTGCAGACAGTGTCTTCCACATCGGCCTTTGCAAGACGTGGTTTCTAAAACCTGTGAAGTCTCTTGAATACAGTCGTATTCTTCATGACTGTACAGCTCCGGTCTTCATCCTCGTCTGCGTGAAACCTGTGCTATTTCATCTATCCAAATCTATACAAACCCTGTTGCACTGGGGCAGTTATAGCCATTTGAAGATCTCTAATACAGAAAATAATATATTCCCTTATAAAGCACCTTCTTGTTATATCAACATAATTTTATTTTCCTTAAGTTGTACGCAGTGGTGAAAATCATAGTATGATTTTAAAGATGTGCAATCTCTTGAGTCGGTATGTGAACCGGGCAGGTTTGGGAGGGACGTTTCCAAAGAGGCTCTTCTTTGGTGGTTGATGGAGTTAAGTCAACTGCTGTAACTCCTTTGATTTTTTTTTTTTTTTTTTTTTTACCCTCCCTTTCTTTGTCGTACTGAAATTGTAAAAAGTGATGTGTGTTTTCCCCAACTGTCTGCTGCTAAAGGGCAGGGGAAGGGCACGACAAATCGTGCACTACAGCCCGAAGATTTAAATACAACTTGGTGATTTTAATAAAAAAGTACTACTTGTCTGTTCCACAAGGATTTATTTTTTCATGTTGATTTTAAAGAGATTAAGAACACTTTTCCAACTTCATCGTACCGTGCACAAGCAGTTGTGTTTCCATGTGTGTTTCAGAAGCACGTGCTTCCCCTCGGTGGCTGCAGCGGGCAGCAAGTGGCCGATGTCAAGGCAGGAGGTGGTGTGGCACCATCACAACCTGAGTTGAGTTTCAGATTCTCCGCTGTCCAAGGATCTCCAGATTTTTGAGTAACGAAGGTGGTTTTGTGGGTGGTTTTTTTTTTGTTTGTTTTGTTTGTTTGTTTTTGTTTTTTTATTTATTTATTTTTATTTTTTTCTTGGCTAATGTAGGAGATGAACATACTTTAGTTTGAGTCTGAAAGCTCCGCAGGAGCCGGGCTCAGTGGCGGGTGAGGGTTTTCAGGACCCACAAGTTCACAGTGGCTTTTCTTTCTTTCTTGATTGGATGTTATGCCGATAAATTCTTCCTTTTTTTTCCTATCACAAACAATGGACTTGTATAACAGCTGAAAATCGGCTTTTACAGTGAAAAGTGGAGTTTTTGAAAAACTCCTTTTAGATTAAACACAAAGGTTGTTTTTCCAGGAAGATAATTTTAAGCAGTGATTGGAAAAAAAAACACTTTAAAGCATGGAAGCAGTTAGCACAGCATACAAAGAAGACATTTGGGCTTTATTGTATCCTCATATTGGTATGTCTGAGGTGTTTCACCATTTTTAACGTTGTGAAATTTTTACTTTGTGTCGCATTTCCAGAGGAAAAATATTTAAAGGTGATCTTACCATCCAGAGCGCTCCTTGGCTGTTGAATAGGGGGGTTAAGTTGCAGAGATGATAACGGTGCTGTATTTATCATTAGTTTTAAAAAGAAACCCAACCAAAACACGTGCTGGATTAATGTGTAATAGTCTCCAGTCTGTAGAAGATGATGCATGCGGAATATGCAGTATGGCTGTTTTTAGCAATGATTTAGGTCCTGTTGATACCTACACATTTCTAGGTTAAATATTTTTGTTTGAGATGAGATCTAAAACAACCCCTTCTGTTTCTTTTGTAAAGCTGGTTTGTGATGTTACTTTATCATTATCATGTATCTTTAATTAGAGTGAAATGTTGAG
Source organism: Vanellus vanellus (assembly GCF_965231255.1). Classification (NCBI taxonomy): domain Eukaryota; kingdom Metazoa; phylum Chordata; class Aves; order Charadriiformes; family Charadriidae; genus Vanellus; species Vanellus vanellus. The sequence goes on along the minus strand of NC_138924.1, from coordinate 10,283,566 downwards.
GCTTAGACCAAGTTAACTCAAAGTGGGAGCTGTGAAAAGATGATGCGTCGGAGTTATTTAGTGCAGTTTATATAGGCTGAGAAAAGAACACTGTTTCTTTGAAAAGCTCTTAGGAAGATCTCCAGACCCTTTGGTTAGTGGTTCTGGAATAAGCACGAAATGCTGACAACGGAAAGCAAAACCATAATTGTCCTTATGTGACAGTGCCAAGTAATTCGAACATTTAAAGTAAGTCAGGCGCAGGCCTCTTCATCCGTATTACGTGACTTTTTTAAACATTTAAAGATGATTTCTCTTTTTGAAGCATAAAAATATCTTCAAATTATTCTGATATCTGTTAGGAATAGGAAGTATTAAAAACCTTTCAGATTATTTTGGAAGCAGCAGACAAATTATTCTGAACTTGAAATGGGAAATTTTGCACTATCTTATTAAGAAGGTGGTTTTTGCTTACCACAGAAGCACTTTTATTAAGTGCTTTTCTGACGGATCTTACTCATTGTTTTACTTAATTTAGTCTTTAATATGATGTAACCAAAGAATAAAAAACTTTTTCAGCTCCCGCATATGTTTTGTCCGCACATCTTTTGGTTCTCTTCTCTAAGAATATCTTTGCCTTTTCACACAATTAGGTGTTTGTGTCCTTGTGTCCTTTTGGGGGTCCGTTTGTGTGTCTTCACAGTCAGCTTTAGTTTTGACCGGCCCAAGTAGTTTTAGCAACTTCAAATAACCTTTTGTTGGAAAACCCAAAAGCTCATCCTTTGTCCTTTCTCCAGAAGATGTTGCGCAACACAGATCTCAGTCCAGATATTTCCCTTTCCTCTCAATTTCCCTCTGTTGTGAAAACTCTCTCCTACCTTTGAATGGTTTCTTTGTTCACCAGAAGGTACTTTACGACAGCATGATTTTTTGAGGGGCTTTGATTAACAACCACTGTTAATACTGTTACTTAATGTCCACTGAGGCAATTTCAAGATGGAGAAAATCCGGGTTAGCCGTGTATTTCGCAATGCGGCCGCTTTCGTGCGCCCTCCCAGGCCTTAGCGCTTCTTGCGTCGTTTGGAAATGCGGATACCCCGAGTCCATTGGCACTTATCAGCAGGGGGCGAGCTGTAGTGTTCCTCCCCGCGGAACGGGGGAAAACAAACCCGCTGCCTTGGACTGGGGTTTTGGTCCGTTTCTCCACTCCTTTGCCATGTGTACTTTGAATCCTCCCAAAGAAAATAACTGATTTATGTAATGGTTAAATATTCCCTTTTCTTTGAAAGGCTCTGTGCCACCTCTTGTTTTTCTTTCTATTATGTGATTATTTTTCTTGTGTTACTGCTTAGAGAAAATAATTTATTATTTACAGTTAAAGTGCGTGCTCTTCAGGGTAATTACACCAATCCTCCGTACGTTAGTCCGACCGCGCGCTGCTGCCGAGTCTGGTGGAGTGGGAGCTCCTGTCCGCTGGAGAGCTGAACGCGCAGGAGAGCTCCTGTCACAAGTTTCTGAGGAATAATTTTCTCCGTTCTAGCCCCACGGAGAGCTCACAGCCCTCGCTCCAGCCGGCGGCAATGGAGACCTGAAACCTGGTTTCTCAGCGCACGGCATACAGACGTCTTTTGTAATAAGCTTCTGTGCGACCATTAATGCTTTATGTAGCAAAACAGTAATATTTTTCCATTTTGCCTTATTTGAATAGGATAAATAACCAGGGAACCCAGGTATAAAGTGGATAATCCTTTCTAGTTAATAGTAGGTCGTTTCAGCGTATCTCACGTCTCTTTATCTCAAAAAATTGCAGAAGGTTATTTGTGTTTAGTTCGCATGCAGAGTTTCTAGTTCATACCACTGTGTATATCTCATAAAACAATTCCTGTACCAGTAAGATGGTATTTTCTTAGGTGTATTTTTATTTCCTAACGTCCCCTTTGTCTCTGCTAATGTTGTGCAGGTGCTTGTCAGCGAGGACTCTGACAGCGACGGCATTGTGGCCCACTTCCCTGCACATGAGAAGCCTATCTGCTGCATGGCTTTTAACCCCAGTGGTAAGTTATTTTACCGTTTTTATGTGATAGTTGTAAACAAGATGAAGACAGTAAAACACCATAGGTATGTGTTCCATTGCTTTGGAGCAATTGCAGGTACCCTTGCGATACGTGCAAATATTTCCTCACCGCCACAAGGGCTTTTGACCTGCTCAGTTGGGTGTTGAATGTGTCATACAGCGGTTAATTTGTCTTTTACGGAAATTTCAAACTTAAGTGACTGTTACACTATAGAATATGTGAAAAGAATCAGTCTACGAATTCAGATGTAGCAGAAGTACTAAGGAATTCTTTTTATTTTGGGTATCCAGATGTTCTGATCTGCAGGTCTCCAGGGGATCAGCACATGTATTAAATTGTACTCCTCCATAAATATGAAAATAAAATAAGTTATTTTACTGGCACTGTTTTTCAAAGTAACTTATGCTGCCATTACGTGTTTTGCTGATGAAGAGTTTGCAATTCTGCCTTCTCTCCTGGGTGAAATCAGCTATAATCTGAAAATACTTTTAAGAAACTCCTCAAAAGTACCTATTCCTCTCCTTCCTCTTTATGAATGAACAATGGCTGTGGGCAGCAGAGATTACTACAAATCTTGTCTGTTAATAAATCTTACCTGTTTGACAATTAACACGTTTATTATCCTATCTATAGACAGCAAACCCTAAATGTTTTGGTGGATTGCACTAGTCAGTGAAACGGCCAGCAAACCAACAGCTTCCCCTTGCCTGAATAACTGGTTTCTAAAATGTAGCAAATGCCATGAGGATCTTGAGGACGAAGTCAAATTTCAAAGAATAAAACTAAATGTCTGTCATTTACGTTTTCACTTTTAGTGACCAGTTGGTCTTGTTCTGACATTCCATCTGTTATGTCAGAACTCTTTAATAGTGCTCTGCAGTTCGCAGCGTTTTCACTGTCAGCTTTTGACATAAAAAACTGTATTCTCATCTGGCTGAATTTTCTCCTGATACTTCAGAGAATTTTTTGTGGAACTCTGCGCGTTTAACTGAGAGTCCACCATGCCGATTCCAGAACAGTAATATTTTTGCTTTGTACCTATAGAAGGATAATACCTCGAGTTGAACAATGCTGAATAAGTGAAATAAATGCAGCTGCTTAAATTAGAATGCTTTATAGATATTAATTAGATGCATCCTTAAGACAATTTTTATGATTAAATTTAAGGAAAACAGAATGTTTATGCAAAAGCAAATTAACTTGTTATTTTTTAAATTGAAAGAGATATTTGCATATTGTTGGGTTACTTGTGTTATAATCGAGTTCTTTTGGTTTGCTCAGGTACTAAAGTTGCAGTCCTTCCTGTTGATACAGCAGACTGTTACCTTGGCTCTAATAGTATAATAAGATACTTCGTGGCAAAATGCTTTTCTAATTGGTGTTATTTTTGACTGATTGCAAACTGTGTCTGTTATGAGAGGTGTGCAGGAGGGCTGGTTCACAGGACGGTGTTGAACCGTACCGCGTGGTCTGGGTACGGCAATAACAAAACAGTTGAAAACTATTCCCTCAGCTGCCGACAGTATGAAAGCAGCACTTCACGCAGGATTCTCTAGTCTTTATTTTAACATCAAGGCAGAATTTTGTTTGAAGCCAGTGTTGTAAGTAACATCATCTTAATCCATTATATCGTGGTATATTGCCAATCAAGCTGATCTCATTACAAAGCAGAACAAAACGAGGTGGCTTTTGAGACTCTCTTCATCTCTTGGTTGGTTGTAGTGAAAAACCACTTCTACTCATCATTCCAAGCAGAGTCTGCGATGCTGCGCTAGAACAGAGCAACTACAAACTTTTGCTGTGCAGGCAAACAGGGAGCGCTGATCTGTTTCAGTTAACGAGTTTATTCTCTACGGTTGATCAAATAGATTAATTTAACCGTGTCGCATCCCAGGGGCCCATGAACTCCACAAGTATTCACGTCTGTAAAAACTTACAGGGTTCTGTTTGAAAAAAAACCTAAACCAAAGCCACCACTGCCGCTGGAAACCACTGAAGGTCAATGGATATAGAAGATGGTTACGTATGATTTTTGTGTAGTAAACCAGTAGAATAGTGCCACAGCCACTTTAAGCTGCGTTTTAAAGGTATCGGTTGCCAGTAAGGTACATCTTTTAGGTTTCTTCTTTTTATATTTTCTTACTGAACAAGGAGCTTGCCTAGCGATAAGTTAATTGTGGATAAAATAGCAGTACAGAATTTATAGGTATCAGTGTGGGGTTAGAACTCGATGATCTTCAAGGTCCTTTCCAATCCAAACCATTCTGTGAGTGTGAGAATAGCTCCTGGGAAGGGGTAATATATTGCTTCGGTGTAGGATTATCAGAAAACAATCCGACGGGAAGGAGAGAGACTGGCTAATGGCAGTAAATAGCAGTCATATTTTCCCCTCATCTTTCTTTTCGAAAGCAAGAAGAAATCCTTCACTGCCCTTCAAGCGTCCAAGACACGTTAAGTTGTCGCGGGCCTGATTGAGTCCGTTGCCAGCAGTGGCAGGTCTCTTGCTGGTGGGGAGGGTGGCTCTTGGTGTGGGGTTTTTTGCTTGTTTTGCTGGGGTTTTGGGGTTTCAGGGTTGTTTTTTCATCCCAGGAAGGTGGCTAACCGCTGTGGAGCTCTGAGCTGGGGTCGTTAGCAGCCAGGGCTTGCCGTACCCGCAGCCTTCCGCGTGAACGGCGGTACAAGGCAAACTCATGGAAGAACAAGCAGGGGGAGTCCTGAGTCCTGCCTGGGGTTTCGCTGTGCTCTGTAGACACTTCTGTAGTGACACTTGCTGGCATTAGGTCTACCTTTTGTTTAAATTTAAGGCAAATCTATTGAATTCTTTTCTGGTTTGGAGGCATTCAAAGAAAGAAGAAAGTTGGCGTACAGTTAGCTTTTTTGTATTACATCTATGGCTGCTCTGAAAATCTGGTTGAATAGTAAAATAACAAACTTGAAATATTTCTGAGTGTACTTAGGGGGCACCGTAGTTTGTTGTGGTTTTGTTATTATTTTTAATGCTGCCTAGCATGTCCCTGTGTACCTCTTCCAGACCCTTAGGTTAATAAAAGCTTGCTTCTGAGTCAGTTGATCTTGGGGAGACTGTAAAAGTCTCAGTCTGAGACATACAGCAAATCATGTTTAACATTAGAAAGGAAAAAAAAAAAAAAAGCCATAAAGGAGGAAAAACTGCAGTTCCTGGTAGTTTAGGTTTTCTCTGTGTTTTTTCCTGTGTACACCAAACTTTAGTCTTCAAAGAAGTTGTGATGGTTTCCTATGGGGAATGGGTTGCTGGGTTGTTTTTTTGGGGGGTGGAGGGGAGGGAAGGGGAGGGTTTGTTGTAGAGCTGAAAATTTGTGGCCAGGCATCTCATCCACAAAATCCCTTAGTCCGATGGAATTTCTAAAGGCCGGGTCCCTGCGTATATCGTTATTGCCTCTCTGCTTAACGTTTTTCATTTTAATAGGTAAGATATGTAGCAGTTCAATAAAAGTGAAAAAGAACTGGTCCTCCTTTGCCATTTGTTGCTGATTGAATCCTTGGGAAACAGACATGAAATGTGAACTTGGGCCTTATTCTAGTGGTAAAAATAAAAATTATGATGTGAGCCCCCGTAATCCCTTCCCTTTGCCAGTTGTGTTGTCAGCTTTGGTGGCAGTGTTTCTTCTGGCGAGTGGGGACACTTCCTATATAACATTCTTGTTCTCTTTTTGGAAGTTTGCTTAATAAATCTGGTTCCAAGTTTCAAGTTCAGGTGACTCGGCGCTGTTACTTGTTTTCTTTTTTTCTATTTTAATTGCTAGAATACGAGTGTTTCATGGATCCTTTTCTGCCGTAGGAAACTTACACGGTTTTTCTGTACACGTTTTTTTATATGTCAAAATTGTGATTTATTTATATAAAGCCCTATACGCCAGCGATTGTTTTTGTGAATTACATGAAGATAAGTTCCCCATTCTGAAACATCCGTGTTTTGATTATTCATTTTTTTTCCGACATCCATCCAATATTGAATGAATTAAATTAACGTTGTAGTAATAATTTAGCATTGCCGAGTGCCACGGAAGAGACGCTGTGTATTAACGGCGAAAAGGGATCCGATTTTGCAGCCTGGTCGCGTAAGCGGTATTGCATACACGTGGTGTTTATTTATTTTTTTACCGCAAGCCCTTCCTTGCACCCACAGCGTGTGGCGGGGCCGCCGGCGTGTCGGGGGAAGGCGCTGGGGGGCCCCGGCGCAGGTGATGACCAGAAATGGGCTCCTGCCAGCAGGGTAATTCATGCAGCTTGGAATCGGGCAAGAAGCCGGATGAATTTTGCGGGGAGCTGCGGCTCATCGGGCGCTGCAGGTACGCGGCGGCTTTGGACGGCGTTCACTGAATGCCTTTTGATTAAAACACTTTTTGGCAGTTGACCGGGAGAATAATATTGCGTCAACCTAATGGGGAAGGATCCGCGAGGAAGAAAGTCACATCTCTGAGGCGGAGAGAAACCATTGCGAGGGAAACGAGCCGCGTTCTGAGAGTATTTAGCTCGTATTTGAGTCCCCGTCTGATCGTCTCTGCAAAGCAGCTGCTGCAGGCAGAGCGAAGGGCACCGTGTCCACTCTGTCGTTTCCGAACAAAGGCAGGCGGCTTCGAACTTTTAGGAAGACTTTAAGCCCTTTATTCTCGTCTTGAAAAGCGTTAATAAATAATACAAGGAAATGAAGTAATGTTAATAGACTGGGGACTTGGTTAATGTACCTCTGGCGTGTATTCTGATGTGGTGGAAACAAGAGGCTTATACTTACAAGGAGACTCTAAGAACAGTTACTCTAATTCACTTACTAAATGAGAATCACATTAAGCTTCTGTGGGGATCCTTTTACTTAGCGTTAGCGTTGGCTTGATTTATTTCAGCTTGACTATTCAGATTTGGATTAATTACAGGCCAACTTACCGTGGACAGAGCGTCCAGGCAAAAATTTAGCACTGTTTAGTAATTCACATGAGGTAATCTAGATTAATTTTTCAGACTGCCTCTGTGGAGTTATGCTCCCAAACCTACACGTTGCATTTTTCCTGGGTTATGTGGTTTTTTGGTTTGGTTTTGGTTTTTTGTTTGTTGTTTTTTTTTTTTTTTTAAGAAAATCTGGTTACCTTTAGTTTGGGTGCAGGTTACCTTTAGTTTGGGTGCAGGTTACCTTTAGTTTGGGTGCAGAACAGGGCCTGTCTGTGGAGGACTCCAGTCCGTACCCCTTGGCCACAGGAAAAGAATCCAGGCTGTCGTGGGCCGCTCTGAGTTGCAGATAATGTCACCTGCGTGATTTCCCCATTTTGATGAACATACGTACTCTCTTACTGTGTTTTACAGCACAACATGGCCTTCCACCATTTCTTGGAATGGTGATTTGGCCTTTCCCGTGCTATATATTTAGAAATGTCAGTTATGTACGACCAGTAACAATTGTACAACCAGTAACAGTTTTCTGTTATAGAATATAAACAGCAGTATTGATACGAAGGTCTGTATTTATTACGGTTGAATATTTACCAAAATTAAAATGTAGTCAGGATTAAAAAAAAAATTGTAAAATATTTTATTAGTTATTAAGATGTTTTTTCTGTCAGTGCAACATTATGCAAGAATTTGTCATTAAGAGGCTTTAAACTTGTACATGTATAAATATTTATACTTTTTATTTTTATACATATCTATATAATATCTATTTATGTATGTATATATATTAAAAAAAATAGGTAGAACCCATTTGCGGAATGCCATAGTCATTATAGTGTTGAGGAAGAATCCTGTGTGCTACATAATGTAAATCAACAAGAGTTTATGATGTGAACTCTGGATGAAGGTGCCCTGGACTAAATTTTGGAAGTTCACAAAGGGAAGGAATACACCGTAGGGGGCTACTTAATTTAAGATGTTTTCAGAAAAACCTCCAAGCTTTTAACGTGTTGATGGTAGCGTGCCAGGAATTGTGAATGTACGCAGGGTCTGAAATGGGGAGAGGGAAGGGGAAGGCTTAAATGTTACCAATTAGAATCAGTTGCTCAATGGTAAACTGGATTAGTCTAAACTGGAGAGTGTCTAGACTGGAGACTGAAGGAACCATACAAACGTCCTCGTTTTTCATTATGCTGTATTATTAGACGCTGCGATTTAGAAAGGAGGAAAAAACCTCACCAATTCTGATGTCAGCCGTAGTCCATTAAAACTAATTCCCTTTGTTCCCTCTTCCATCGTAGCCATAGGGATGATCGCTGGTCGCTCTCGTTAAGGCAGTAAATACGCCGGGCTCCATAGACCTCTGCCATGGGCTGTTATGGAAATGGCTGTATACGGCTTCTCTCAAATGTTTCGGTTTATTGCGGTTCCTTTTAATATTGGTCCAAAGTATTCGCTGGTTTACTTTCATGTAAGGTCTTGGGACTCGAGCGGAGTTGTGGATGCTGAACGGAGGTGGGACTGAGAAGATAAATATCCTGAACGGAGGTGGGACTGAGAAGACAGCCTGCAGGGTGGTTTGGAGGCGTTAGGTCCGCTTCCCACTTTTGTTTTTTGTGAGACATTTCTATAGAAGGCGCTAAGGGTATCTATTATTTGGAAGGTGGATTTCCATGTGTTTAAAAGAATCGGTTATTGATTTTTATTTTTATTTTTTAATGAAATTATGTCCCTCACACGTAAAGGAAACAAAGTGTTTAGTTTTGGAGGGCTGCGAGGTGGGATTTCTTATCCCTTCGCATACCAAACCTGAAGAGTGAGAGGGGAGCATCATTAGGTGTTTGGCAAACACACCAAGGTGCTGTATTTTTTTGCAAAATATAATTATCTGTATTATCCTCCATACCCATGGAATGTATTCCAAGATAAGTTGGAAATTCTGGTATTCTTACCAGCCTAATTTTTAATCATCTGATTCTTCATTTGTATCTACAATTTTCAAAGGAAGTGACCTCTTTTTCCCTTTTCTAAATGGACTTCTTTCAAGTATGTTCGAGTTCCTGATTCTCCATCTAATTAGTATTTGTAATCTTACGCATTATGGAGAAGAATGCTCATTGATTGTTAGAAAGAGATATTAAAAAAACAGTACTTTTGGTTTTATACGCGAGTAATTTTTGGGAATTCCACAGAATAGCATAAGCTTTATGTTTTACCCCTCTATCTAATTCTTTCATGTGATTTTGTAACGCGTAGTTCCTAAAGCATTAATCATCTGGTCACTGGGTGTATTTAAATGGGCTCTGGGCTGACACACAAACAAATATGTATTAGACATACACAAAAAAATTCTGTTCCTCTTGTGTGTGAGGAAGATTATGGAAAAAAATCCCTACACAAATGCTGTCCCATCGCGAGTGCGTGTTCTAATGAGAAACCACCAGCGAAGAGTTAGCCGTCGTTGGCAGATCGCATCTCAAAGGAAGAGTTAAAAATACAGTAAAATTTACATGACGGAATAAGACTGCAAAATGAACTCAAAAGAAAATACTGCCTGGTTGGCTAGCTGGCACGCGGGCTGTGGTGTACGGCTGCTATTCATAGACGTGAAATTAAAGGACGCAGTTAAACGCAGTTGTGAAACGTCCAGTCCAACAGCTGCATTTAGTTTGTTTTTCAATTTCTCATTGCCTTTCTTGTTTATTAGCTGTGACTCTGAGGTCAGAATTAAAACAAATATTTTAATGGCAGCATTTATGATGTTGGCAGGGAGGGCCGGGGCTGAGCCCGGCGCGCTGGGTGGTGCGGGGTAGTCCCGCGGGCTCGAGACGCGCTCGCGAGGGGTGAGACTTTGGCGAAGCGTCGCGGCTGTAAATCACAGCGCCGATAAGCATCCTGCAATCGGCTTTGGAGTTCTCTGAGCAAACTGGACTTTGCATAAAGGCTCTGGGGTTTAGGAGGCCAGAGGGGAGGATCCTGTTATAGATTTTTAACACGGTAAAAACTAACAGAATTCCTCTCTTCGTTTTGACAGAACTAAGGTATAACGGCCTTTATGAACTGTGATAATTAAAACCAACTTGTGTGTAAATTATACGCATCTATTCCTACTATAGAAACTGTTATGCATGCTTTGAGAGTACTTTTAGAGTCAATGGGGCTGTAGTTTTATTTTAGTAAATTGTCTTTCTTCACCACATTTAAGAGCAAATTACAGATAGCTTATTTGTGCTAAAGCTGAATATTAGTTGCTAAATACATTGTTGTCCACACTTGTGCAAGTTCAGTACAGCCGTAGATAATACGATAAAAATAGAATCCATAAGGAAGGAACTAAGATCTGTGTTTCAGAAATCAGTTCCAGACTCTCTTATTTACCGTTTCTATTAGCCAAATTTCATGATAAGCTGTAAGTTTCCCCTCCACCCTGTAGGAAAGCAGAGAACTTTACAGATGTGCCAAGCTTAATTAAGTTTTATAAACAGTGAAGCTAAAAGTATCCTTTTTTTTTTTTTTTAATTTTAACTTTTCATTTAAATGTGGAATGTATGTATTTTTAACATATAGCTATTTCTCATTAGTATGTCAGAGGAGGTAGAAAGTACATCATTTGCATTTTGAAAGTTACGTAGCTCCAAGGTTTAATACGGATGACACGGTGATAGAGAAGTTACAGAATTTCTTTTCACCTTCCTGCTAATGCCAAGACTTGAAATGACGCCGGGCTGGTGGATATGACAGGACGCAGTTGGTTCAGCCTTCAAATCTAGAGCAGCTGCTCATCCTGCCGGAGCAAATGTTATCAACAGCCCTGGAAATAACCAACCCCCTGCTTTTTAGATCTGTCTGTACCGTTATTATTTTTTTAGGGCAAAAATATGTCCCCTATCGGAGTATCTTTTGTCTAGCAAATGTGGCTCACGCGGGACAGAATTTTTGAGAAGAGGAGCTGGAAAAGGAACTTGCTTCTCAGTATTTGGAGTCCGAGTCGTAGCTGACACATGGATTCTGTTTGTTTGGTATGGTTTAGGGTCATAAAATTGGGATTTTCTAGGATTTATAGAAATATGAAGCACAAAGAGGAATATACTTTCTTAGGGTAACTTGAGTTATTGATTGGACTAGATTTGACACAACGACGAAATGTGCGTTTTACCCGAAGGCTGCCTTTGCCTGGAGGCTCTGGAAGAGGAAGGGGAGTTGAAGTGTGTCTCAAGGCGTAACTAATAAATCACAGTTTTTACTTGCCATGTTTGAGATTTTGATTCCAACAAAAACAGTGACGATATCGATACAATCAAGTTTTTAAATGGAAAGGATGGATTTTGTGATTGTAAAACTTCTGTTTGCTCAAGAAAGTGCTTTCTAGTTCAGGAGGTTCTTGTCACGGATACCTGGTTGTTCTCCGGCGCTAAAGTTTTTAGCTAACAAATGTGTGACCGAATTCAGCTGGTTGCTCTTCTTTTCGTGTCTGGGAGAATATTTTGTAATCAACTGTAGGTATTCCAATTCAAACTGAAATTTACTCTACATCAAAAATATTGATCACCGCACAGGTTAATCATGTTTTTTGGCAAGCTTTTTGTATGATGTATGGATGGTAGCTGCGGTTTATAGGTTGAATTTTAGATGGTTGGTGACAGTTTTAATGAACACTTTAACGTCACATTCATTTTATTGTCTCTAACATAATTTCATTCTGTGCAATTCACTAGTTAATGGATAGTCTGTTCATTTATCTAGTGCACGGGTCAATAAGTTTCTCTCCCCTCTCCCTGTGTGGAGGAGACGGAGGGCCGGATCCTCTCCAGCCTGCGAGGGAAGGGATGGTTTCTATCCCTCGCGCTCCCCGACATGCACCTTGGGGTACCCCGGGTTTAACAGCAGCCCCACGGACGTGTGGTGCTGCAGGCACGGCGCCGGCAGCGTGTGCTGGCCGTGCTGCGGGTGCGGGTGCTGCCTTCCCTCCCAGGCAATGCTGGCTATTTTATTTTTTTTTTCCTTTTTATTTTTTTTTTTTTTTTTAACAATGCCAGCTTCATAAGACAGAAGGGAGTTACAGCCCACCTCTATTTCACACCGACCTATGCTTTGGCGTATGCTGCAGAAGGAGAATTTCATATGAAAATTAGGTAGAAAATGCCATTTGTTGCCTGTTGAAGTTAATGTGTAGGTTTTAGTTGTCTCAGTCAGGATTGTGGTGGGGTCGGTGGCGGTGAGGCAAGAAGGGAATGTGCTGTATAAAACCGAGACCTCTCCCCGCCGCGGGAGTCGCGCAGCAGGGCTGTAAGTGGGTGTTGGGGTGAACAACCTCTGGGGCTGGAGTGACATCCCCCGCCTCCAGCTGAACTCAGGCAGCGCTTTTCCAGGCAGTAGGCTGTGTTTCTGCCAGGTTGCTGAGACACTTCTCAGCCCCGATCGAAATTCGAGACAGTTAATTTTTGTTCTTAAATCTGGCACCGTTCCTTAGGAACGTTCAGAGGGATGCTAGCTGTCCGCTGTGGCAGCTTCTCACACGGCGCTGTTTCCTTTGATTTTCCGTCTTCTCCTGTGCGGGTGAATTGGGATAGGGTTACACAAGGAAAGAACAACTACTGGCTTATCCTGAGAAAGGGAACCAGGCTGTCCTTTGCTGAAGATAAACTATATGAATCAGACCTTCATAGGACTGTCATAATTATTTGTTGTTTTTAACCCTTACACAGCAGGGTACTTTGCAAGCTCCATGCTGATTAATGCAATGCGCTTTGGTCACAGGGTCTTAAGGATGCGTTTGTGTGATTAAGCAGAATGTGAAAACACGTAGATGTGTCATTTTCACAATTTATAGAGAAAGTGTAGAGAAATAAGCCCTGAATGTTAGATAATGTGCGCTAATTCTGAGAGTCTCAATACGCAGAGATCAAGTTTGATTTTAGTGGATGCGAGGATGTCTCTTACTATTTTGTCTGTCTTCCGTGTGAACTGCACTGCTCCTCTTCCTCTGTAGCTCCACTTTCTAGAGAAGCCTCAACTTACGCAGACTAACGTGGGGAATAATTTTGGAAGTTAGGCTGAGCTACTGAGACAGGCAGAATGGGAAATCGTACTTAGGTCTTAATTCCTCTTTCACCGTGGTAACTGGTGAGATCTGAACTGGTCGTAGGCGCCTCTTCTCCTCAGGGGGTTTCTAAGGTCGGTCCTCTCAAAGGAGGTGGTCGGGCGCTCGGCGCACTGTGGGTGTAGCAGGCTCCGTTCAGATCCACGTGCCGTCTCGCTCTCTCCTAAGGTGCACTTGGCACAGCCCTGGGACATTAATTCCTTCAAAAAGTCATAGTTGCAGAGTGACTTATTACATGACTGCAGGACCTCCCGGTCTCTGATTTTTACTTTTGCTGTTGATCTGGGGCGAGCCCATTCGGACTTGGACTGTAGCGTTAGACACTGCTGACGATCCGCAGAGCTTTCCTTTCTTTGCTTTTATTCCTTGTTACTGGGAGCATACCTATAGATGTATCTATTACTTGTGTTCGTTTTGGGAATCTGCTGAAGAGTAGGAGCTTGTGGATCTACTTGAAGTTTGCTTATTTCTTACTCATTCATTACCGGTTTTGTAAGGTTTGTGCTTGGTTCTCAGTTACGCTGGGGAGGGAAGGCTTCATTGCCAAGAACTATATCTACAAAAAAATCCAGTAGGTGGCTGTGGGTAGCCAGGAAAGATGAGAATTATCCTGTGTTTGAGTTTTTTTAGAGGTTGTGCTTCAATTGCCAATTTGTTAAGGCAAGTAACTAGACTCACAGCCCCTGAAAAGGACATTTTGTTAGAAAAGCGTAGTGGTGGTCTTCTCTTGGGACAGCACGTTTCAATAAAAGCTTTTCTCTACACGTCTTAAATGTAGCTGTAGAAGGGTTTGCCAGCTGCAGGGTTCTGTCATTCTTACCGTTGTACGGGGAGCAAAAGATGCAATATTTTTTAGTACAAGCCCTTAAAACCAAACCTGGATACTATAATTACGTAAAACATTACTGTAGCTGTAGCTAAGTACACCTTCAATTTCGCAGTGGCACCAACTTTTAAGTTGGTGGGATGGGACAAGTACATTCTAATATACATAAGTAATATGTATTACTTACATATGTCAAGTAGGAAAGTGTAAATTCATACAGCTGCCTTGCGAGTTCAGAATGGGATGCGTTCTTGACCAAGACAGCTTCTGCGTAAGACAGTAAAGAGAGAGGATGTAAGACTTGATCCTCACGGAGTTAAGGGCAAGGTGGTGAGAAAGATTCCGAAGAAAGAGGTTTAGAGAGGAAGAAAGGCGTTCTCGGAGAACAAGAAGTGGGAGACTTTTCAAGCTGTGGTAGTTGACTGAATGAATAGTGGCATAATTCCAGCACTGCAAAGGGAGAGGGGACGGAAAAGAAGTTTGCAAACAGTATAGTAAACAAAGAGTAGAAATCAAAGCTGTGGGTACAATTGCAAACCAGTGTAGTAGAAGAGGACAGGTTAAAAGAAGGGTGTGTTGAAAATGAACTGTGAGAACTTCAGACTTGTAACATTAGGCACTGAAAGCTCGTTTTTGGAAAACTGAAGGCTCGAGAAGCTGTTACTGGCTCAAAGTCACGCAGTAACTCAGTGCCAGAGAAGAATATCACACAGGATCCCCAATTCTTAATCCATTGCTGAAGCCAGTAAATGACATGTCAAATTCAATTCATTTTTGTACTTTGATTTTTGTTGTTGTTTAATATCGTAATTTTAATGTCGGAGAGACTTTTCAAATGAGATACTCAATTAGTAAATAGCTAAAAAGTGCTGCTGTTTTATAAATATCTGGTTTTTTATTTTTTTCTTTTAAATGTGGTAAATAAATGATCTGCTTTGCAGAAGCGTTACTCCTGCCAGCTTAGCAGCTGAGAGCTGTGAAGTGCAACACATCTAAAATTTTAAATAATTACGCTTCCTTGGCTACAAAAGAGCTTTTCCATCCATTAATAATGAGAAAATTAATGTTGGACCAGCAGTAAAACAGATTAAACTGTATACCCCTTTGGATGCCTGACTGCACCTTTAACGGACCTGAAATTCCTCTGATTATTTAAATGTTCTATATTGAAATGTGATGGTGGCCTTGAGTTAATAGTTAAAGAGGTTTAAATTGGAATGTCTCTGCAGAAGTTTTTCCCATTGATCAGAGCGAGTGGGCAGAGAAGTACCTTATTTGATTGTTGGGAAGCATTGATAGTGCCTCACACATTAACAGAAATTTTTTTTCCCCTGTTTTTCCTACCTAAGGTGAACAAATCAGTCTTATTCAGCATGTAGATTAGTTAAGGTTTGGAGACATGTTTTATAATGGCAAGTGCTGTATAAGCTAATTTACTGCAGCACTGATACGGCCGCAGCCAGCACCTCGTCTGTGCTTGGACTTTTCTAGTGACTGCAGCTTCCTTCTCGAGTTTGCAGGATCAGTCTCGCTCTGGACCTTCACCCTCCTGCGTGCGTCATCTCGAGTAAAACGAGCTGTGATTATGGAACGACAGAATAATTGTTTGCTTTTTCTCTGTTTATTTTGACTTTCATTTTTCAACTGGAATTGTTGCCTTGGAGGACAAATATATTAAAAATAACATAATGGTGTCATATTTGACGAATTGTGATTACAAAGATTGTGTCTCTATACCATATATGCTGCGCCAGAAGGTGAGAAATAATTCATGATCTGTAGCTCGCTAGCATTGCATTAGGGTTTGTTTGTAAAGGAAAAGTGTCAGCAGTGGAATATTTTGGCATCAAAAGTGTAAATCTAGTCTGTTTTAACACAAAGTATGCTTGGAATGATGGCAAAAAACTTCTCATCGTGATTAGCCAGGTTGACATCAATGAGAACGCCCTCCTTGTGAAATAATTTCAACGCTGTTCTCTTCTGTACTTTTTAATTCCATTTGTGTACATTCTTCCTTTTTTTCTTTTTAAATGCCTCTCTGCATGAAACTCATTTTCATTTTATAGAAATACCTAATTCTAGAGCATTGCCTACCTGAAGGTGGAAGACTTTAGGATGTACTGAAAATTTAGGAAATTCTCAATCATTTAAATTATCTGTTAAATAATTACTACACCTCAGATAGTTACGATTTAAATAAAAAATATTGTTTAAAAGCAGTCTTAAATAAAATCACTCTTTGTTTTCTGTGAGTTTAGCCCTGAACAGGATCTTGAATCTGAAGAGAAATGCATATGAAATCCTGTAACTGGTGCTGTACAGCATCATGCTTCTTTGGGGGGGAAGAAATAAAAGAGGGCCAGTGTGGTGATTTGCAGTGCATTAACTCTCCTGGTTTTAAATTTCAGAAATATATTACTGTCAATAGCTTAAATCCATCACTACTTAACTTTTTAGAAAAGTTCCGGATTCGGATTTTTTCTAATCTCGGTGTTTAACCTGTTATCTCCAAAGAAATTTAGTTCCCCGAGCCGGGATTAAGTAGTAGGTAGCGGTTGATTTCCAACTTTTTCTTTGGTACCGTACATAAGCTTTTTTCATTGCTACCAGAAAGTCTTGCTTTGATACGAGGCCTTGAGGAGGATGGTCCGAGGCCGCCTATTTTTTTTCAGCATGTCCTGGTTCTGTAATTTTTCTAAGATTTTCAGTAATTTTTGCAGTCTCCTGTTCCTCACTTTTAAGAGAAAGAAAATATGAGGGTCTTAGTTTTGTTAAGCATTAAAAATGCGCAATTGTCCTAATCTCATATTATCCATGGTTGCTTTCTACGCTACTGCCGGAAATGTCACCGTTTATTGAAGGATGGCTCTTTAGTCACCTTTTTGTGATCACCTTTTTGTAGAAATTTTAGTCACCTTTTAATAGAAATTTTACATTTTGTTAAAACTTGTCAGATTTGCAGGTAAGTAGGGTGAACTTTAACACAATGCTGAATATATTGAAGAAGTATGTGGTCAACACTTGTAAATCGTTGATTCGTGTGGGTATCACTATTGCTGAATATATTCTGTTTTGATATGTGATGGATTTATAATTATTTCTAAAATATATTTAAATTATTATCAAAACAGTCATTTAGCACAGCAGGCATTGTTAATGAGTTGTTAACTTCCTTTCGGGTGAAAGATGCACAACTGTAGAAAAAGAGTAACATTATTTCTCGTCTTGACCTTAGTGGCAGCGGCTCTGTAGACTTCCGGGGGGGTGTCAGGATTTCACCCTCTCTCTGTAGCATTTACTTTATTGTTATTCCCGTGAAAAAGAGAAAACCACGATAATATGTTTCAGCAGTAAAAATGCTTACTGCCATCTGTAACGTAGCGGTGGGGGCTATGGCTTCGTATCCCATTGGAGGAATTACCAGGAGGGTTAAAAGAAAAGGGACTCTCTTCCCTTTGATCTTTTGCCCTCCCTGCCTCGGCTGCCCTCCGTGTGGGCCCTTCAGTTTCGGGGGGGAGAAACCCATCCTGATAAAATTTTAGTATTTATTGGGCCATCAGCTGTACTCAGTTAGTGTTTGAGACCGGGGAGTAGTTTTTCAGTGTAGAAAGTTGAGCCATCTGTTGGGCATAGTAAATGTCTGACGGTTTCCATACATCCAGCCCAAGCTCCAGAGATTCAGATCAAATACGTAACTGTCCGTAGTGAGTTTTATAGTGTATAGAGATCTCCAGAGTATGGTCATAGGTAGTTATTTATTCACAAAATATTTTTTTTCCTCTTTCTTTTGACTTGCTGAGGTTTCTTTAAATATTTATTTTTAAATATTTTTGATATCTTTATGTGCCCGTGCTTATTTTTTTGATGAATTTTGTTGATAAAATCACCTTTTCCTTATTTAGGTAAGCTTTTTTGAGACCAAATTTTGTAACTGTGGCATATGTGTTACACTTGGAAGTACACATGGGCTTAGTAGCACTAATATTTGGCTATATTTTGACTAGCATCAGCCTCAGAGAGGAGTTAAGTGAGCATAAATAAAGCTACTGTTCATAGGTCGGGTCATGTGTTTCATAAAACCACGGACCATATAGACTTCGTCACATCTTAATGAGATACGTACGCGACGGCATTGGCAAGAGAGCTGCGGCGGAGCAGCCGTGCGTACAGTCAGCGCGCGGAGGGCAGCGCCGCGCGCAACGCGTACGGACTGAGTCAGGGCGACTGTAAGTCAGCGCCGCTCCCCTGAGCTCTCTGATCCTGTCATGTGAAAACCTGCAAAGTGTAATACTGACGTTGCATGGTACCTATGCTCGTATTTAAAAAAAAAAACAACAACAAAACCAACCAAAATCTGAGAAATTGTTTGTATTTTTTTATCGCTGTTCATGTAAATACCATATTTGTGCAATGGTCTCCCTATGGCTCTTCACACACGGAAATGTAAGAGTTGCATTCTTGACTTAAGTATATCCGTGAATATATGTTTCCTTCATGCAGATGTATGCCTGTTTTCCTAACGTTTGTGCCCTTGGTGTTTTTAAAACAAATCCAACACAGCTTGAACGTGTCGAGTTCTTCAGCGTGTAATTACAGAATGACATTGTTTTGGAAGGCGGAAACCCCCTTCTGTTACTCTGAAAGATGGCATTATTTAAATGGAGTTATTCGTGAAACTTAAACCCAAGGTGAAATTGTGTGTACCTCATTTGTATGCATATAGCAAACAGCTCTGCAATTAGATAGGTGTTATAAATAGGATGTGGTGGGGATGCTTAGGCTGCTCAGGTTTCCTAGATTTTATAGCAAGTACCCAACCAAGATTTGCTGCTCTCTAATTTTGCCGTTTGGGCTAACCAGCTGACGCCTGGTTGAAAAGAGTTATGTTCCTACAAGGCCGCAGAAGCCTTAGTATTCCGTCTCCGTCTCCTTCGGATTGCGGAGAACTCTGTGTACCATCAGCAACTTCAATCCCACCCTTTAGGCCAACCCTCATCTATCAAAGCCGGGCTGAGAGCGAGCGAGAGGAAGCTCCCAGATAAACATACAGCAGCGCCTAAACTCCTAATCACCCTGGGCTTCCGCTTCCAGGCCCTATAATTAGAAGTCCTTCTTTTCCTTGTATTCCCAGTTGACGCAAATGCTTTTTGTGGCTTGGCACCTCATTTAGGGCGTGGGCTTAGTTTATGGCCAGGCCAGAGTCTGGTTTAGTCTTCTGATACTGCATAAATAGCTCCTAACCCACAGTCTACATCTGTACTGGTTTTTCCTTTTATGCATATATTCGCTGTATTTTTTTAACGTTTCTATCCTGAAAGAAGCTTATTGTTTCTCAAACAGAACGCACGAAAAGTAGGAAGCTGTAAATTAGGGCAAATGTATCTGTCAGGTAAAACAAAGCTTTGGTAATTATTTATTTTTTCCATCTAGGCTATCTGTGCCTTTTAAACTGGATCTTAATCATCTCTGTGGATTTGAAAAGCCACACAGTAAAAGAGTCATTAATTTCACTTAGCTGCACCCCTCATGCTATGGGTAAGCAAAATCAGAATTTTTGCAGTGAGATACATCCAAAGTAATATCTGCTTTACTCATAAATTTCCACCGGGTTCGGCGTATGCAAGACTTCCAATTGATTTCAGATGGTATCTGTTAAACAGGGATTAATGCCAGTTTGAAAAATAAGCAGGAAATCCTTGAGAATTATTCACTTTTCATCTATGATTATTCATACATAAAGTACATCATAAGAGAAAACATTTTGGACTGAACTCATGACAGCTTTAACCCATATTTCCGTCTAAACAACTTTTTGGGAAAACTGTCACAAGGTCTTTTAGAAAGCCGAGTTGAAGCTTCCTGCCCTTGAAAGTGAAAGTGAGGTAACGGCCACGATTCCCGTTCGCGTTCTCTGCTGGGAGTGGGTATTTCTGCCGGGGTGTCGCGGCGGCCTTTTGTCGCAGGGAGATGGAGAGAGAATCGACGCGGCTGAGCTGCAGTAACTGAAAACTGTGATTCTTCAGTGTGAAGTAATGAGAGCTGGAAAATACCCCCCCAAAACCCAAGTCAAAGGTTCTAAAACATCCGTGATTTATTATTTGAGTAACAGTAGTAAGAAAGATATTCCAAACTGCTGTTTTATAAATACACCTTCTTTCGCATCTGTGGTGGTGTGCATGGGACCTCTGTGTTGATACAAGATCTGCGAGTACATATTTGTATTTCAAATGCAAATGTGAGTATGAAAGGTCCTCCCTTAACTTAGGGAAAAATAGTTGCTAATATAAGCGAAGGGCCTGTTTTCCCTCGGCTTTCATCTAATAAAAAGCATTTATTCCAAACAGTGACAGACGGCAGGAGTTAAGATTAGGCATGCCAAACTGCCAAATCAGATACCACCCATCTTTCTATTTTTAAGCCAATTCCTTTCCGCCCACAAATGTATTGTCTTTCACCTCTGTACTCCTTCAAGTTAGCAAAAACAGAAAAAAACCAACCCCAAACCCAGAAACCACGAAACCCAAAAACCCCGAAGGCAACACACGTTAGTATGGAGGCAAAAACTCTGTACATCATATGGAAGTGATCAGAGCGGCAGATAGGCAAGCCCGTTTCGCGCCTTCGTTCATTCCGAGACAGTGGACGTCATCGAAAGAACCAACAGGTACCGCCGAATGCTTTCTGGATTGTTGTGCCATACGCTGTAGGGTCCGGTCCCAAAGCGAGCTCTCTAGCAGTGCCCTGCGTGGGGTAAATTGAGATCACAGATTTGGGAAAAAGCCTTTGTGAGGAGAAGGGTGAAATTATATCACGTCTGGAGTGTATTGCACCGTCCGCAGACACCTGCGCTTCTAGCCAGTACTGGAAACGAGATACCGGTTAGCTAAACAAGGGCTGGGTTTGATGGACAACGCAGGATGGTAATTCCTGTGTTTTCACTGGCTCATGATTATTACGCAGCTCTCTGTCTCCAGCTTCCAGACAGATTTTTGGCTCGTTTAAAGTGGGGTTTTTTGGTTGGTGTTTTTTCTTTTTTTACGATCTTCATTGCACTGCGCCGTGTGATGGGATACACATGAAGAATGCTGTGCTCGGATCTCTGGGTGCACTCAACTCCGCGCGTCTATTTATAAAAGACTTGTAGCACTTTGGGGGAAGAAAAGAAATATCTAGGTTTGCTGAGGCCCTCTCTTCGCTGTTGAGAGAAGCCTTATGTATTCGTCTCTTGCAGCGTCGCTTTCTCCAAAGGTCTTTTCCATCTGGAATATGAGAGAGCTCAAAAGGACCAAAAGCACACTCAACTTCTGTATAAAGCTATCTAAGGCGTGAGGAGCGGCAAACGTGGGAATACAGAAAATAAATCCTTACTGGGTTGAATTAGATCGTTTGGAATATCCTCGCTCCAGTAACAGCGGCTGCCTAATTCTAGCACACAAACCCCTGTTTGCTTCCAGCTTGCTCCACTGGAAATGCTATATATTATTGAGGACCGCACACTTCACTAGAAGGGAAGTGTATTTTGTGATGTTTCAGAACAGAATTAATGCAAATTGTGTGCATAATCCCACACTAAAGACTTGGCTGACTTGCACTTGAGCAACTTTAGCTGTATTTCCTATCAACACAGTCACTACAAATCAAGGAAATTGCCAGTTAAGCCAACATTAACATCCCGACCAACCTCAGCTCACATGCCTTCCCGCCCAAACATAATACCCAAATGCACTCACGGATTTCTCAGCTCCATAACAAACTCCCTTTCATTTCTAACGCTCGGAATCGGAGTAACCGCCTGTAACAGTAAAAGTGTGTCTACTGGAGGGGATCTTGCTGAGGTCAGAGTTAAGATTTTGCGTTTCGGTGATTTTGAGGAAATGGATGTGCGCAGCGTGGGTGGCCTCAGCTCTGTCCAAGCCCGACCAGCATCAGTGGTCAAGCTGAGAAGGAAACTTGTAGGCAATTTTGTCTCTAAATGCAGTTTGGATCTCTCTCCGATTTTGTACCTTGCTGCTGGTGGGCCTCATAGTCTTGAGCGTATTTATCTTCACCAGATCCTTATTTCATGAGGTATGGTCAGGAGGAGCCGAGGCGTGTGCCGGTTCGTGCTGCCGCGAAGCCTGCGAGGATGCTGCCTTGTCCCCTTCGGGGGTGTCGGGACGGCGCTGCTCCTCCGTGAGCCCCGATGTGCGCGCACAAACCTGCTTCGGCCTCGGGGGGAGGAGGCGGCCCTGGGGAGTGCCGCTGGGCCCGAAAAGTCAAAGCTTTGGCTGCTGAATGTCTTCTATTTGAGCCTAAGGGAAGGAGGATTCCCGGACTGCCGGGGAGGGCGGACGCTCAGGAGAGCCGTCGAGGGATGGTGTAATGGTGGTTCAGTAGAGAAGTTCATTAAACTTAATCTTTACTGAGAGAGTGCAGTACACAAGAGGATTTTTTCTTTTTTCCTGCCAGTTTAATTCTAAAATTTAAAAGTGGCATATGGTAGGACTTCCGTGGTAAGGCGCGAGGGCTTTCGAGCGGGTACTGTATAGATTTGTTTAGCAGCAGTGAGCAGAAGAGGGAAAGATGAATCGCAGAGCCGTGTGTAAATAGACCGAGAAATGACAGAAATGAGATAATCATTTATCCTTTGGATAGGTGTGGTGTAAAATGTGGAGACCTAAGTTCTCTTCCTGAAGGATAAAAGATTTCAATTACGCTTTATGTTTATCAACACAACAGAGCCACGTGGAGATTCCTGGTTTTCTTTAATAGATGGGTACCTTGAAAATTATTTAGAAGGCACTTCAGTGTAGCTGTTAAACCGCTCAAATCGCTTTGTACTTGACGTTCATTAAATGTCAGAGGATTACTTTGGGTGGTAACTTCTTAAATTTCATTAATAAGCATGGTCATATGGACATTTATAACAGAAAAATAAATCTGAAGTTTTTTTACTGTAGTCCTGAATTCTGCAATGATGTTGTACTTTTATGTACAAAAATTCTTCTTTTTTGGTATACAAACTAACTTTTATGGCAAATTGACTTCAAATATGTTTTTAAATGTTTATAACCTGGGTTATGCACTGACATACAGTGGGAGAAAAAAGTAAATAGCATATATAAGTTACTGTGATTCTGCTGATCTTCTAATTTAATCATTTCAGTACATCCATCAGTGACCTGTTTTCAATGAAGTTAGTACCTAATTTAATATTTCACTTGAAAGCTCTCAACTCTGATTTGCTGCCTTTCAAGCAATAAATCAGACGGTTTCTTTCATACACGTTTATAAGAAAGATGCTTCTTCAGGCTTGTCTTTGGTATGGGTTGTTTCGGCTGGGTTTTGATTGTTTCTTCTTCCAAAAATTATTATTGTGGAAACATCAATCTGTTTTATACTGTCTCTTTCCCAGTGAAGAGCATTGTGGGGTTTCACTCCAACGTTCATCACTTCAGTGCTTCATATGGGTCACGCCACTTCTCAACTTTAGGTAGAATATTCCTAGGTTTTTAGTTGGCTTTTATGGATTTGTATCGTGATACTTAACTAGTAACACTGTTAATATGATTTCAATTGAAGTTCTGATCCATTTTTATCAAGTGAATCCCTTTCAATTCCGTCATTTTCTGCAACTGTTTGCTTTTCTTTCCAAAGAACAAAATGTAAGCAACGCTAGTTTTTGTAGGTAGACATTCATAAGCCTCTTCTTTTGCAGTGATTAATCTCTTGTGCTTTTGTGTTTCTTTTTTCTTTTTCTTTTTTTTTACCCAGGGATGTTGCTGGTCACTACTGACACATTAGGCCATGATTTCCATGTTTTTCAAATACTGACACATCCTTGGTCATCATCACAAAGTGCCGTCCATCATTTGTATACACTTCACAGGGGAGAGACTGAAGCCAAAGTAAGTTAAACTATTTGCTGAAGAATAATCCCCCGACACCTTATACATTTTGTGTATGTTGGCACTTTAATGTTTGTTTCAGCACACAAAGAGCCTTTCTTATGTTATAGCCACGGAAAGGATAAGAGCGCAGCGTTTAACCTGGACAATAATAAATTCTTGCCCTTTACAATGAGGTGCTGTCAGATTTATTCAGATATGACACTACCTCCAAAGAGCCCCGCTTATGAGCTGTGTTTGTACTTAACCTTTTCTCATGTAACATGTTAAACATTTGTCTAGTGCCCGTGAAGCAGCTGTCAGGGTTTGCTTGGCTTTGGTGGTAAAAGCCAAAGACAGACAATTAAAAGAGTTGAAAGGAAGAGTTCATCAAAAGACTGTGATTAACTTTTATCTACGCTTTAGCAAAGTGGGGGAAGCTGATGGAGGCTGTAGGGATACTGATTTAACTTCCCAGTTTAAAAATCCCACTCTTGAAGATGGAAGACTAAATTAGGTGGAAAAGTCTGAAATTATATTTTAAAGAAATGCTCGGTAAACTGGTTTACTGGTAAAGTTGAAAAAAGTGAGAGAGATCGCTTGTACCGGCGTGGCTGTGACAGAAGCAGGGCAGCGTATTGTGCTCGAATCCTTCGCTGCAATGCTTTTAGGCATCAGGAGAGCCTCACCTTTGTAGCACCGAGTAACTGTTGGAGAACCTGTTTTAAATACATAAATAAAAATGTCACCACAGGGTAAGGAATGAGTATTGCACTCGCTGATGCAATTACACACTGAAAGCACAGACTAGTGACAGGCTGGCAGATGTAAAGCAGTGTGACAGAGAGAAGCCTCAGGCACTGTGATTATGCCCCTGACACTGGAAGGTTGGGTTATTGTGGCATCGTGACGGTGGTGCCTTCAAACCATTTCTTTTTCTACGGGTTGTGCCATTTCCCTTAAGTTTTTTTGCCTTGCCCTGTAACAAGTAGAACCTGAAAGCTTTATTTAATGCGGTAGTGGTTGATAATGTTTAAATCTGTGTGAATTTAAATTACTGGTAGTTTAAATACTCTGAAGCTTTGCCGCTACCAGTCTGGAAAGTGTAATTACTATTATAGGCAATGGTTTACTATAGGAAGGAATAACCAATCTGGAAAGGGAGAGGAAGTTAGGAAAAACTGTCCATATAAGATAATATACATAGTACTTACAAGTACTTCTTGTACATAATACAAAGGGCATTGAGATCTGTGTGTATACCTATACTCTGTCGTGTATTTGAGCATGTGCTATAATGTGTTTAATGTTTTAGAGTTATTTTTGTTCTACTTTCATACAAAAAATGGGAAATATCCTATAATTAATATTGAAAAGCAAAGCATAGTATTCCAGTCACTGTGAACAAAGATGTTCTTCTGTTTTTTACAGCTGATAAATTTGCTTTTAAGGTATACATTGGAAACCAAGCATAACGTTCTAGAGAATAAACCTTCATTGATACGCGTTTTTTGGGATATAGTATTAGCATCTCTGTGAAGGCATTGCATTAAAATTCTCAGAATCAACATAGTAAAGTTTTTTCCTAGTTTGCCACATAGTTTTCATTTAGGATGTGAACAGTATAGCTTTTGGAATGGTATAAAGTAGAGAAAATTCTAACCAGTCTGAGGCACGTTGGTGGGTTTCACAACTCCCTTGATAATTAAACTATCCAGCAACAATATCGCATTGGTACCTGCGATTCTCAATACACATCTATCATTTAAAAGATTTACATAACATGATGGAGGCTTTTACTTTTTCTTTTGGAATAACAGTACTTGTTTAGTGAGAAGAGTAGTATGTGTTGGTATTCTTTTGTTGTGTAAATTTCATGTATCGGTAGCATTAGACATGAATTTTGGAGACTGTTCAATTTAAAATTCTCAATGCAGATATTCTGAGGCACACACTGGAAGCCTCTGTACCTCCTTTCTTGGTTAGAATAGTATTTATACATTTGCAAACAGACTTTTTTCTCCCCCCTCCCCTCCCCGGTTTAAAGCTAATTGTGAATCAAGGCCAATAGTCTTAAAGGTCACCTTCTGTACTGGAGCTATAAAAAGTTCTAATTTGTGTTGATGGACATGAGTGATTATCAGTGTCAAAATTTGTTTAGCTAGTACCCATTAGAAATTGTTTAAACAACATCATTATACCCTTATTATATGTGGTATTTTAACGTCCATACTGAAATCATCTGCTTTCGTACGTGAGATTCGGGCCGATAGAGTGTCGCCACACATTTCCCAAAACATCCTCCTTTCACTCTGATGCACAAGCCGCCTTATCTTGCTTTGCGATCCATTAGCGTGTTCTTGCAAATACTTATTACTGGTGCTATAAGACAAGTTTGCTCATGGACACAAACCCGTGCATTGGTAATGTTTGTAAAAGTTGCACGTCCTGCTCTGCACGGCTGCGTCCAAGCTGCCGGACGCGCAGCAGGTCCCTCTGCGGGATCACTGTTTGTGCACTA
This sequence comes from Vanellus vanellus, assembly GCF_965231255.1. Taxonomy (NCBI): domain Eukaryota; kingdom Metazoa; phylum Chordata; class Aves; order Charadriiformes; family Charadriidae; genus Vanellus; species Vanellus vanellus. The sequence goes on along the minus strand of NC_138924.1, from coordinate 10,257,279 downwards.
ATGGACTGTACACGGAGCACACGGTAAGATGGATTTTTCCAAGCAGTGATGGATCTGCAGTGAATGCTGTGTGTAATACACGGCGTACCAGTTTTGCTCTGGGAGCAGAAATTTGGGAGCCAAATATATTAGTGTAATATTGACAGGTACATCTTATGTTATAAGAACATTCGAATTGTAATTTCACCCAGTTTAGAATATCAGCCCTGGAGCATCCCCTTTTGCAGGGCTGCAGGATTCCTGGTCTCACTGTTACCTTGTCCTTAGTGGCTGGAGGGCTGACCGACAGCTTGGCGTTTCTCATCTGTCTCCTCAGAGAAGGGGGCAGGAGGCCCCCTCTGTCGTTCCTACACAGGAGCAGCTTAAGTGGATTAAGTTGCACGCTTAATGTATATTAAAGAAAAAGAAGCAAGTGTTGTGATTTAATAATGGTGTTTTCTGATCGATTTACTGCAATCAAGCAGTGTCTCTCAGTCACCCCCATGTCTTTCCACTGGGTCAGATGTATTAGCTCGATGGTTACTTCAGCTTAATAAAACTAAAGAATATACGCTCCATCATGCGTTAATTTTTCTAAATTCCAGTCAAATTCTGGTTTGGTTTGGGGTTGAGAAATTTCAGCCTGAAAGATTGTTTCCACCTTTTCCTGACTGCTTCTGAAATAGAGAGAGACTGGTTGGAAGGAGATCTATAGGGGTGTTGTCTCCTTTTGTGGGCATGAAGGTACTGGCCTTAGCCAAAGCGGGTTTGCGTCAGCGTTTGCAATGGGTTGGCCGCTCCAAGCAGTCAGTGGCGCTGAAATCCTACCGTTAATGGATGGGCTAAAATAGAGACTTTGTACTTTGATTTTTATTACAGGAGCAATGAAACTTAATTTTAGTGCAGAAAGTTGTGTTTGCATTGACAGTCTATCCCAACAGCTATCCTTACGCTATTTGTAATGTTCCTGTTGGATGGAGGAGAAGGGCATGAGGCTCTTCCAAGTTCCTCCACAAGATGGGCTTTCCCTGTGCTGAAACGCTGCTCACAGCAGATTGTGCTGATATCCGGTAGATATTCAATATATGATCATCCGCACTTTCTGAACAACTGACGGTCATTTTGCCCCGGAGCAGTGTCCAAAGGCACCTGCTAGCCATCTTCCAGGCGTTTTTGTGAGCAATCTTATTTTTCGGGCTCGTCGGCCCTGCCAGCCCGCTTGGCATTGGCTTCGGGATGCTGAGGCAGATGTAGACGCTGTGCTTGGGAAGGGGTGTAGACGCTGTGCTTGGGAAGGGGTGTAGATGCTGTGCTGGGGAAGGGGTGTAGATGCTGTGCTGGGGAAGGGGTGTAGATGCTGTGCTGGGGATGGGAGGTGTTCTGCGCTTGCATTCCCCTGGACACGGAGGGAAGGGTACGTGGTGGTGTTCTCCCTGACCGTTCACAGCTAGTCTCCAGCACATGCTTTGCCTTTTCTCTTTCTCCATGCTTTGAACAACGAAACAGCCTGTTACTGAGTGTTGAAGTGTTGTTATTGCAGATCTGTGTTGTATTTGCTGACTTTGAGCAGCAAATACAGGAAGAAGCCCTATCTGCTGAATAGAGCCTCCAGTTGGGACTGTGAAGATCGCTCTGTTCCTGACAAAGCCACTGACTTTTTTGTGTGGCTCAGATGAAGATGGGTTAGGATGGAAGGCAGAGCTCTGTCTCGTAAGGGAATTGCGAGGACAACAGCCATGAAAGAATGTTGAAGTGCTCAGATACTTTAGTGGTCCAAGCGATGCGAGTCCCAAGGTCACAACGTCCAAAGTTACTTTTCTGCGAACACAGAAGTCACTGTTGCAGTTACATTGCATTAATATCTTTTAGTCTTTCAGTGCCACTTACGCGTTAGAATTATTTTTTTTTTAACCTAAAGAGAACAAAGCCCATTATGTTCGATACACTGTGTTGCGTCGTGAAGGTTCGCTGTGAGCAGTGGTTGTATTTAACCATAGCAGAGGGAGAACTGACGCTCCCGGAGAATCCATGCTTGCACAATTCAGCTGTAAAGGGAAAAAATGTGCATGTGTATGTTGTGCACGGTTTGGTTAAGGATACGTTTTCTTGCCCTGTACCTCATGCATTGTAAGGCAACGCTTATTGCACTCCTGTTTTTATCCAAGAGCGTTTTGGAAGGTTTTTAGTAAAAGTATAGCATGTTCTGAACCAAGGAAGCTCATTGACTTGCAGATGAAAGTTAGACTGTCACCTGATGATCCTTTCTCTTTGATCTGAAATTGTAAACAGAAAAAAAAAAAATTCCCTGAAAACAGCATTATCTCAGCCTAGAGCAAATAAACGTAATGATAGCATCGGTGGGCTGGTGGCCAGGGCCCTCTGTAATCTTTTACGCTGTCAGACTTTTGTTATTCTGACTCCAACTGCTGTTACAACTGACTTCAGTCCGCGTAGGTAAACAGAGGGAATGATAAAAACCTTCCAGCACGGGCTGCCACGGAACGTGTGCAATGTGACGCTCTTCTGGGGAACGCATGAGTGTTTTCGGGATGGGATTTCATAGAGGCTGTTCAAGGTTGTGTCACGTACCCTGTCCAGGTAGCGAAACATTGGAATGGTTTACAAACATTTGATGTAAACCTCCACGGTTAATAGAAATTTCTTCCTATCTTTTGACATACTTCTGTAGCTGCAAGTGTTGAAATAGCCTCTGGGAGAGAGACTTTCTTATTTCTAGGAAAAAAATCTGGGGCAGTCTTGAAATAATGAAGATTGATTTAGGGAAGTTGATCAGTCTGTGATGAAAGCAGACAATAAGAAACTGCTGCAATTAGAAGGAGCTTAACTATCTTGAGGAGACGGAACTCGGAGCAGAGTGGCGTTTGCAATTGCAGTTATGAATAGAGAGCGGCGACTCTGGCCGAAGGACCCCGCTTGAATGTCTCACTGTGCCCGGAGTCTGCCACTGGTTTTATGAACTGAAATCAGTTTTGACGACTCAGAGAGACAGAGTTGGGTCTGTGTGGGTCTGATAAATCATATTGTGTAGTCCATGATTTTATTATTTTTTCATTTGTGTTTGTTGCTACATCATTTCCTTAATTTTCTCAACCAAAAAAATTCGAATACGGACCGGTTTTCTAATTTATTTTGGCCCCTGCCTCCTCAGTACTGCTGCTCTTTCTTGTTGTTTAATGACATTGGGTTTTTATTATTATTATTTCTGCCATCTCACCGCACAGCATAATTAAATACTTAAGTCATGTCCTTCAAATAATGTTATGTTTTCTCTGTGACATTGCATAGTGGGCATGAAGCTGGGCTCGGTCCTGCTGCAGTAATGCTAGTCAGGCTTTATTGTCTACAGTTTAATTTAATGCGGTGAAAAAACAAGAATATATACATTGTTCCTGGTGTAACTCACCACAACTGAAAACGGGGCACTGGTGTAAAAAAAAAAAAAAAAAAAAAAAAAGAGAGCCCTAGGAAGATCAAGATGCGTTTTAATAGTTGTTTCTTGTAATCACTATGAAAATTCGTGGGTCGGTGTGGTGAGCTTTGTTTTCTCCCTGTTGCATTACGCACACCCGTCAGGAGTGGGTTTGCCTGGGGAGATGCCGCGAGAGCCCCGTAAAGCTCCTTCTCCTTTCTAAGAAAATAAGCGATAGTATACATCTAAGCGTCGTGCAGCAGGTTAGTGCAATATTAACTTTTGGAAGCCCTGAAATGCAGAGGCGGGGGACGGGCTGTCGGGCGTTCCCAGGAGTCGCGGTAAGCAAGGTCACTGCCTGCCCCCTGCCATCGCTTGTGTAACCAGCCCGTCCTCCCACTATCCCATTTTAATCAACACCTTTCAAAAGAAGTTTCCTGTGTGCTGTGTTTTCTTTCAGTTGTGGCTCGAATTCTTAAATTTTATTTATTTTGTGAGTATGCTGTAATTAACACAGTGTTTCAGTTTGGAGAAGCTGTGGGAATAAGGAAAGAATGATAGCAAAACACTTATCTAGATTTCCATTATATAAAATAAGCGAATGTAAGTCAGCTTTGAAGCCTTCGGTTCAGATGATTTCCTCCAGATCTTCAGAATATCAGAAATAATTTTTTGATCTGTACAGTCTGGAAAGCTGATCCTCAGCAGAGCTGTTGACACATGACACGTCCTTGTAGGACTCCATATATGAAATTACCCTCCTGTCTCACTTGGGTCAGGCTCTGAACGTGGCAGCTAAATTTTCATTACATAAAAACCTCATTCAGGAGGATCTTACATCATAGTGTTTGAAACATGGGGAAATAGGATAGTGGAAGTTAAAGAGAAGTATAGGAGAAGAGTAACTGAAGGAAAACAGGAGAAGACAGTGTGAGACAGAAAAGGAGTTCCGGGGTCAGAAGCGAACACTGATGGAAAGGGCTGCCAGCGGCAAACGGGGAAGGTGAGCGAAATGGCGAAGCTGAAGGAAGCTGCAAGATGGGCTCAGGGAATGATACAAGTGTATTGGAAGATTTCTTTCCTAGTACCTGTTAAGAAAACCTTTCTCAGACTGTTATTATTTCCTTTCCAAAGAAGTACTGGATGATTTCTTTCCAAGTCATGCTAAAGCCTGCCAGAATATTTCGAACATTAATTGTCTCTGGTAGGAAAATTCTCATATTGTCCATGATTCTGAAAATACTATTGATAATTCTTTGAGGGTATTGAATTTTTATTTCGCCAAAGTCATAATATTGATACAGAGAACAGTCGGTAGACACCAGGAACACGAGAGGTGCAGGGTGTCTGGTCAGCCAGGACCCTCCTGGGTTTGACAGTACTCAGTAGGATTGGTGGAGCAAGCGGAATAGTCTATAAAATATGGACAAAGTTTCTGCAGACCTCCTGTACAAGAGGAGGCACAGAATACCCGGGTTAGCCCTGGGCGATTTGGAGGGTACATGCTGGTATCCGTCTAACGTTCTGAGGTTGTCCGAAGTGCGTTCCTTTGGGCCGGAAAAGGCTTTGGTCATCTAATGAGGACCATGAGGTATCCAGGGGTTTCACCAAGACTTTTGGATGTGCAAGGCGTAGGCTGAAGCTTAAGGAACCAAACTGCTTACAAATGAGGAGGAAGAAATGGTAGTAAAGCTCGGAGAAAGCACTGTTCCCACAAAGGTATTTAGTATGGCAATTTAAAATATCTTAAGGGTTCCCAAGTTAAACAAAATCTCAGGTCTATAATTCCCTTTACTGGCCCAGATAGAAGAGGATAGATACAATTTTGAAATGCAGACATGAGTATTAATTCCAATGTTGACCTTGAGCTATAGAGTAAACTCTGCATCGTGACAGATCTAGTGTACTTTGTACTTTATTAACATATATCTGTAAACACTATGGGGTCTTGATTGATCTTTGGTATCTAAACATTACATCATAATTAACAACAAATCCAGAAATATATTATAAATACATGAAATAATAGTACATTAACCTAAAGGACAGCAATAAATTGCAACGCTTAGCATAAACTTGAAAACCACTAATGGGCCACTGTGCAGTTTGTTTATACTAGAAGCAGTCAAGAACTCTGTGTAATGTACAGTAACAGTGTGGCGGAGAGCAGCAAGCCTGATGTGATAATTTATATTTTTTTTTTAATGGACACACACAGCTGATTTTTTTTTTTAAGTCCTTTCTGAGACTGCCGTGCTGAGCGTTCCCCTTTTTCAGCTTGGTCCACTGCTCTCTTCCACATCTGCTGGAAAGCGATGGGACTCCTTTGCATTGCAGATATGGATTTGTGCTTTTTCGTTCGTGCCCTTGTCTGAAATTGGAAATATTCTCTGAATTACCTCCTTGAACTGCCTGTTGTAGTGCTACTCATCGTTTATCTGTGAAAGACCAACAGGGCCATTTTTGAGGGTGGGAGGAGATAGGTACAATTAACAGTACCTTCCAAAGTACTTTTTGTCACTGCCGAGTAGGGTTTCATAGCTGGATTCCCTAAATCTTAATTCAGTTCACACTCATGTGTCAACACTTTTTTTTCTTGTTATTACTGAGTCTTAAACCCCTGTTTGTTCTCTGCCTCTGTGGTTTCCGCCGTATTTAGAGTAGCCACGAGCACGATTCCCACTCTCCGACTGCAGCGAGGGTTTGTGACCGTTATTTTCAAGAGAGCATTTTGGCTTATGTTGTTCCAAACTTTCTTTCTGAAGATCAGGAGTACTTTTTTTTTTTTTTTTTTTCTCTTCTGTGTAATGTTTACATGGAGAAAAACATCCTGTAAGGATTGTTTCCCAGTTTCTTGGCTTGTGTTGTCGTCGTATGCCAGGGCTGTCGTATGTGGGTTTACAACAGGATCCTAAGGATGCGTACTGAAAACTCAGTGTTGACAGAGGAACCGTTACATTTCTGTTACGCAGTGCAGTGAGATGCAATATTTTTTCCTATATTGTCTCATAGAAATGTCCTCTAAAAAGGCTCATAACACAAGAGAAGGGTACGCGGTAGATGTGAGTGACAGCAGTGATTTGGAAAGTGTGGCCGTACAATCCGTTGAGGATGAATTCCAAATGTTTGGAAAACAGTGATGTGTTCAGAGGAGTCACATCTAAAGACAAACGTGGCCATTCTTCGTGTTATTAGAAATTAAAAACCAGGGCCTTTGGTAGGATTGGGATTACATTCCAACAGCCTTAATGATTTTATTATATTTTTAATTTTTTAAGTTTTATTATATTAGGGATCTTTCTGTTGTAAGCGAGAATGGCAATGTGTATACGGTTCTTATGGTTGATTTTGACGGGCAGAAATTGCCCCTTTAAAGAGCAGGTACTTCGCTACTGCCGGTGCCACAGTTCCTCTCTGACTCCGCGTCTTTGGGGTTTCTTTTTTTGGCTCTCCTTAATCCCTGTGGGGTCTCTAATCCTTTTTGAGCAATCTATTAAGGTGAAACACTTTGTAGGCAAAGGAGGAGCTCTAAGTGCTGTGGCTTTATGTCGGTAATACCAGAATCACTGAAAGTGCTAAACCTGTCAGATTTTGGGGAGCTTGTTTAGCTATATCGTTAGCAGATCGTTTGGGTATGTCACCCTAATTGAAAAGAGCAGGTGTGTGGCGCTGTTTTTTAGTTTATCTGTGTAATGTTGATGAAGCATTTTGTGTCGTGACAGTCTGTCAGCCAAATATCTTGTCACAAGTCACAAGACTTAAATCCTTTTTTTATCTCAAAGGCTTCAGGGCTCGGTTGGAAACTTGCACTTTGATGAATACTTGCTGCTTTTGTCTGGAGTAGCTGGAGTGCATTTCTGGAATATTTGTCAAGATTTTATCAGTGTTTACTCGAATTTGAGTACCTAGTGTATTGTAAAACTGGCTTCAGTGAAATCTTAAAGAATTTTATTTAGTTTATGCTGTTTAATAATATAATGAAAACTAATCTTTCGTCTATATGTTTGTTTGCCGTGTTAAATCCCTCTTGCGTACGTGGCTCTTTTTAGTCAGCTTTTACCTTTAAAAACATTTTTGGAAGAATTGTTTTAGGATTATTTTTTTTTTCTGTGATAAATCATTTTAACCTAGACTACTTGTTTTTTTGAGTTGTCTGCCAGTACAGGGTTGGAAACAAACTTTAATCTCTCTTTTAAAGCATTCCTTCAAGAACAAGAATTTGCTTTTCATCAAAGCGTTGTGTAAAGCACACTTAAAAGAGAATTAAATCCTTCTGGACTTTGTATCTGAGATCTGTGCAAGGAGCAACTGTAGTAGAAAATATTTAACTGTATTTTTAGATTTGCTTCAAGACCGACCATTTTAAGCTAAAATAAGACATGCATTTTCAAGCGGTGGATAAGTACTCGTATGCATAAGAAGAAATCTAACTGGGGTCTTTCCTGGGACTTTAATAGCTGATTAATAAAGACTGGGATATGTAAAATGGAGGGGGTTTATAGAGAGAAATGGCCAAAGCAGTTCAGTTTCTTGACAGAATTTTGAAACCAAAGATGAGCATAGGTCCAGCGATACCTGGATAAGGGTAATTCCACCGAGGGATAAACGGGTAGTAGCAGGATTAGAGACCATTATAGACAGCTTTTGAAAATACTGGTCATTGATTTTTGGTTTGTTAAGTTATGTAGGATGTGGTATTTCTGTTGACTTAAAATTTTGAGTGCCAGTGTTTGTCAAAATCAGGCCCAGTGGTGAGATGTCTTTCTTGTTCTCATCCCTCCCTTTTGCCCTTTTTGGGTAATCTCTAAAAATTAAAATAAACAAGCAAATAACAAAACATGTAATTGAAATGATTTCCCAACTCTTTTTAGAACTAAATTCTATTTGAAAATTACACCAAGCTCTTGTGGCTTTCTGTAGTACTTTGCAGCATGGTTTGTTTTCGTAAGTTCAGGTCTGTTGAAAAGAGAAATCTCAGAATGTTTGGAGAAGTACACAAACTTTGGAACTGGGGATTATACTGCAACATATATACAATATATACCAAATACTAAGTTCATTGGTACATTTGCAAAAATTCAAGTTATTGCCTAAGATTAGGGGGTTTTATTCACCTTTCCGATTAAGATTTGTGTTTGTTTAAAACATGATAGTCCATTTCCTTTGTCAGATGTCTGCACGTCAGTGACGCATTCCCACTTCTCTCCTCTCTTTTCTAGGTCCAGGATATCTCCTTCAGCCATGACTGTCGTTGGGTCGTGGTCAGCACACTTCGCGGCACTTCCCATGTTTTTCCCATCAATCCTTACGGCGGCCAGCCCTGTGTCCGAACACACATGTCACCCCGGGTGGTAAATCGCATGAGCCGATTCCAAAAGAGCGCAGGGCTGGAAGAGATCGAGCAAGAGCTGACATCGAAACAAGGAGGACGCTGTAGCCCTGTCCCAGGCCTCTCAAGCAGCCCATCTGGCTCACCACTCCATGGTAAATCCCTTTTTTTCTTATTTTCCTCCCATTTACGTTGTCAGGAAACCTTTCCCCTTGAGTCATCTGTGCCTGTGTCCTCCGTACCTGCGTCCTCAGTACCTGCTGTGTAGCCGCCTCACAGGATGGTGGGGGTCTCCCAGTGCCACCCCCTGCCAGAGCAGGGGCACCTCCAGCAGTGGCACAGGACATGTCCAGGCGGGTTTGGAATGGCTCCAGAGTGGGAGACTCCCCCCCTCTCTGGGCAGCTGTGCCAGTGCTCTGCCTCCCGCACGGGAGAGAAGTCCCTCCTCAGGTTGAGATGGGACTTCCCACGGTCAAGTCTGTGCCCGTTCCCTCTTGTTCTAAAAGAAGAACTCAAAAAGATTCGGTTCCTGACTACTTTGGAGATGCTGGCCTAAAGATTTTCATAGTCTTCCAGCTTTGCATTTCAGTAGCATTTGCTAACAGCCCGAACAACAGAAACGTTGATTTTACTGGAGATTGCAAGAATTGATTTGGTTCGTTCTGTTTGCCCACGTAGTTTGTGCCACTAAAAAATGAGTTTCGTAAAATACGGTGCAGCAGATATTGGGCAAAAATATGTAACGTATGCAGATACTGTAGGAATGAGCCAAGGTATAAATACTTCAGAAAGATGGTTCTAGTGTTGCAACTTGCTTAAGTAAACTGTGCTATCACAGATGTGTTAATAATTTCCACTTTAAACTGAAAGTTTTGGGGTCTTTAGGTTTCAAGTTTTGTTTCCACCTAGCACAAGGTCAGTAATCTGGTCTATGTTCAAATGCAGTTGCCTAAAAGTCTCATTGCTCATCGGCCTCAACGATCGTGAAGCACATCTGGATATCTACAATAAATGCTGTTTGGGGAGAGATGTGGAAACGAGGCAATGTGAAGTTGATGGCATACATTTTTGTCCACTTTTGTGTGTGTCTGTGTGTGTGTGAGCAACGTGGCAAATAATGTACAAAGGAAAAAAAAAAATCTGTAAGAATTGATCTGTACATCCTATTCCTGTGGTGGACTTGCTTTGGAGAAACTAAAAGGCCATGAAGGGGAACCTCTAAAAAAGTCATCATTGTCCCAGCTGCTTCAGTTTCATCTTTGCTCTTCTTTTTGCCCTTCTCTTTCCTGCGCTCTGAACTAGAAGCTGCTTTGTTTGGATTCAGGATTTGCGGCATCCTTACCCCTCTTTTCCGTTAAGAATAAGTCACAGCTTCCATTGAAGTGAAAGTCTCAATAGCAGTTTGGTACGGGTGGCCTGAGAGTATGAAACATGGCAAGGAACAGTCCCTCTTGCCCAGTTATGAGTAGGATTAGAAGCGCTCGTGAGAGCCCAACTGTGTGCTCTCATAGTCAGCATCTTTGCTGCTGTAGAGAGAACCTTTGTGGGATTTCTGAATCAAAGGAACATTTTTATGACTCGTTGATATTAAGGGAACCAGACTCGTCTCAGAAGAAGCCTCTGGGTTTTCTCCTTTCTTTGGACCTTTCTAAACAAAGTTTTCTGCATAGCTGCTCCGCAGCCATGCTCTTCTGCCTGCAGCCACTGGAAGGCACCCAAAACGTGATCTGTAGTTTCCTCCTCCTTGGAGACATTTCTGAATCTCCCGTTTTCCTTTCTCTCTCATCGCTGCACAGCAGCTCAGCGTGTCAGGCTCGGAACAGGCTGGGGAGTGCTGTAAAGGTTTCCTATGGCACATCCGACCCCTTTTAACTGTTGACATCACGTAGAGGAGAGGAAGGAACTATCAATTTGTGTAGCTTTCATCCAACCAATTCTGTTTTCTGTCAAGGGAAATTGCAGTAAGTTGTAGCCTCTGCAGTACTCGTAGGTACATTTGAAGTTTTGAATAGATTTTATGGGTTTTGGTTTTTTAAAGAAGAGATGCAGTTTCATTTGCTGTAGGAGCTTCAGTGGTGGACAGATTTTCTAGGTAGGAGAAGGACACGTGGACAAGTTACTGAGAGAAAGGGAGCAGCATTTGTGGAAGTGTCTCAAGAGTTTTAAGATTTCGGTTTTCAAATGTCTGTCTTGAAATACAAATAAATCAGATTTTTTTCAAGATTTTTGTGCAGTCACCATTGCTTGAAAATTAGCTCTGTTTATACTGTTAGTGCCACTTGATGGCTGCAGGTGGGCACTGAGAAATAAGAGAGGAGGGTAACTTCATTTTCTGGAGAACTTCACGCAGATGGTGCCCATCACGTTCTCACGGTGTAGCAGGGTTTGAAGCTGGACACGTACTAAGACTCTGTGTTGGTAACTTGCAAACCTTCCTAAGAGGAATTTCCACGAGCAAGTTGTGGGGATCGTATGGAGGAGATAGCAGAGTTGGCTTCAAAAAAAATCTCAGAAAAAAAGACAAAATAATTTGTTTTAAAATGATCCATTTGCTAAAATATTGTAATGCATTTAGTAATATTACTGCTGCTTTTTAATGTCAGTACTCTTTCAGTTTACTTGGCTGAAGGCAGGCAGGATATTGAACCATATTATATACCTTTTATAAAAAGCCAGTTATCATCAACTTTGGAAAAAAAAAAAACCTAACTGAAGTTCACAGTGACTTTCAGTGGAGGGATTTTGTGAGTGTGTGTGGCAGCTGGATTAGCCAGAGACCAGTGATTATTTTAATTTGTGAACTGAGATGTGTTTACTCAGATTGTTACAGCTCCTTATCATATTATAATGTTAACTTACTGTTGTTTGGCGGAGTTACGGCAGTCTGGTGACAGGACTCAGTACTCACAACAGAAAAGAGCAGTTCTGCGTTTAATTCTTTGCTTTACTTTTAACTCGCTGTGTGACCCTTGGTAAACTTTATTCAGCTGATTTTGTCCATCAGCTTTTTACTGTGTAACAAGAAGAAGAATCTCTGTGTTCCCCGTGTGTGGAATTCCTTGACGCTTGAAGTTTTCTTCAAGAAGAATAACTGTTACTTTCCTTAATCAACCCTCTAAATGCAGCTGATGATGATGGAAAGAAACGTGGAGATCACATCCTGCAGAGCACCAGTACACTGTGACAAATTGTTGAGTAAGTGGCAGATTCAGAGAAGGTTGTGATAAACTGGCTTTATTTCTGGAGGATTTTTTTGCACTGAGTCGTGTCATCACGATTTGCCTCCTACGTCCTTTGCAATCTCGAAAGGTTTCGGTAAGCCCTAAGTTAGAAAAAGTGCAGTTAATCCTCCTGCTAATATTTCTGTGGCATGACAATAGCTTTGCCACGACCTTAGGCCAAAGGACCAGACTTCTGTGCCCAAAGCGCTTGCTTGTTATCTTCTTTTTTGGATTAGCAATTGTAACCTATTGATGTTAACTTGTGATTAGCTTTTGTTCCTGTAAATATTTTCAGAGTTCAGGCTTTGTAATATTTTTCTCACTTGTTTTTTAACTCCTAGTTTCAAAATGAATCTGTTTGCTATGTATATAGTAGCAAGGTGATCTATTTACATTTTGCTGGAGCACCCTAGGAACTGTTTACCCACACAGGGTACGCCTTTATGGGGGGGTGGGGATGATTTCATTTCCAAATGAATCATCGTTTGGCTTTGTTCGTTTTAGCAGAATGAAGTAAACTGTTTAGTAGGGGATGATAAAGAGGTATTTCCTTTGCACCTTTTATAGCTAACACAGATTTTGTTTGGGTTATTCTGTCTGTTAATCCAGCGAGGTTATATTTTTGTCATTCCGTCGGATTGCCAGAGTGCGTTGTCAGTAATATCTGAGTTAAGTTGGGATCCTTTTATGGGCTTTTACTATTATAAGACTATTACGACATCAGTTGGTTGTGGGGCTGAACATTAGGGTAGTGTATGGCCTTACGTGACCTTTTTACTCATATAAAATGGGGTTTGTGGTGCTTACCTGTCTCACAGGTACACTGTGTGGATTAATGCATGAGTAATTAAACCAGAATTACACCCTTGATTACACAAATATAGCCCCTGTTACCTTCAGGATGCCTATATGTGAATAGCAAGGAGCATTTAGCTGTCAAAATGTAATGCTTTACTTGGAAGATTGAAAGCTCTGTGTAACTCTGATTATTTTTATTCTGCAAATTAAAGTTCCCAGTATGTTGTTCTTGTTACTGCTGGCACCACCAGTAAGTTAAAGTCTCTCCAGCTCTGCTTGGAGGTTTTCGCTGTTGCTGACTGCAGGAATTTGCAGTATCAGAACATGCCGTAGAGTGAGGTAAGCACACATGGAGCTATAGCTACACACCCACACCTACTAAAAACAGTCAATAATAATATGATACTCTCTGAATCCGTCTTCTCACTTTGTTGGGGATTGAAGTATTTCTTCGGATGCTGTAGTTTTGCCAAAAGACCATTCATAATGCACAGTGGTTCTGTTTCACGTGTAATTCCTATGCAGTACGTGAATTTAGAATGATGAAAAAACATGTTGTTCTTTATATATGGCCTTCGGACTTGTATTTAGCTCTTTGTAAAGATTTTAGTGTAGGACATTTTTCATTGCGAAAATCTTCTTTAATTTTAGAAATCAAAAAGGGGTTCTCTCACTTTTTCTTCATTCGTTGCAATTGCAACTTGCTTAAAATCCAAGCATAAAGCTAGAAGTTTGATAAACATGCAGTCTGGGATGCTTTAAATATTTTCATGTTACTTTTTGCTATTTCCCAGAGTGAAACTCCTTTTACTAGAAGAATTCTGATGGGAAAGCAGAGTTGAAAGGACTGACATCATCAGCCCTTCCTGAAAAACAGATTGGTTTCCTTTAAGTAACACTCACTTAAGAAACCACCTATTTAGACAGAGGCAGACAAAAATAGTTTCAAAGAAAATTAACTGTATAATAACTTAAAGCACTGGAGGGCAGTTCCTTGCCAGGGTTGAACTCCAGAGCTGGCGCTGTAAACGCCGCTTGAAAACAGAGGTTTGAGGAGTCTCTATGAAGCTTTACTTTTTCTCTGTGTGAATTGTAGCTTCTCCCGATAGAAAATAGCTTTTATAAACGTATAGAAACAGTAAAAAAAGCTGCGGAATAGGCCTGATTTTTTATTTTTTAAGGTGCTTGTAAAGTCCCTGCGTGTTTCGGCGTTTCGCTGCGCCACAGCAGCGCACTTGGATGGGTTTTTTTACTTATTTAAATGTACTTTTAAATCATTTCTTTGCCAGTTTCGTCTCGGAGCCGAAACCCGCCCGCAGACCCCTCTCCCCACCCCATCACCCCCCGCCCCGACCGGCGGAGCCCCGGCAGGGGGCGCCCTCCCCCCGGCCATGTCTCCGCCGGGGCCTGGGCGGGGCCGGGGCGGGGTCTGGGCGGGGCCGGCCACGCCCTCCCGCGCCGCGCCGGCGGGGACGGGGACGGGGACGGGGACGGGGACGCGGCTGGGGCTGGGGCTGGGGCTGAGCAGCGGGTGTTCCTCCTGCCGGCTGCCGCTGGGTCCCTTTTAAGAGCGCTGATTTCAGTCGGGAGAAATCGCGATTGTACGTGGCTTCGCTCGCACCGGTGAGCCCTAAACACGCTCTTCGGGGCGCTCCTGGTTGTTTGGGGCTCGGTGTAAAACGCTTCCCCAGCGGCGGCGATAAGGACGGAGCTGCTTTCCTTTAACGCGGGGAGAACCGACCCCGCGGTCGCTGAGCTGCTCGTGTAGAGCCGCCACACTCCCGGGCGCCGGGCAGCCGAAACCGCGTAGCCATCCTCTTGATTTCACACTCTGGTTTGAAGTTTCTCTTTCCATTCTATAAGGCAATCGGGGAAAAAAAAAAATAAAAATTCACCTGGTGGGAATTTTCTGCTAATGACTTTTAGAGACCATTACTTCCTTCTGGAAAGGTCCCAGGGTTATGCGATGCCTCTTGGCTACGGAAGCCCCCCGGAGCCCGTGGGTTACAGCAGCCCCCAGATTCCACACATAGAGCAGGGGAGAAGAGGTACCAACAGCTGACCATAAGCACCAATTTGGGTACTGGCCAGGAGCTTACTGGTTGTAAATGAGCTGTGGGTTTAGCTGCCTTTTTTTTTTTTTTTTTTAAATGGATAGAGAATCAGTGGAGTGAAAGAAGTGGGTGGTATATTTTGGATAGTTTCTGAAGTGGAAGGAAAAGATCCATTCCCTTCTGATAAGTAGGGAAGTAGACTGATAAATTCTGTCACAAGGGAAGTTCGTGTCTGTACATAAAGTGTTTTAGAAGTGGGCTTTTGTAAACAGTGTAGATCCGAGACTGGGGCAAATGTATGCTTGCCTTTATATTTGAAAAAGCAGTTGCGAGTATTCCAGATAAATTGAAAATTGAAGGAGACTGACATCAGAAGGGAATTGCAGTTCTTGAGATATGAAGTGTAAAAATATCTGACTGAGTGATTTAGCACAGCAAATGCCATAGCAGTGGTCAAAGCAAACTGTTTCAGAAAGATTGTGGGTAGACAGGCGGAGGGGAAGTAATAGGCAGTGCACAGGAGACCGGGATGTCAGAGATGGATCGCGAGGTGAAAGGAAGGTGGAAGGCAGAGAGGAGTTGGATTACCACAGATGTGAGCGTCCCACTGAAGTTTTCCTGTCAAGATGGATGATTTCAGCCTTGGTAACATCAAACTGAAGAAAATTTCTATAGGGTCAAGTGTTGATGTGTCAGAGGCATGTACAGAGGGAGTCCAAGGAGAAGTGGTAACTGGATTTTTAAGTGTTTCTCTGAAAATGACTTAATAAAATGACATTTGGGGATTCTATTATTATGTAAATTGTTCCCTCGATTACTTCCTCTTAATTTACAGTAAAACGCTGGTTTTGCATCTGCAAATCTCACCAGTCAACCAGGTATTTAAAGACAGGCTGGTGCGTTTCCTTCTGGTGCGCAGTGAGTAATAAAGACATCCTGCAGATTACGCACTGCTTTTGGTAGGGCTTTGCAGTCTTTGCCAATTGGAAATTGATAAATAGCGATATTAGTGATGCACAAAAAGGAACGTGCTCAACTGCTTTATGGCTTCTCAGGATGCTTTATGTGTCTGTGCAGAGGACAAGACACGCTTGTATACAGCTGAACGGTGTTTTAAGGAGAAATGAGTGTGATCAGCATAAAGGCAGTCACTAAGATTGAGCTTTGTAATGAGAAGCCAGCTGAAAGGAGCTGGTCACTGAAGGAGTGATGCAGGAAAGGTTTTCTGAATGGTGTTTGTGTCCAGAGCACAGAAGGGGAAAGGCGGAGATTAGGTCAGGAGAAGGGAGGTCTGGCAGAGTGGAGACAGCATGGGCCAGAAATTTGTTGGTGGGTCAAGGAATGTAAGGGGCTTGAGGGAGCTGCAATCAGTGAAATGACAAAAAGTAGCTTTGCTCACCTGATACGAGCCTGTAATATGTTTGATCAGAAGGTGAGAAAGTAGAATCTAGAGGTTTTTCAAGAGACTATATCAGCTAAAGGAGGAGGTTTAAGTATTGAGGGTGTTGTATGACAAGTAAGGTTCGCCATGAAGGAAGGTGAAAGCACGTGAAGCTCTGTGTTAGTAACCAGTGAGGGAAAGGAATGGGACAAGAGCTGGTGGGAACAAGCGTTTTATCTGATGGACCTGCTGAGTTGGAGCCCAAACACCTCTGCTTCTCCTGGCAAGTGGGTATTTGGGGCACAGCCGCTGTTGAGAGGGAATCCGGGGCTGATCCCTCGTGCCTGCAGCCTGAATCAGAGTCCCTGTGTATATGATCGGTGATTGATTATGCAGTAAATGGGTGCTGCCCTTGTTGTCTTTTTTCAGTTTATTATTCTGAAGTAAGGCATTTAAATCAACTGTGCATTATTGGTAGTCTGAAAAATGTAAACACTTTATGAAAAGAAATGTAAGCATTAAGATTGGAAATAAAATATCCTTGTATTTTTTAAAAGGTTTATCTTTACCCTTAAATATGCTGATTGGGCTTATTCTTTTTGCTTAGTCTTTGTGGGCTGTTAAAATCAGTTGCTTTTTCCCATCTCAAGGAAATGCATCTTTGACACTTCTCATGACCTGAGTCACGATGCTGTCACAGAGCCAGAAAACATCCTTAACGGTCATGGGTAAAAGAGCAGAGCTGCCGAGGGTGTGTGGTGGGTGGAAGAGGGAGAGAGAGTGCTATGGTTTACTTCAGTTCCTATTCTATGGGTGTTTCAGACAAGCCATTTATTATAATTATCCATGGATATTATTATCAAGTTCTCATATGCAGCGGTTCTCAAGGCACTTTTTTTTTCACATAACTTGGGATAAATACTGTGTATTCAACCTGGATTGAATTCAGATGCTAAAATCTTTGTGCTAATTGTTGCAGCTAGCGCAAGGGAAAATAAGGCATGGGTAGAAAGGTAGAAAAAAAGGCCACAAGTGCATTAACATGTAGTATATCGTCAATACTAAACTCTAATAAGCAAAGCCCTTTGGGTAAGGGACTGCTATTAAACTTTCTGTATCTCCTCACCCAACACAGCTGCATACAGAGGTGTCCTTCAGAAATTCCCAGACCATTCATTTGCAATTTCTAAGACAAGCTGACCAGTTTTCTGACTCTGTTGTCCCAATACAAAAAAAAAATTAAGTTCATAAAGATCATTTAATTCTGTATCATTTGGAAGAGAAGTCTGAAGACACTCAAATTTTCTAAAGTTCACAGTGCTGAAGTATCTTGGAGTCATCCCTGAAAGAAGGCTTTGAATTCAAAACTGTGTTGATATGAATTATGATGGATAGGCACGACAAGGGGCAGTAATAGTGCATACTTGTTTTCTCAAGCGCTTCATCATTCACCAGCAGACAGTGTTAGTAAAATTCCCATGTGCAAGAAATGGGAGTAACACAGTCTCTACCCAGAGCCTAGAAGCTGCCTGTAGTATGATAACCTCATTAGTGGAGTGTCTGAGCTCACGTTGTCCTTTCCTCAGAAGACTTTGCAAACTCAAGTGCGGTGCTGTGGTAGCTACAGCCACAGCTTCTGGTCCAGAGCTGGCTTACGGCCCGGCGTAGGGGAGGATGGGCAGTGCAACCTTCGCATTTGTTTGCAGAATACTCTGTAGCTATACCCGCAGTAGTTACAAGAAACTGATCTTGCACCCTTTTCATTAGTGAAGAGCTGAAGGTGCAAGGTCTGGTACGAATAGGACGGCAAGGTCTGGACCCCTCCCTGCCCATGGCTGGCGTTCACTGGAGATGACCCAGGAGCAGAAAGGCCACTTTGGCTGATTTTCTCAGTAACCACCATCTGCCGCAAACCAGCTGAAGTGTTGCTGCTGCTCCAGCTTTATGGCCCTGCAAAGGCTGGAGCCAACAGCTGGCAAACAAGTCTTGTTGTTGTTTTTACTTCAAGGAGAGTTTTGCCCATAAATGGACTTGAGCTTTGCACCAACAATATTTTTAGTTAAATAAGTCCTGAAAGATGATTATTACACCAGACTTGTGTGTGTGGTGGTGGAGGGGTTGTTTTCTAAGGAAATGCTTCAAGGCACCTTTACTGTGCAGCTCTTTGAGGAACTTTCGTGCAGCAAACCGGTATCCGTACAAAATGAGGAGGGGAAACGGCAAGGGAAGAAGCAGACATTAGCTTCAGATTTTCAAGGAGATATTTTTTACACAAGGTGGTTGTCCTCCTTTTATACTATGGATGTCCTCACAGCTGCTGCCGAGAGGTGCTGTGGGGCCTGGGACACTGCCACTGTTCCGGCAAAAGTGGCTTCCTTTCCGTTTTGGTTCCTCTGGACTGTCTAATTCCTTTTCCATGCAGGAGAAGAAGAAATAGGCATGGAGGTAGGCAAAATGGCCAGCTGGACATCACTAATTACAGAAGTAAATGACAGGTCAAATCCCAGATAGAGCTTGAGGTTTGAACTGTTCTTTCATAATCCATCGTTGGCCAGGTAGAGGTAATGGGCAGCAAAAGGGTCATGGCAGTTCCTTTTCTCTTCCAACCTTTGCCAAGGACAAGAGGAGACTTTTGGGTATCAGTGGGATGCTTTATAACTGAGAGACAGTTTTTGAAACTGAAAATAGTAGAAGAAAGAGAAACTTTGGAAGGAGGAAAGGAATATTATGAGGCCATGTTCAGATTTTGAGTAGATGACGCTGATGAGCAGTTGGAAGAGCTGAAGTTCAAGGAGCTCGGGTGAGAGGGCAGAGGACTCTGTCTCATCAGTAGCTGAGACACTTGGACTGGCGCTTGCATGTCTCAGCAGAGTATTCTGACTTACGAGCTTGCCTGTCACCATCACATGCCTTTTCCTGGATGCAAATAGAGAGAAAGTTCTGCTTTCTTAGGGTAATCATGAGATTTAGTGCAGCTGTGTTTCAAAAGGTTCACTATCAAGCGGTTTTAAACATTGTGAAAACAACCGGCTGCATTATTTTCTCCCATCCATTTCAATGGAATTAAGTTAGTGATAGGTTTTGGACTTGCACCAGTTTAGCTGAGAGAAAAATTTGCTCTAAGTAACTAGATCATGTGCGCATACATGCGGTAGCTAATACATAATATTCTTCCTTTAATGGGTCTAATTGTATTGGAAACATTGAGGGTTAGGGTGTGAAATGAGGGTAAATTTGGTAGGATACAATTCAAGGAAATTGCAATGTAACTTTGATTTAGAAACAATCATTAGCTAAAATAATTAGTTTCCTGACTTTTTTTAGGAAGATGTGTAACATTTTACAAAGAAAGATAAAACATGTTTGACTGAATAAAACAAAACATAAAAGAAAAAGCCCTCTTTGGCAGTAATTAGTGCTCGTGGTGTTGAGTGTGTTTCTCAGGACGCTATTGAGTTTGTCTGTCAAGCTCTTCCAAATGACTTCTGCGAGCCAGCATTGCTTCCGCAGGGTTCTCTATTCAGGTCACAAGGCAGCATTTCTCACCAGGGCGCTGCTGTTTCCTCTTCCGACTGTAGTAGATTACAGATTATACTGGAACATGTCTGAGAAAAGGTCAGAAATGAGGGTGAAAGTCTTGGAACTGAAGCTGGGAAGCTTTCCATTCTCATCCGGGAAACTTTTTGTATTGAATAAAAAGCAAAGCAAAATAAACCACCACATTCATGACACTTCTGTTTTTCCTGCCATTTTCTGTCTGCCAGTTAGAAAGGATTTTATTTCCCTTGCATTATACGATTAGTGCTTGTTTAGTTGAGGAATCTTCAATGTTACACTAAACAGAAATAATGGCCAAACACAGTTCGTTCTCTAACAGCTTGGCCTCCACATGATTGCATGGCCTCCTCGAGTTACTGCAGTTTTATTTACCAAATTAACAATGTTTATATGTAGTGTTAATGTCAGTAGACTACACGGTATACTTTGAAATACAGTCTGTTAAATAGTGTAAGATATAAAAGCTAATCAAGTGGGTTTGGAATTTTAAAAACACTGCATTACAAAGCTTTTTGTGTTGGAGTAATGGAAGAAAAATGAAAAGAATCAACATAGAATCATTTTATTATGAGGCTGAGAGGTGCTCAGTGCCGCTTTAGTTTTTCATGTAAAGCATATAGAGAAACTAAAATCTTTATGATCATTGTGTTCCTACCAGAAAAACTGCCTGGGCCAAGTCCTGTTACCTTGCTCACCAACAGGGTGGGATTTCTCTATGCAAAAGAGGATCCCACAACCCTCAAATGAGGAGACATGCCGTCTGCCAGGGGGAATTTCCTGGGCAAAATGATTTCATTTCAGTTAGGCGGTAAGTTGATGTTTGCACCCCTGAGGTGCTAGGGTGTAGTTTTGGTTTTAAGCTCGGTTGAGAATTACTGGGTTCCCTTTCCATCCGATGGGGTGAGGCTGTTGCCTGCCTGTGGGGCTGGGGTCTGGTACCGATGTGTTAGAGCTGGGTTTAGACCGGATCAGAGGTGATTTGGTTTCATTAACGTGGTGCTACGCGTGAACTAAAGAGCAAAGCAACAGTGGGGCTGCATCAACAGAATTCTTTAGGATCTAACAAAGTATCTTTGCTTAACACTGGCTGCACTGTGCTGCGTTCACAAATGAGCTCCTTGGGGCTGGCGGTAATATTTTGATGTATATTTATGTCATTAGTAGCTGCAAAAACCAGGATGTTTTTCTTCCTCTCTCCTCCAAGAAGGTCTCTGACAGTAGTGCGCAGAAGCACTCTGTTCAAACACTGACCAAGTTGAAATCTGGCCTGAATTCATCAAGGCTCTTAGTTGATCAGAAGAGGACAAGTTTACTGTAGTAATTGTTTTCAGTTGATTGAATGCTTTCTATACAGTGTTACAAGCTCGCCAGTCTCGCACGTTTTCCCCTCAGCGTGGCGTTACTTTCATATCCAAAAATGCACTTCAAAAACTTAGAACTGTGTGATTTGATCGAATGTTTAAATCCCACATTCAGGCCTGAAGAGTATCGTGTAGGTTTAGCAATATTTGTAAATAAAAATTGTAGCTATTAGTAGCTTCCCGCTGGGGTGCGGGGGTGCGTGGGCCGTGGAGCGGGCTCCGAGGCGGCCATGGGCCCTGGCCGGGCCGGAGCAGGAGCTGCTCCTGATGTCTTTTCCACAGATGTCCAGCTTTGTCAAAAACCAGTAAATCTTGTGAAGTTTATTTTCCTTATAGCATCTGCGTTTTATAATGGTGCTTTTAATTTGTTTTTTCTTTGTCTGCTGGGATTTCTTTTGTCCGGCGCTTTCAGGCCTCCCTTTTTTCCTCGGTGGAAGTGAGTCCGTTAATGATGGCCGCCTCGGGAATACACCCCGGCCAGGCCGGCACGGCAGCCGCTCCCTCCGTCGGACAACAAAGCCCATTGTTGTTTTCTTTCTTCACTTTTATCCTCGACTTAATCCATTTTTCCTTTGAGTATTTGTGGAATAAAACGTCTGGAAAAGTATGGCTCAGGTTTTGGGTGGGTGTGTGATGGCGGTTTTGTTGCGGGCGTTCAGCAGGCCGGTACGGAGGCAGAACTGACTGATCATGGTTTCCCTCTCTCTGTAGGCAACGATTATCCAAGCTAATGCTGCGCTTGTAAATAAACTTCTGCTGTCAGACTACCAGAGCCACGACATCCTCAGCTTTTTGCAAGTCCCTTAGTAAAATTAATAAGGGATTTATCAACATCTTAAATTGAGACATAAGACTTTTTTTTTTTTTCTTTTGTTTTTCTCCAGTGGAATTCTAAAAGGCTGAATTAGGATTAACTGTAGGAGGGTTTTTTTTTTGCTTGGGTTTAGTTGTGATCAGGAATTTGGGCCTTGAGTCTGTAATATTTGAGTGAAAATAACGCAAGTGCTTCCTTTCGAGCGCATCCTGAGCTGGGGCCCAAGCTGGAGAGGGAGGGCAGGCAAATGGGAGGATGCACACGGGGGAAATAAACCTTAGCCTGCACTGGCTTTGATGTATTCCGTGCACAGCTCTTCAGCTGTCATCTGAAAATCTCTTCCTTGGCAGCCCATGGAAAGGCAAATACTCACCTAAAAGGACTGGCCTCGCGCAGGGTCCTGAGGGCTGTTAAGCTCACACTCGGAGCCATTACCATGGGAAGGTGCCCCATTGCTCGGGATGCTCTACTGAAAATGTTCTGACTGATTCTTGAGAGGGCACACTTGCCATGAAATTGTGATGATAATGACTAATTTTCTCTAAATTAATTGCAATAGAAAGTATTCCTCGAATAGTCAATAGGATGTGATTTGTGCGTAGCAGTCAGTATACAACCAAGTTAGTATTTGAAGTTAAGTAGCTAAGTGAAGCTACTCTATTGAAGCTATAATTCCAGGGGTTTATTGGTTATTAATATACATATTTCCTAACAAGAATGAATATATTCTGTCCACAGGTGGCAAGGTAACTTGAGTACAGGATTCTGCTGTATGAAAAATGTTTGATATTTCTAGCAGAATTAAACTTTGGCTTATTTGTTGCTTGTCCTTTGACAGTGAATCAACAACTGCTTGAGCTGTAGAAATAATGTTGATGCTTGACTGCATTCTTTGTGCTCTCTTGGCCTGATATGGCAGGCCTGTGCACACACAACTCCCAGTTACTGCAGGAGCAGTTTCCTACTTCGAAGGGCTGGAGGAACGGAGGGTGACTTTGTCAAATTTCTGGATGGGTGCAACAGCACACCATAGAATTATGGGGTTTTAAAATGACTTATTGAACATAAAGTGTGACACTGTTTTGTTCCAGTGACATTCAGAACGTGCAACAGAGCTTTTGCTGAATGCTTAGGAAAGGAGCAGCCGTAGTCATAGAGTGCATTTACTGGATCCCCAGGGCTATGCAGTTAAGGTGACAAGCATGTACCTCTCTGATAGGTCCAAGGCAACATATAATGAAGGTATAACGGTATAGAACATTTCTGTCATAAAAATAGATAAAAATAATTCAGTGAAAATGGAAGCAAATATTTTTAGTTTTTCTCTTAGGCATAATTTTCTTTAACCTTACTCATCTACACCATCTTAATATTATTGTAGTCAGATTTTCAAGAAAAACTTTACTGTTAAAAATAATTTGTCTCCTTTTTTAGCATTCCAACTTTTAATTTTTGACTTTTATCACTTTTAATTGTGTTTATTTTAGTTAAGCAACTAAATGTTGCTGCAGAGAATATAGATTGGCAGGCAATAAATTGGGATTTACCTTAGGTATTTACAGCTTTTAATAGCTAAATTTCTTTATCATGTTTGTGCTGTGAAGTGCTGTGCATTATGATCTCTGGTTTAGTTTATTTTTTTATTGACATTTGTATACATCAGACTAAGCTAAACATTTAAAAATGAAATGCTTGACCTCTGAATGTTTTTTGTTTTTTTTTTTTCAAAGAAGAATCATCTGAGATTTTGGTCCCATTCAGCATCTCTTGTGCACATTTTCAGTTCTCTCTGTATAGTTTAATAATTTCTTTTTGTTTACTTTGTGTTTTCTTTCCTTATGTGTGAGCCTAAAAATTTGTAGGATGTTGTTGCTGCAATTAATAAAAAACGCCTAAGCGATGACTTATTCCTGCAGTTTTCCAAGTATTCTTAACTGCCTGGGATTCCTCAACTTGTGTGAAAATAACGCAGCTCATCCTTGTGTAGGACAGACATCTGTAAATGCCTCGTTTCTCTGTATGCAAATATTCTATTGAATCAACTGAAGGTTTTGCATATGGAAAACTACGTGATGTTGGGAGCAGAGGGCACCGAGTAATTAAATGTGCCTTGAGAGAGAGGACTGTTCCAACACAGTCATTTGGTTCAGTAGTTCGTAGTTAATCATTATATTCCTAACAAGAAAAAGAAAACAAATTACAGACATTTGGAGCCCCCTCTGTAGATACTGTCGCTGTTTGCTGTGTAGCGTGCAGTTGCTCATGGTGAATATTGGAGAGTGAAACACTTTCAGAGAGGCCTTGATTACATGCAACAGTAACTAATTAGACAATAATGCAGAAAACTATTCATACTCCTTTCTACAAGAACCAAGAATGCATTATGAAACTAATCTTAAAAAAATTAATTGCATCTCGGTCTAAATTTAAAACTGAGCTGGGTTTTTTTTTTTTCCCTTTCCTGTTTCTTTTTATTCCAAGTTGGTACAGGAAAATTGCTATTAATGAAATCTGCTCTCTGAGACTTCAATAGGCTTGTTATTCATTAAAGCCTTGCTATTTCTCTTAAAATGTATTGACCAATGTTCAGGCCAGATACTTAACACAAAATACACTTTGTAATTTCATCATTTTTGTTATTGTGCTTTTCTAAGATGCAGAGGTCTATGGACTTTGTAGAAAAAACAAATAAAACCCCTAAGCTTACAGTTATATAGTATTAAAAGAAGGGTAAAGGAAGCATTGAGTGTCTTTAGGATGATGAGACATTCATTAAGATTTTTCCGCCTTCCTTTTCCTATTTTCAATCCATCTGAAGTACCATTAAAGCTTTTCAGGCAGCTTCCTGTGAGAAACCCTTTTCTGTGCTGTTTTTCTTCCTTGAAAAAAGGTGGCTGCTCTTCAGTCAGATTGTATGGATTTGGCCTGGGATTTGTATAATATCTGTGTAGAATGCATCGGTTGTTTAGGAACCTAATTCCCAATATGGCTCCCTTTTGATTAAGAACAAAGCCAGCGTTTCACAGCATTATAGGAACACAGAAAAACAAGTTAATGATCTAAACCTTTTAATTCATGGTTGCTTGTCTATTTAAAGTACTTTTGATTCTGTTATAAACAGACTGGCCCCTTTTTTGTTTAACTTCTTTCTTTGGTTTCTTCACATTTCTTTCTTTACTGTCCGTGAAATTTGTAGCTAGTTTCCTTTTCTAACTGAAGAATGAAAGGTTGTGACTACAGAATGATACAGAAAGTAAGAAAGCGTATCTAAACTGGGCGTATATCCAGCACAGACCTCTTTGAAAGAAGCTAAATTTAGGGTTGTTAGGATTTGTTTGTTATGTTTTCCCCTTCCTTTTTTTGAGTACCTGTGTTTTGTTTTCTTCTTCTTTTTTGAATGAATATAAAGTTTGTTACTTTTTTGATGGTTTCTTGATTTTTACCTGTAGGTTGGCATGGCTTTATTTTGTATAGTTACTTGTTACTTTCCTCTGGTCTTAGTTCAGCAGATTACTATTATGCGTGGCTTTATCCGCAGAGACAACAAAAGCGACCTTTTCAGGACTTTCAATTACCAACACTGTATGTGGTACTTTAGGAAAATAGTTCCCTTCCAGAATATTCTTTTTTTTTTTTTTTTTTTTTTCCCATCGGGGATTGGAATCCAGAGTTTGTTCTTCAAACCAAACTCAAAAACATTTTGGTGAACAAAACTGTCAGGCGCGTAGCAGGAATAATTTCCTTTCCATGGAAGGGGACTTCATCCCCATATATAAAAATAAATACTTGCTGCTTTCATTTTCATCTTTTTTTTACCTGAAATGAAGATGACCTTTTTACATTTATTTTTGATTACAGTAGGAGCTCATTATTTCTCCTTTTCTCTTAGTTCTTTTTTTTTTTTTTCTGTTTTTGGCAATGGCTTATTTCAGACAGGTGTTAGAAATGATAAATGAAGAAAAAATCCCATAACGTGTTTTATTACGTCTCTATCCCATCAAGGTAAATTGAACAGCCAAGACACTTACAATAACTTCACAAACAATAATCCCGGGAACCCGCGACTCCTGCCTCTTCCAAGTTTGACTGTGGTGTTGCCTCTTGCTCAAATCAAACAGCCAATGACATTAGGGACCATCACCAAACGCACAGGGTAAGTGTCTCTGCACAAACCTTTCTTAACGTTGTTATTTATAATTAATATGGAAATATATTGTGTTACTAGTAATAGTTAGTTTTATTCCTTATTTTAATTTCACTGTATGTAATTTAATGGCAACAGAAGCCGGGGGGGAGGGGGGATGGGATGGAACAGGACAAGAAAAGAAACCCAGTGTCAGATAAGTAAACAAAACCTGAAAATAAATCTCAAAAAATTCAGGAATATTCATTTCGGTGAGTCATTTTCTTGCAGTCTACCATATGGGAAATACTGTACACTGACATCAGGAGAGTTTCACGCCAGGAATTGGTATGAAACATAAGCAGAGCTGTATTCAATCAGAATAAGTTATGGTTTTACTTTTTTTTTAAGTTTGTTTATTTTGATTTCCACACTTTTCCAGCAGAAATGATTTTTGACTATCAGAAATGGAAAGACAGTGAGCCAGGTTGAGCATAAAGAGAGAACTTAATCCTGCTGTTTTCTTGACCTTATTTTTCCTCTGAAGTGACTGTTCTGTACTATGAAATTCACGTGTGGACTTTCGTTTCGGAGCCAGCTGCACTTTGATACTTCTCACTGTGCCATGATAAAGCACTTCAAAATATTTATTGTGGAAAGCTCTCTTAAATATATGTTATAATTACTAAGAAGATTCTGTGAGCTTCATAAACTGTGACAAATTTAAATTGATTGATACTGTTCAACAGTTGATATTTTTCTCTTGCTAAATTTCAAATCTTCAGGTTTTGCAGTTAATACATAAAGCTACTGGGTGATTATTGTATTTTTTCACCTCCCATTTTTGGTTATTCAAATCCCTGAATATTTTCTAGTTAAAGGTGTGATTCATGCAATAATTTACAGATGGCTTTTATATTTTTAAGAAAAATAGATCAAGTTTGGCATGGAGTTGGACAAAACAATTGAGAGTCCTACAGGTTCATGACATTTTCCTGCGTTTTGGCAAATGGGTGCAGGCACTGTCTTGCTTGCTTCAGTGGTTTCTTGCACAAACCCCAATAGTGAGGT
Source organism: Vanellus vanellus (assembly GCF_965231255.1). Taxonomy (NCBI): domain Eukaryota; kingdom Metazoa; phylum Chordata; class Aves; order Charadriiformes; family Charadriidae; genus Vanellus; species Vanellus vanellus. The sequence continues at coordinate 10,230,160 of NC_138924.1, read as the reverse complement.
GAATTTTACCTTGTGTTTTGTGAACCGGGAATTATTTTTCAAGCGAGAGCTTGCGGATATTCCATCTCTCCCTGAGTAATTCCCATATTCTGTGCTTGAGTGTTCAGGACATCCTGTAAAATCGGTTGTTGTTTTGTTTAGTGCACTTAGTATGCATGATGACATTCTAAAGCTTACATGTGTATGCACATATATACATGTGTATCTCTATGTATGTCTTTCTAACAATCCAGTCCTGCTCTCATTGCTGTAAGCAGGAATTTCATTAGGCTTCTAGAGCCAAATCGTGAACTATGAACATGCAGGTACCCTAAGCACAGAGGCTGTCTGCAGATAAGTCCCTGAACTTCATAGATAATTGTAAATGGGACTTGTGAAACAGTAAAGAAACAGTATGAGGGTAATGCTGTGGTTTAACTTCTTCCACAAATGCATTTAAGTTGCTTATTTTTGCCTTTTTTTTTTTTTTTCTGCTTACAATTTAAACACAGGTGAGGGAAAAAGATTGCTATAGCAATCCAGGTGGATTTTGAAAGTATCGGAAGGTGTGATCTTGGATGAGGACAGGAAAGGAGGTAGGAGCAGAGAAAGGTTAGTGTGCATGGAGATAAGCAAGAAATGACAGAAAGGGAAACTATCGAAAATGTGACTTGAAGAGTACAGTCAGAGAAGGACAGAAATGTAATTCTGGGCTCTGTTGGTAGACTCCTAGGAGCAGAACAGACACTTAGAACCTGGTGGGACAAGACATAGAAAATAAAAAGCCAGCTGAGGGTCTGCTGGGGGGTGGTAGGGTGATAGGAGCAATGGCGAGGATGATGGTTTTAAAAAAAGTACTTGGTTTACAACAGTAGCTCATGCAGCGGCGTTTACAAAGGCTGTTTCCCTAATGCTGTGGTGATACCAGCAAACTTCTCTACAACTACTGCCCGTGTAATAAATCTGCATTATTTTATTTAACATTTTATTCTTAAATATATTAAACATATTCAGAGAGTGTTCATATTAATAGTTTTCTTTAAGTAAATTTTACTATTCACAAACTGTCCTTGTCCTATTATTTTGTGTAGCTTTAAAAACTAATTAAATTTAAAATATTCAGTCAGGCTTATGTAAGGGGGGAAAACAACAGTCATGGGAAATACCCTGCTGTGTAAATAGAGTTTTCATGAATGAGGATCATAATTTTCAGCGAAGCCTGTGTGGATGTGTAATGCTAAGCTGAGAGCTTCCTTCATTTCTTCTGCTTCCAAAATATTTGATGAAAGTACACAAAATTAACATGAAAAGCTGTATTTATAAAGCAGGGATTTAAGAGGAATGCCTAGGATCCAAGAAGCCTGGCATGCCTAAAATGACCAAATTGAGACAGCAGCCTTAACTTAAACCTCCAGGGGGCAAAGCGTGTGTTTAACATATTTAACATCTGCCCTCATATTTCTAGAAACACATAGCAACGTAAGTCTGTACAGTGTAATATTTAGACAGGACAGGGACCATCTGCCTCGCTCTGAGAAGTGTAGGAGGCATGTATTACTGCAAATGGCAAAAGACAGATGTATTTACACCTACATGGTCAGCACCTTTAAGCACTGCTCCGAGGAAACAAGGCTCTTCTTTGGGAGCAGCTGCTTAACCTTGTGATTGTGCAGTGATCAGAAAGGGAGACGAACTCGCTATCAGTTGGATTTTACAGTTGCTGCTCAGTGGCCATCAAAGCAGATTCCTTTTCTCTTGCTGCTACTTTTAAAGAATTAAGAATTTAATCTGTTGCAGTACGTTTCTAAAAGTAAAAAGCAAGACTAAAAGAATCCCCTATAATTAGCAGTTCTGAATTTGTCCATTTATTTGCTTTTAACATGTGAAAAGCTTCTTTAAAACTAGTTGTCTTAATTTTGCAGGTTTTCTTAACCAAAAAGTCAGGTTGGGTTTTTTTATGCTAGTATCCAAGACAGCAAAATATTTTTCAGGTACTGAAAGGACTGATCAGTGCTCTTAACATCATCTGTCTCGAGCAGAGCTGTAAAGCATGTCATTTTACTTGACAGGTGGAATGGCAGTAAATTTTTTAAAAGTGTTCACTGTAGCCCTATGGGAATGAAAGACCAGAATCTGGACTTGTGTCGTTACTGCACTGTTCATCACAGATGCTTCTTTTTTTCATGCAAACTTGTAGATTTTTGAACCTTTTCTGATCAGTCAGGTCAGAAACTCTCCTATTCTGAACAAAGCTCGCTTATTCTGAACACAATTTACATTCTCAGCACTAAGTATCTCAGAGCATTACCTCCCTTCTTGCCATCACTGTCATTTCCTTGTGCCCTGCCCTGTTTCTTCCCTTGCTTTTTCAAGTCTCTCATTGTAATTTCCGCACCTTCATGAAGCACTTAATTTTTGTCCCTATATTTTGTCATCCCATTTGACTCACTTCCCTGTAGTTTATACTGTCAGCACATTCTGAGGAGCGGATAGGCTTTCCCAAAGGGGCTCTAACACTAATGAGTAAGGAAGTATCTTATGTTTTAAAGATGTAGGGGTATGTAAGACAGTAGTAGAGCTAGATTTAATAAGTCTTTATATATATGTGCCTCAGTTTCCCTCTCAAAATTTTAATAATAATGCTGAATTCCTTCTCAAGTGTGGTGAATGAGTTAATTCATTGCTCGTTTACAAAGAGCTTATAGATTTGAAAGGGGAAGAACTGTATGATCCATCTCATGCTCTTCTATAAAAGGCAGTGAATCAGAATATGTTAGAGGACAGTGTTGTGCTTTGCAATAGCTTTATAAGCGTTCCTTGTGTTTGTGGAATGAGTTGTAGTTAGTTTCCCATTTGTAAGAATGTGGGGAGACAGATGAGCTGTAATAGGAAGGAGGGAAATAAAAGATGCAGTAACTGCCCCAAAAGAAAAACTATTGTAAAAGTTGGCTTCTCTGACAGCAGCATTTGTTTTAACTTTCTCAAGGGATATGGTCGTTATATTTGTATCATACTTCATTCTCAAATTCATTATAGCTTTAGTGAAACCCCAGGATGTAACCTGCATTAGTTGGGTCTTGTCAAAACAGAGGCATCCAATGTACCTTATAGGAAAAGGAATAAACCTTACTTTTTTTCCATCCAAAAGATTTAGATAATGTGTTTTCAAACAGGAAACTCTATCCATTCTTCATCCCATCCCTCGTTCCACCCCCAATAAGGAAGGGGAAAAGTAGGTAAAGTGTCTGATGCAATTTTATCATTATAGTGTTTCTCATTGTTTATATTATACGTACTAGAAATCACTGAGATCCATTTGTTTTATTTTGACTCAGAGAGCTTAATTTATTTCAGGTTCTACTACTGAAGCAAACAAAAAATAAGGAGTGCAAAGTCATGATGTCATGATGCAATTAAGTCAAGAAAGAAATTAAAAAGTAAAGCTTAAAATTTCAGTACAATAGGTCAGCTTCGCTGCATGCTGAAGCCAGACATTCTCTTTCTGGCACATTTCTCAGGCGTGTTTTATGTCACCTTTAGCTTTTATAACACATTTTGGTAATAAAGCAACTACTGTAATGATTTGTAATTGATATGAAATACAGTTATTTGCACTAAATTTTGGTCAGATGTCACTATTTCTGATTCTTGCTATGGCAACATACAGCAATGAAGGTTAGAATAAGTGGGTATTGCACAGCTTATTAAAAGCTTAAATAGTTTTTATTAAACATGATAACGAAATCAAAGAATGATCAGTTTTCAATTTGCTAAAACTCAGAGTAAGATAATAAATTAAGAAAATTCGGTTGGAATTTTGAATCATAAATCATCTTCATTCCATAATTTTCCTCTGGAATTTCTCACTAGCTATGAGAACAGGGAACTCAGTGCGTTTTTTTGCCTTGGCATTGCTCCGTTACTGTCACCGAGCGTAGCCATCTGGTGCTGTCTTTTCAAGGTTGGGTTATCCTGTAATTTGTACATTCTCTCTCTCAATTAGCATACCATCCACATTATGTGAAGGAAATCGTGAAAAACAATTGCTTATATAAATATTGTAGAAAATAAATGGTCATCTTAAAAGAAATTAGGTCTCATGAACAGAAAGGAAGTGCTAAGTTGTCTCTCACACTGAAGGCTTTTTATTGAGACTCTACTGTAGTCTTTGGAAGTGTAATTACATTTCTTCATGACACAAGATTTTGTATCCATGTTAAAAACAAACAAACGAACAAAACCTTCCATTGGAGCATGTATCTAACTGGGTCGATTTGTAATTAAAAGAGAGAGAATTTTTTAATTTGCAAATATAGTCCGATCAACATAGTAGCTTGTCTGAAAAAAAAAAAAAGTCTATGTTATCTTCAAAAAAGTTCTAATGAGTTCAGGTAAATGTCATTTGCCTGCTTTTTACAGACAGAGAAACTGAGTCAGAGAGGAAAAAGAAAACCCTGCCAAAACGTCCAGGATCATAATTTAGAAATTCTTAGCTCCCAGTCAGATTCGGCCACTCTCCAATGACCCTTCACTTCACACTAGATATATTCTAGCTTTTACGTTATATGGGCTATGCGTTATGCAGAAGACTTGTCTGGCCATTAAATATTTAAACAGTGCAATAGTGCTGGGCTAATTTTCTGTTGAGCCATTAGAATGGTCTTTGACTCAGGGACTGAATGTGTTGACTGCATAGGAGATCATACAATTCGTACAGTTCATACAATTTAATTGGGTTCTATCACTATTCAAAGATGATATATTATGTTTATAAAGGCAGATGGTTCTACCAAATGAGCTCTCACCCCCAAAGTGTTAACCAAACATTTCTTTAAATACAAACAGTTAAGACTAGTCCATTATATGGAGTTCAAAAGATCTTCAGTATGTTTTTTGGCCTATATTAGTAATAAAAAAGGGCTTTTTCTGCAATATTCTGTTCTTTATGGGATTTTTACATTTTTGCATGTCAAAGAATGTGTGTCTTACGTTTGTACCTTCACCTACTTTTTTTTTAAGAGGATGTCTTAATTCGTTCTTCATGTCGTGTTCGTGTCAAATTTAGTTCACAGAATTCTTTTTTATCAGGCTGGTGTCCTTTTAATTGTGTAGGCACATGGCTGAGTTCTTTATACCTCTTTCTATGATAGACCTTTTCTTTTAGTTCATTGCCTGAAAATATTTCACTTCTTTCAACTAGCCAGAATTTATTGCTGAGTCAGAATATAAGAAAAATGACACATCGGCATTTACAAAATCAATTATTCAGCAATTTTGTGGATGATTTTACATCCCAAATGAGAATCAAAGAAGCCTTGGGATTTGAGTAGCTCTAAATTTACCTTCTGTTCCTCCTCTGCAGATTTTATGCAAATATCAGTATGGTGATGGCTTTTTCAAGGGTGATGTAAAGAACAAGGGAGGTATCCATTAAAAATGCACTAAAATTAATGTCATGTGATACCACTTTAAAAACCATAGGCTGTGCAAAGTACTCCAACAACAACAACAAAAAGAAATCATAGTGTTGATAAATTGTTGCATGGCCAAAACCATTAAGCTCTGTATCAGATGATTTTTAACATCAAATCCGTTTGAAATAAGTTAGGGTTCTCTATCCTGCATTCCATGCAAGCTTTTAAGTGGGGGAATGAGATTGCTGTGTCATACAGTTGCTAAAGATTTTTTAATTTAAGAGTGTGTTTCTGTTCTAGGAAAAGGGCTGAGGAAAGGTGGCGCTTGTACCTGTCGTTGCTTTTACTTAGCACTTGCCTCTTTTCAGCAAATTTGTCTAACTGCCCCCCTCAGCCCTTCAGTGTTTCATGGAAAACATCCACGTATTTGTTGTTCTTGATGCTAATATACGTTTTCTATTAATTTTGACTTCGATGTCTGTTCAAGGCTCTTGACTGCTTTTGCCTCAGATTTGTCAGGAGATTTCAGGAAGGAGACCCAAACTGTGTCTAACTCGAACGATAACGTTAAAGCCCGCTTGCAGCTGATGGGTTCCGTTTGTCACAGCGGTTGTGCACGAAGAGCCTGCCCCGTCGGCTCCCGCTGCCGCGGGGGCTTGCGTTGTCAGTGGGTCTGTTCACCTGAGCCGTTACGTTTGTCAGTGTCCGCATGCTGGTTACATTAGAAGTCTACATCTCTTTCAGGGCATCATGAACAGTTATAAAAAGTTATTTTGTTTACCTTCTGCATAAATCTTAATAGCATGATATACAGTGTACTTGTTGGTAATTGAGTTTTCATCTAATTTCTGTGCATTTTTCCCCTTTACGTGAAGACCTTACCTGTTTGGAGCAGGATGTTTTTCCATAAAAGCTCCATGGTGAGTTCCCAGTTCAAACCCAGCATGCCTATAATTCATTTGCTGTCCTCACTGAAAATAACTCTGTGCTTAGACTTTTTAATTTTGGATTAATTTTTTTTTTAATTTGTTTACTTGCATGGCTGATCCGTAGGTGGAAGCACTGCATAATTTCACTTTTAAACTATGGATGTGTGTTCACCATCAAGCATTGTCAAAGAAATGCGTTCCCTTTTTTTTTTTCTTTTTTTACCTTTGAGACGGCATTTAATTTTTAAGTAGCAGAGAAGCTGAAAAAATAAATTATTTCCCAGTGGGCTAAAATTACTGCAGTATCTTTCTAAAACAATCCTCTTTTTTTTTTTTTTTCTGTATAGTTTCCTTTACTATTGTAGCACTAAGTTGCTTACAGACAGAAAACGTCGATGATGACCTCTCGAAAATAAGCCAGATTAGCAGTGAGTAGACAGTAAAGTACTGCAGTAAGAGAGATGAAGCAACTAAAATGGGCACTGCAAAAAAAAAGAAGTGTATCACACTTAAGGAAAAAAAAATAAACCACAGTTCCGTTAAAGTCAGGATATTGGAAATACTAAGGGGGTTTGGCTTTAATATGTAAAATTGCAGCATATTACAAAAATACAGACAGAAGAAAAAACAAGTTTTACTGAGTTTCCCTGTGTTGGAGCTTGGTTGAGTTTTCACATAGTGCTGCATATCCTCCAGTCACCTTTTGATAATGAGATGGGGGTTAGGTGGTTGAAATTTTAGGCAACAAGACTGGAAGATGTTTAAATAACTTACAACTTTCTTAGAAAATTTTAAAACTTTCAGCAAGGAGGGGTTTATTTTGGGGGAGGGGTGGTTTGTGTTGTTTTTTTTTAGTTTAGCTGAGGATACTTATTAGCTATGTCTGTCAGTACCTGTTAGAATATTTCTACGTGGCTCTTGTTTCTACTACTAGAAGTTTGTTCCACATATATCACCCCCTTATGCCTCTGTCAAAATACTTTCTTCAGCAGAAAGAACTTCTGAAGAGCTTCGTTAGGATACAGGGCTCGTAACAGAACGGCGGAGGACAGCTGATGGGCGATATAGGAGCAATACCAAAGACAGGAAAAGCGAAGCACTAAGTGCAACGCTAAAGGCAAGGTGACGTTGCCTTATTCCTAGAGAATAGCTGGTTACTGAAGTAGTCCTCCTGAGAACGATTTCTAGGTGTAGTTTATGGTGCACCTAAGTAGTTCGTCTGATGGTGATCTAAGAACTGCAGAGGCTCTGGAGGAAGAGTTTTGAAAGTGGATTGTCTTAGCAAATGGATGTTTCAGTCACCCCCTGCATGAAGCAGCAGAGACGCTTGTCAGCCAGAAATGATTTTCAATTGAGGCAAGATTAAAAGGCCTAGATTAAAGAGAGGAATATATGAAATAGACTCAAAAATTGTTGCCTGTCTTTCACAAGACTCTTTTGTGGTTTGTTTAATGCCAGTGCTAGCTCAAAAATATGGTCTTTACTAGCCTACAGAGAAATTAGGATAAAAAACATGCTTTGGGTGGGGGAAGAAATCATGTTGTTTCCATTAAGGTCTTAATGAGACCTAAAATTATGTAAACAAAATGAATGAAGATTTGACAGCTTACTGCCTGGCAAATAAAGGAGCCTACCATTGCTTTTCTTACTTTTTCTTGCTTTATTCATGATTTGACAACTGGAAACATGTCTTTGTTTTCTTGTTTTAGGCACAATGATAAATTAATTAAAATTTATGTATTTTGAGACAGATACACTTTTTCAGTAATTTTATGTGTAATTGCAAATTTCATGCAGTATTTTTCTCCTGATACTTTTGTTGCTGCTTATGTAGTCTAGATAAAACTTCTACATTCAGAAATCAGGTATGTTTCTGTGTCAGTGGGTTTAGCTGTGGAGTTGTGAATAAGTGCTTTTGTTTTTATTAATCTGATGTACTTGAAGGCTGTTCGTTAGGAATATAAAACCAATGTGATTCTCAATCTTTGCAGACTCTTAGTATTTGATTGATATTTGAATTTTAAAGCAGTTCCTTCATATCATATATATGCAATTTATTTTTTTTTCTTAAAGCATGTCATGTGTTTGACTATGAACATAAAGACAAATTTAAGAGCCATCAATATTTTATGAGACATAAAGCTCTGAGGAATGCTCCATCACTGTACTGTGTAGCCTCTGGTTTTCATAGTTGCTTATGATTGAAAAAATATTTTAAGTATTAATGCTTATTAATTCTTTCGTATATAAAGTAGAAAAATAAATAATAATAAAAATGTAAAGTAGTTAAAATATTGTCATTAGTTATGGTTTTTATAAAGAGCTAACACAACACATTTCCAGAGATTATGGCAGAGTTTGATTTGTTAGAAAAGTCAACTTTCTAACGTCAATGGTGGTAGCACTGAATTGTTTCAGTAACTCTTAATCTTCTCTTATTGCATTGTCAACATGAAAGAATTTGCATGCCGTTGCTGAGTCTCTTCATTTATTGTTAAGATCTGAGAAAGTGATGGCTTAATTTTCTTCTTTAGTTTGCTCTCATTGCTTCTTGTGCCATTTCAATAGAAAACGCTCATGTATGTTTTTCATCCGCCATGTATACATCTACATCTCAGTGCTTCTGCATTTAAAATGCAAATAATCCTCCAAAATTATGTTAGAGAAGTTAATTATTATCGGCAACATAAATTTCCCCAAATATCGTGGTATTTAGCTGGAGTTTGGGATTAACTTCACTTTAGTAGGTGAGTCGTTAACTTCAGCTGGGGTAGGTGAATGTCAGCCCTCGGTAACTGAAAGGACATGAACATGGTCTTCAGCTGAGGCACGGCTCTTACTAAATTTATAGCAGAACAAGAACTATGGCACTGAAAGAGGTTTTTATTACTATTGTACTCCTGCTGTAGGTTTCTGCACCGATACAACCGGGATGAAAATACTGCTATGTCTCATTGAATTCTTGGTGTAGTTACACAGTTGGGTAGACCCAGACAGGAAAAAACACACTGCCTTTTTACCCTCCTGACGTCTTAAATATAGTGCCCTTGTTTCTAATGTGGAAGACTGAAATTATTAGGGTGGATGTTTGGGTCCCGTTAGCTTCACTTTCTTGTTTTTAGTGTTGATTTCCAACAACCTGCACTTCTGCCTTCATCGCAACCCTTTTCAGTAAAAATGTGGTGCAATCTTTTGAAAGTTAGTATATTGTGAAGATTCTTTTAAATTAAATGTTTTTAAAAGTGAGGCCAAATGTGCCTTAATTTCAGTTCTTGGAATAATTTATGAAGTGCTGACAGGCTAAGAGCAAATAAAGAGCAGGAGTTCAGAGCAGAAACAAGTCATTCACCACCTACCTTCAACATTATTGTTTTGTTATCATTTATAAAGCCGAGAGGGTGTTTGCATCTACATAATAATGAGGATTTATAGTTTCCAAGTTGTTAAAATATCAAAATGACATGAAAATATATTTTTCTAATAGCATTACTGTTCCTGAAAATAACTGGGCTTTTGAGGTTTCGTGAAGGGAAGAAATTTGAGTTGGAATGTATTGATGAAAACTCAGGGATAAAGTAAAATGATGGTAAAGGGAAAGATTCCTTAGTTACAATAGTTTTCAGAATGGACTTGTTGACATAGCATCAGTTTTTTCAGAAATATATCTAAACCAATATGATGCACTAGTCATTTTTCTTTGTCTTTATTTTTTAGCAGGACTAAGTTTAACCACATGAGTAATCCTGTTTCACAAGGTCCGCTCTTTCTGTCTACAAAACATCATTCTTGAAGGGAAAATGTTTTGGCGCTGAAACCAACACTGAAATGCATGCCTTGAAAGATGCACATATTAAAGACATGATGTAAATAGAACACAGCTCAGAACATTTCCGCTGGGTTGTTTATAACTGTATTTGGTTGAGCATAGGTCTTGGAACTAAGACTGCGGAGAACCCTGCAGAAATGTGTTGTTAGAGAACCTGATTCCCTCTGCTTAAAGGCTTGAAGAAATTCAAGTCCATTATGTCTCTCTAGAACTTTACTCCAGCTTGTAGTTGAGAATAGCATTTGCTCCCATTTTTTTTCCATTTTAAATTATATTAATAACCTCAGATTGTGTTGAGTAAAAATTCAGAATATTAAGAATATTAGGACAGTGTAAAAAGATTCTCTTTTCAAGTTTATAAGAGGAAGTGAATACGGCTGAATCGTACCTGTATTTGTAGTTTGCTTTGGATTGTTTGATGGGTAACATTGTCTTTCTGAACAATCTTGTTCTATATTAAAAGCATTGAGGTATAGACCAGTAGGTAAAAAGACTCTAATTAGAGTATAGACTTGTAGTTTCATTTCTGAAGGAATATTAGTGCATTAATATTTGGAAGGTGTGAGCTAAAAATAGTTATCGATACACAGTTTGTTACAGAACTGGTTAAAAACACTGTTTCTGTGACAAGTGACTATTTCAAAGTGAAAGAAATCTTTTCTGATTTTTTTTGAGCAGCTGATACTCGATATGTTAATACCAATTTAAATATTGGTATAAATATCGTGAAGTGCCACTGCAAGCAAGGTAATATATTTATAGTCAGGAACTTTTTGGAACACAGATTTCTGACCCAGTAATCTGTAGCTGTAGTTTTAACAGTTGGATATCATGTGCTTTGTGGTGGTTCAATATCGGTTACTGACTGTAAATTGCAGTTGCTCTTCTGGGACGTTCTAGCCTGTCCTGCATGTATGGGGGCTTCAGGGCTCATCTAAGGCCATGAAAGTTTGTCTGAATCTTTCCATTGACTCCGGTCAGTGTGATAAAATTCCTTTCGAAAGGTTTTTTGGTGGTTTGGTTGGTTTTTTTTCCTCTTCCAAATGAGATATATGACCGTAGGCTTGCCATGTGTGTCATTTGTGGCAAGTAGCTTAACATCTCCGTGCTTCAGTGAGTCCGTCTGTAAAACCGGCCGAGTAATACTGCACAGGGCATTGGGAAGCTCCGATATACTTTCTGTAAATCCCTTTCTGAAACCTGGCTGAAAATACGGTGTGGGCGCAAACAGTTAGTCTTTTCTCCCGTTTTCATAAATGATCTCATTTCCGGTATGCTACACAAAAAGTATTTGTTGCTTTAGATGAGTTCAAGTTGGAGGCAATTTTAAATGTTTTGAGTTGCGTGACAGTAATGATGGAGGCTATATGTCTTTAACCATATGCCATATTTTCCACGTGTCACTTAGTACAGCTAGTTGTTGGAAGGAAATGAAGTGAGATCAGTGTGAGTTTTGCCATTTATTTCAGTGAGATCAGGACTGAGCTGTAAGGGACCAAGACATTGATCTTTGGAGAGGTGCAGCCTCTGCAGGCACGTGCAGGAGTTTTAGAGAAGCCCAGCTTGTAGAATAATTTTGGTTTAACTTCCTTTTCTTACGTTTTTTTTTTAACATTATGTTGAGCCATAATCTGTTCTTGCTTTAATATCCCTATTGGTTCATTCCTGTTAAACTACGTCACCTGTATGCAGGTAATTTGTCATTAGCAAAAAAAAAGAGTAGTATGAATTAAGTGCTGTTATAATTATGCATAGTGTTTGAACTGCTTTCTGCTGTTTTAAAATATTTTTCTGCTGCTTACTTCCATCATAATACTTGCAATAATTTGTTTGCACATACATATATGCACATATACTCTTCTCAGAACTGAAGGTCATTACTTAAAAGTGACCAAGTTAATGTGGTGGTGTAATCATAGGCTGGTGTAGTGTGGAACAAGAAACTAAGCAGAAAAAAGGGGATGAGGGAGAGGTAGCAAGAGAAGGGAGCAGTGAAATAGAGTAGAGAGAGAAATATAAAATAATCCAATGAAAAGGACTGGAAAAAAGGGAACGTGGAGAAGGCGGAATCCTGCGTGAACTTCTCAAACAGCTTTTCTCTTGAGGAAAGGGTGAAATCCTGCTTTAATGAACTGCGGAAATGGGCAATGCTCTGACAATAGTTTTGCGTTTATGCAAAGCATAATGGTACATATCTTCAGATTCCTGTAAGGAGGAACACTAAATGATGTTTCAATGAAGCATAATCATAAACCACTGTGTCTGCTACATGCACATGGTGGTGTTTCAGAGGAGAATGTATCTGAATCTCTTTTTACATGATACAGTTACTGATTTGTTTTAACACGTAGCTCGTGAGTGTATGCATTGTTTCCTTTTCCTGGTATCCTCCGCATGTGGTTCCCTCTTACCCTTTTGCCCATGTCACATATATCCCAATGAGTTCAACGGCATCAGGACTGTGCTGAGTTGCAACTGATCAGCAAAGTTAACGTTATTTGTAAGTTTCTTTTGAAAATGCAAGAAAATATCAACCACCTAGAATGACTGACCCCGAATCTGTATTTTCATTCCCAAAGGACTTATGATTATAAATGTTTGTATTCATTTTGGAAGTTGTTTCTACTGAATACAAATATTCAATATTAGGTCTTTTAAACAGTCCAACTAATTCTCCATTATAAGCCAGTGCTGTTCTTCAAGTTAATGAGTTCAGTGATCGAGGGGAATTTGGGGCCTATTATTGCGAAGCCCTAAGCATCTATAAATCCTGCTAAATCTTATGGGAACTGCAGATATTCACCACTTCTGAATTAATATCTTAGAATGACTATTAAGCAAGGGACATCTTAATTTTTGAGAATTAACTTTCATAATTTTCTTTTGTTCTTTCTTTAAGCAAATCCAAACCAGCTCCACAGATTTCACCCAGTAAGTCTGTGGGAGGAGAGTTTTGTGTTGCTGCAGTCTTTGGATCATCGAGGTCATGGTTTGCAAACAATCCTGGTCTGAAAAGAGAAAAAGGTTGGTATACTACAAAAACAGGATTTGCATCTAAATTTAAATTCTCTATTTTATTTTCTCATTTTGTAATAACTTCTGAGCAGATGGTGCTTATCTGTAGATTTTGTTCCTTAAACTCAGTGACAATGGAGACTTTTGGCAACATGGTTTGGATGCTTTTGGTAAATAGGAAAATTTACAAGAAACTTTAATTAGTGAAATAAATCATTGATCTTTTATTACGATATAATGACAGACAAAAAACTTTTATAGCTCAATCCAAAGATACTTTCTGAAGTGTCACCTAAAAAGCTGTGAGGTAAAGGTGAGATACCTTTGCTAAAGCAAATGTCCAGATGTATTTGACAGTGTGTAACGTGTACCAGAACACACCTTGGTGAGAAACTCTGTTCCACCTTCTCTTATGTGAGATATGTGTATCTTTTTGAAACGAGGGGAAAATTGTGTGCTTTGTACAACTTTCTTTTTGTCTCTCCAGCCCTTCTAATTCGCATTTTTGACTGCAAGCATATAAAGGCAAGAGACACAAAAGAATAAGTAGTCTGCTATTTCTGTAAGCTTTTTTTCTGTTTCTGCTGTGCTATTGCAATAAGTTTTTTTTTCTTCTTGCAAACAGATCAATCGAAACAGTTTGTAGTGGAGTCACTGTATATTATCAGTTGTTACGGTAGCCTGGTGGAGCACGTATTGGAACCACGTCCGCTCAGCACTGCTCCGAAGATTAGTGATGACACACCTTTGGAAATGATGACGTGCCCAAGAGCCAGCTGGACTTTGGTTAGGTAGCTCATTCCCTTTACTACTTTTTGTCCAGAAAATGATGGTGAGCTTTCTTTTTTTTTTTTTGGAAGGGGTGAATGAACTGCATGATTTTTCACCCATATTTTTTTCTTAACACTTGTCTTTAAGACTCTCAGTGTTTTCCATTGAAAGAGAGGACTCCAGATAGCAAATCCGTGCCTTATCACCTAGTTCTGTTAGCGCTCACATGTCTGAGTGGGAGCTAACCATTTAAATACTTTTATAGGCATGGAGCTACATGGACATGTTAACGGATCAATAGAGTTCCTTATCAATTAGTGATTATAAATGATCAGATTGTAAATTAGCTTTTTATATAAGGACTAGAAACAATTATTTTAACAGTGTTAAAGTACAGAATTTTGCCATGAGACACGAGTGAGATTTCCACATTGCAGAGAATTAGGCGAGTTATCCTGTAAGTAGCTGAAGGTAGCATTTCTTAAGACAGTTGAAGAAATTATTCCTGACATGTGGAAGAAAGTAAACAAAAATTGATGAGAAAGTGTTGTCAGTGCTTTTGACGTTTTAAAATATTTTTCTATCGATTTTTCTTGTCTCCTGTATTCCTTAGTGCTGCTTATGGCTGGACTAGATTGATCAATACTTGATTTACCAAGCTATTTAGGAATGGCCCACCCTAATTAAAATTACAACACAGACTTCTAGACCATTATTGTTGAAATGAGTAGGTTGTAATGGAATTGAAAATTCTAATTGGATCAATAGTCCATAACTTTACACAGCTTTATTTTCACAGTTTGTAAATGCTCAATGACTTTACAGTATCGAAGCAATGCTAGTTAACAGAACAAAAAAGTTCCCCGGTTTCTGTTGTGTGTTTATATAACGTCAGCAAGACATACAATGGTCCTAAACGAATTTACCAACTTAATCTAAACAGCCTTCATCGTTTTTTTGCGCAATACATGCTGCAGTCAACAAACAAGTATTGTCTTTGCCTCACAGTCCGCGCGATTTGGTCCTGCTGCTCAACTGCCTGTGGTGTATTGCAGTGTTTGAACAAGCTAATTTAAATAATTACAAACATTTTGTGAGCTTGTATAGATAATTACATGTGATGACAGAAACACTGATTTACATTCTCTGTATTAGTTTAAATATTAATAGTCTTGTGTTTTACCTCAGAACTCCTCAGTGGAATGAACTCCAACCACCATTTAATGCAAACCATCCACTGCTCCTGGCTGCGGACGCAGTACAGTACTACCAGTATCTTCTTGCTGGCTGTAAGTAGCTGCCAACTTTTTGTCTTGTCTTTTGTGCGTGTTTTAAGCTGAGTGTGACTACTTTCTGAGTTGTTTTTTCAACCTGCATTTATTTCAGTACATGTTCTTCCCCAGAATAGAGCTTCACGTAACCAACTATATTAGTAATGGCAGGGAAGCGAACGTAGTTTCTTTTTGACAGGAATCAAAGTTGTGAGGCTGTCATACAGCCCGAATGTGAGCGCTTGGCAGGCCTTGCAACTGTGACCCACTAGATCCCCTAAAGTCTTCAGGGTTTCTTCACTTCATTTCTTCTCATGCTTTTAGCCGTTTCCTCTCGTGAATTCAGTACTCAGTGACAAGTGAGTGCATCTGCATTTTCTCTCTCCCCTGGAACTCCTGATTGCTGGGCTACTTCCAGCCAGAGTCTCAGACAGCTGCTTCCCCGGGGAGCCTTGGCATCGCTTCCAGGGGCGGCTGCCCACCTGCCCCGTCCTGTGTCCTATCCAGCCACGTCGTTTGCAGGGAGCCAGTATGCCTGGCATTGCACTGCATGTTCAGAAACATTTATATATCTATATCGATAGTTATATGGTATATGTATATTATATATATAAACCCATGTCTTTTATATTGGGTTTATAGATAAATGAGTATATTATTTTTTATTTTGTCGATTCAAAAGAGAAGAATATTAACAGTGAGTAGCAAGTCTCTCTTTTTTTATCTAGGGTGTAGTCAAGATCAAAGCTATATAACAGTCAAAGGTTCCCAAGGGAACAACTCTTGGCATATGTAAAGGTACTCAGGGGGGAGCTGGACCCTCTGCACAGTTGTCAGTGCAGCTAACGCCAGCACGTTATGTGACACAGGCATTTTAAAATGCAGAAAGTGGACATCTGGGCCGAAAGGTGGTATGTCTGGATGTGACTGGTAAAAGTGACATTGGCACCAGACTAGATCCGTTGCTTCTACCTGTCTGTCTGTTGCATGTACCCAGAGCTCAAAATGTGGGAACCTACAAGGTTAGGGTCTTCCTTTTCCCATGCTGCATAGAAAAAGGAAGAAAACTCAAAAGGTGGAAAAGAGTTTGAAAAAGTAATTAATAGGGCACAACACCGTGTTTAATAGGGCACAACACTGTGTTAGATGTGCCTTTTGGCTAGAATTTTTTGCTGGATTCCTGCATTATTTTACTTTCAGTTATAGGTATATGAGTTCTGCTTTCAGATAAAAGGTCGTTGCAAGGACGTACTTTGGTTGTATAATATTTTACTATAGAAACACAGATCACTATTTTCAAATGAGTATGTCTAGAACTAGGTGTGCAAGCCTATACTTAAATTTTCATATAAATATTTTGAAGCATTGAGTACAATTAGGTCAACAAATATATTTGTAATTTGTATCAAAGCCTTTGATAGACACTTAACTATGGAGCACAGGTCTAATTTCATATTGTGGTTTAAGGTAACTGCTGCTACGCAGTCTGCTTATGTTGCCAATAATTCATTTTGATATTTATAGTTTTATCCATTGCTTATGCACCTGTCACTGATGATGACATTAAATAACTTTTATGATAAGGAGGTAAAAAAGGCAAACAGGCTCATTCACAGAAACTGCAGTGTTTTGGTAAGTCACGTTTAGCTAGACATGTTTGCAAGGAAAAACATAATCTGTTTCCTGCCACCAAGGAGGTGGAGTTAAGACCCTTTTCCAGCACTTTTCCTTTAATATATATCCTCTTGGCCTGTTAGTAGTTAAAATATCTGTGTAAGACAAAGCATTAGCATAAGAGGATAGTGTCCACTGCTGTGTGCATTTATTGTTTTTTAGGGCTGTCCAGTCTATTGCTTTGCAGAATTATCTAACCTATCAAATGTATCGTCTTCAGGGAAAACAGCAGTACTGAGTAGTCTTGAAACACTCTCCCAAACTAGCTTGGATTCACAAACACTCCCCGTGTTTGTGAGTCCTTGCAACTTGCCTGTTTGGGCCAGATTTCTTCCCACTCTCGCCCTCCCCAAATTCTCTGCTGTCATTCTAGATGTCTTTATCATCTGTATTGGTTTCAGCCATTTCCTCTGCACAGTACCAAGCATATAAATATATAAAATACAATATGTAGTGTGCAGTTATTGCAGTATGGGTTCAAGAGCACAGAATGCAGTCTGGAGAATTTTGGACAATTTGTAAAAGTAGTTTGTCTGCTTTTTAGTTTCTGTTGAAATAAAAACGATGTATTGCATAGACATGGTCTGAATAAAAGCTCTTCTGTGAGCATCAATGCTTATATACACAGACCACATTTATCCTACATACTGAAATTGGGGATGGGTGTGGTTCACTATGTATTTCATTAACAACTCAAATACTATGCATTTCAAATGGTTTTCTATGGGAAACTTTTTAAAGGAAGAAGAATGAGTGGTAACTAAATTCCAACAAAATAATGAATTTGTATTATTTGAATTACAGTGAAGAATTTTAATTCAGGTTTTAATTCACATAATATGAATTTATTATAGGTATGGAATGTAAAGAAAAATAGAATAATAGACACGAAAGACAAGGAATCTAGACAACATAGTAAAAATGGCATTAACAGAGAAATTTGCGTATATCTGATCTTCTTTCAAGTTTTGTTTGTCTTCTGGATTTATTCTATCTGAGGCTACTCAGTGAAGTTTTTGAAAAAATGGAGTCAAACCAGGATTCCCACAAAAGAGTCCAAGATACCTGTTAGCTTTCCCCCTATTAAATACATGCTAAAACGAAGTTATCTGGCTCCGCTTACCTGCAGTAATGTAATGGGTTGACATTAGCTGAAGCCTGTGGTTTGATGTGCTATCGCTTCCGTCAGTACGTTTAATTGCCAGCAAATGGCTAAATAGGGGTTTAGGGTGAATGTTACATCTGTCTGCCACGTTAGTGGTAAGAGGAGTTCTGGCGCCGTTTCAGGGTCACTATTTGTATCTGTCTATCAGAGGTAGAATACAGCAGTTTCTCTCAGTTTCTGTATAGCATTTCTGCCAATTGTTTGGCTCCATTAAGTGTGCAGGGGAAATAAAAGCCTGAATGACCAAGTCACAAGGGGGTATGGATAGACCCTTTCTTTGTCCACACTCAGAACATTGCATTAGGTCTCATTATCCATTTATAATAAGTGACCTTTGCCCCCTGGGTCATTGAAAAATACTCAGTGTGCTTTTTAGCACAGAGTACCTCTGTCAGCAGACGGGCAGAACAATGAAACGTCTGGCGGTCTGGTTGGAGGGCTATACTGTGCGGGTTTTTATAAATATGCGGTTTGATGCCAAAACACGGGACCAAAATCTTCCTTAGTCTCTGAAAAGTATAAAGTAGGCCAGTGAGTTCTTGTGATAAAAAGAGAATCGTCTAAAAATACTGCATTTAGTTACTTACGCATAGTTCCGCTTTTAATATTTTTAAAGGATCTTGGTTATATTCACAGCTAATAAGGAAGTAACAAGGAACCATTGTTTGAAGAAATATTTTGTACAACAAGTGTCCAAGACCTTTATCCCAAGGGTATTTGTAAGTGGATTAGCACAGCTGTTTCATTGCTTTGAGGTCATCTGTGACATCTGCTGCAGAAACCTGGACCAGAGTATGCAGTTCGCATCTACCTGAGTGCTTTATCACAGCCGTGGCTGGTGCAGAGAGGTGAGACAGTGGGTAGTGAGAGATTCGGACCTTTCTGTGAGTTCATGGCTTGAAAGTGAACTTGCGTGTTAAATTCCACAACCTGCTGTCCTGCAGGAAGTGTCAGCGTCGGTGTCCTGCTCGTAACTGGTTCAGGCTTTTTGTAGTTGGTCAGAGGAAGAATAGCCAGTCACGAGAATCTCCTCGCCTTCTGGCAGAGCAGATTTCAGTGTTACTTTTGTTTTCGTCCGAATTCGTCCTGCGAAGCCCCAGCTGCATTACAGTCCTCAGGTCTTCGGTGCTGGCTGTTAGGTGCTACATGTTTCTCTCCTCCCCTTCTCAGGTTTAACACGTAATATTTTACCTTGTTTGCGTCTCTAGTATTCCTTTGCCTGTGTTCTGAGCAATTTCTAAACCTAATGGCAATAGAGGAAGGAGATGTAGTCGCATTTTATTCTTCATAGGTGTTTTTCCTATGACGTAAATACCATCCCCTGCTATAGGTAGACTGCCATAGCGGACCTGACAGTGGGAGGAGAGTAGTGCGAGGCACTGCGTACGTAGGAGGGCTTCTTGTGTCCATGGGAACTTGCAGTGTAAAGGACTTGGCTTTCTTCAGACAATTGCCAAGATTCATCATTATATATTCTTTCGATACCACTTGCTTCCTGCTATTTAGTACTCAGGAATTAACATGTTTCTGGGAGTATAAACTCTTGAAGCATGCTGTGAAGATGTGCTTTTCGTGTCCATGGCAATCAGCCGTTTGTGCTCAGGTCCTTTTCTGCTGACTACTCTTCTCTCTTTTACCGTGTTACCATAACCCAAAGTCTTACGTATTTGATTGACTTAACCCGTGTTTCCTTTGTCCAAGTTCTATGCCTTCCATTTTTGCATGTTTGAATTCATACAGATGTGTGTGTGGTACTTAATGGAATTGCAGTGAAAACAGGCAACATTGCGTAACAGCAGAAAGGCTTACAGCCTCATTTCGTACTGCTTATTTCCTCTCTTCCTTACTCCTCTTTGAATTTACTTTTTTGTTGCCTTGGAGGAATGGACTGTAGTTGAGACATCAGAAATGTGGACAATCGACACATTAATGAAAAAAACTTGAAATCAGACCAAAAATGGTCCAAGAAAGGTTTTGAGTCAAAACAGATATGATTTCTCTCCTCTGACTCTGGAAAGGGCACCTTCACATTCCAGGCAAGAGTTTTGGCTCATCAGGACCAATTTGATGGAGACGACCTGCAGTTGTCAGAAGCGGGCCAATGACAAGAATTAATATATTAACTGGTATGCAGTACTCTTTGACAAATTGCTTACTAAATACATCAAAATTGATTGGACGTTCTTGTGTTTAAATTGACAAATGACTGCATTAGGGGAAGGAGGGAAATCCATTAATTACAGCTGCCCTCAACCATAGGAAATGTAATCGTATAAATATAGATTTTGTTAAAACAAAAGTCTCTACTTTACTATAGTGTTGCTGGTAAGTGTACTTGCACCTCTTTGCTATTAAACCTCCAATAGGAGGTTTTGAAGACAGATCTTTGCAATTGGCTTTTAAATAATCAAAGACCATTTCTGTTGTGTTAAAAGGAATGATGCAGTGTTTCTTTATCCCACTCTGACCGCTTCTGGAAATTGTTTCTCTCTCAGAAAAATGGACGCGTAGCCGAGGCTTCTGCTGTCTCATTAATTGTTTATTCTAAATGCAATGTGATTCATATTCCACCATGGTAGGTTTCAAACCAGTACTCTGTATTCTCGTTCTTTGTTCCTGTACTGGTCTCCAAGTAATACTCGCAGGGCTGTTACTTATTTCTGAGTAAGAATTTGCACTTCAGTTAGGCCTGAAGATATAATCAGTTTTATAGACTTCGTTAAGGGATTCTTGAAAAGATTAAGGTCTCTATTTATAGCTGCCTTTGACTTTTGGCTGTTACAACAGATTTTCATTTCTGGACCAACCGTGGTACATACCTTGCGTTTCACTGAAAATGGCTTTCATTAGAAGTCAAACTTGGTAACTATTCATTGTCTCCAAAGGGAGGGGGTTAGCCTTTCCCCAGTGCTTGTTTGGGCTAAACGATAACACAATTTATACAGATAATCTCTGTAGCTCTGACATCATCTTTGCACTTCCTGCTCCCTCTAATGAAAGCTATGCACCCTGAGCAAGACTTTTGTCTCTAAGCAACCTTGTGGTTCTTTATGGCCTATTTTATATTCCTTTCATACATTCCATTGATGGAAATAAAAATTCCATAGGTAGAGGTGGTGAATATTGTGCAGTGGAAAGCAGGACTGAGAGTAAGAGGGGAGAGTGTATTAAATAACTGTGTGAATATGTGTTGTGAAGAAAGATACGATGACAAACAAGGTACGATGCATGTAGTCGTAGCAGAACTGCAGCCGTACGAGTTACGCTGAGCAGACGCAGTGAGGAATCTGGTCATGCTGGTCTGTGAGCCTTCTTCCGTGTGCAGCAGAGCATCACGGTGTTCTCGTAATAGGCTAATGAACTGGGACCGATAATTGTATTTAGTGTTCTACCACTTCTCAGCCTTTTACCTCTATTTCTCTTCTTGCAGTCTGTTGTGTATTTACTAGTGTATTCTTTCTCTCTCACTAACACGAAAGAACGTATGTTACGGTACGTACCCCACGAAACACATAACCATAGTGTGTATGTATGCAGCGTGTTCTGCGCGGCCAGAGCTGTGTCTTGCCATGGGTATGTTCAATGTCTATCACAACGGAGCTCGATTTCAAATAATAAAACTGATCAAAACCAGAGCCCGTCCTGTAACAACAATTACGCTATCGTGTAGTTACGAGGTGTTCAAAGCCTTTTTTGCTCTGTTTCCGTGACATCTCTGCGTGGCCATGGTCAGGCGCGGGTTTGGAGTGGTTTCAGCAGTTAGCGCTCTCAGCTGCCCGTACCTGTGTCTCTGCTGGGCTTTACTGGTTCTGCAGCAGCCCTGGCAGCACTTCAGAGCGAAGGTGGCCAGTTTAACATAATCCACCGATGAAGGCTATCTAAACAAAGCTCTCTGACCTTGCCCTGAAGTGGGTGAAGCCCACTTGAGTTTGTATGAGCTGCTGTACTGTGAAGCCTGGAGAGGAGCTGGAGCAAGCCATGGTGTGTGGGTTAACATTTTAAACTGCCGTCATTTTTATGTACTGATCATATGAACGTGTCCTAAACTACTGGCCTTTCAGATCTACCCGTGCCCCACAGATGAGGGCTGTTCTACAAAATTGTGTCGATTGAGTGTTACGGGCTCAAAACTGCGGCAAAGTATACACCATTCATGAAAAATCGGAGTGCCAGAGCCGGGCTTTGCAGAGCTAGGGGCGGTCTGCAGGAAGGCACACGGAGGAGGCGGCTTCATCTCTGTTCAGCGGATGTGAAACCAGCCCTTTGGTAGACTGAGAGAGTCCCTGATCACAAGAGGGGTTTCATTTTGATGATTCTGCCGGGTTTTTCCCCCTGTTCTCAGCAAGAGTGTTGCAGCTAACCCTTTGTGAGTTGTTAGCACGATACACTTAAAGATGGAAAACTGCGTCGTGTTGTTATTTTGGTATTTTGTGTACAACCAGCACACAGCTGAGATTTCATGTACTTACTTGGGTACATATCGTTAACTGTATTATCCAGATGGGAAATTTTTTTCATATTTTCTAGATTCTCAGTTTGCCATTATTTTTCTTTCTACTTGAAATTGCCTTTAGCTAGTGTATAGTTTTCATGAGATTCTACTTTGTTATTGCCATATAATAAAAGAATGCAACATACTTTTGAAGAGAACTTCCTGGGTCTCCACATCAGTAGTTTCGAGGAGTTGCACAAATGTCCTCTAAAAATCCAGATCCTCAGGGAACAATTTATAATTCCTAGAAATTTTGAGGAGGACTTCTTTATACAGAAGAACAAATTTTGGAATTTCAGAGAATTAATTCTTAAGTGTTTATCTTGACTCAGCTAGTCTCTCCAAATATTACATGAAAATATGAGCGTGTGTATCTATATATGAAAATGTAAGTGATACGGGTAAAATATATTGCAGAAGAATTTGGGCAATGTAATAAATATTTCATATTTGGAATTTTTTTTGTATGTTTGAAACTGCAGCAGATCATACATATATTTTATAAATACATAAATAAATATTTTATGACCACAGTTTTAAAAATTTCAAGTGAAACTGATTCCAAGCATGCATTTCTCTTACAAAATTGTTACATGTATTTGAGATTTGCTGGCAGTAGCCACAGACAGTGAAAATGGAGTTTTCAGGTTTGCTTCTTACACTTGGAGGCATAACAGATTGCAAGCTAATCTGGATCACCTTCCCGGTCCAGAAAAGATGTTTCTAATGAAATTGGAGTTCGTGGTCTTTTTTAGGAGAAAACTAAGTTTCCCTAAAACTGTAACCTGCACTTCCTGCTCCCTACAGGAAACAGGATTAGGTGGTAAAGGGAAGCAAATTTAATTTCTGACTGAGCATAGGACTGATTGGGGTAAATAGGAACAGGGCAGATGTCATTTCATAAAAGTGCTGCATCGTTGCGTATGAGCAATGGAGTAAATCATGCTGCATTCTTCAGCTGTAATTGGTGTTTGTGAAATAATATAGACGAGGTGGATAAAAAAAATTAACTCTGTAAGGTGCGTTGGAAGCTGCCAATGTATGTTAAGTTTTTGATGCGTATATACACCTGGGCATGTGCATGGCTTCATCAGGTTACTGAGTACTTGCCCATCTTAATCCATATTTTATAAACTAAATGCTGGAAACAGCACTGCGTATAGGAATTAAAATACTTTCAGATGTGTACAAACAACAATAATGAACAAGGGCACATGCTGAAACAGTTCTTTACTATTCTTACATGGTCATCTGGAACTTCTTAGAGAGGGGTCCATCAACACGAAGGGGTCAGTTTTCAAAGCAGTGTACAGGGATTTAGCCGCGCGACTCCTATTGACGTTAATGGGAGTCAAACGGGTAAATCCCCACGCACCGCTTTGAAAATTTACTACTAAGCCTCTTGACTTCTCACTACATACTTTGATTGTAACAGTAATCCATGGTTAACATAATTTTCCCGACAATAATGTCAAACATACTTTTGAAGTCAGTGAATTATAGAAATAGTTACCTCTTCCATAATTCTTTAAAGATGGCCATCAGATGGATTTCACCATAGGTTCGTGCAGTTGAAATTATTCTTTAACTCAGGAAAGAATATATATGTTATCCTTTGGTACAGATCCGATAGTCTGCTCGCAGTCTGAGCATTTCAAGTGTTGAACAGCCTTAAGATGCTCTGTACTGTGAGTAATATCAGGTTCTAGCTCTGCCCAGCTTTAAACATTCCTATTACTTGACTGGTTTCCTATGAGACCTTTAGAGAAGGAAGCTGGAGTTAAACACAGGGAACACTTACATGTCTTGCGATGAAACCAGAAGTGATGTTGAAGCCTTTTCCTTTTAGGGGAAAAACAAACAAACAAACAAACAAACAAAAGACTATCAAACCAGTGTAAAGGAAGGAGCAAGCAAAGCAGTCATCAAAGCTGGGGGAAATCTAAGGAAAATTCATCTTCTGGTTACAGACCTACCTATTGCTTTAAGATTAAAGTGCTGATACAGAGAATGGATGGTCTATAAAGCACCCAATAAATTGTGGGAAATATGCAAATATGAATGAATAAATATATAAGTCAATTGGTGGTGTGAAATAACTGTTAGGCCAGCTAAACTCCTGCTTTACAGGGGTTTTTTTAGCTTAATTTTACGATGTTCGTGCATACAGGAATCTCAGAAGGACCTAACGGGAAAAAATGAGTGGGGAGAAGTTTTGGGTGAAAGAGGATATTTTAATTTGCATGGCATGGCCCTGCAGAAGTTTACAAGCTGAAAAATGCATTAAACCCAGAACTTTGTTCAGTAACATCTAGCCACAAGTAAAAATACATAGAGCATATCACCAAACTACAAACAGTTTATTTTAAACGTGGCTGTAAGCATTCTGTCTAAAATGAAAACCTGGTCTTCGCTTCATTGTCATGCTTGAGGTGCGGTAGAGCCAGCAGGCACAGGGCGCTGTGCTGTAAGAGAAGGTTTGGGAACACGCATGCCATAAAACTCGCTAAGTAGTTGTTGGACTTGGAACTACAGAGAAAAACCTGCCTGTGGGATACCGAAACCAACCTCTGACGGAAGTGAGATCACGTCTAGAAGATGGAAAAAGGTGAACCGGTTGAATTTGAAGTGGCTGCACGTAGACCTAAACCAGAACTGTCACATTCTACTTGTCAGGGGTGACACGATGTAACTAATGAGGCAGTAGTTCCAGAAGTAACATGAAGTAAATCATTCAAATTGTGAAGTTTAATTTTAGGAGAAGTACTCCTGAAGCTTGTTGACAAGCACGTGATTACCTCAGGTCTCTAAACCACCTATCATCGTTTTAGATATAACTTAGGAACCACAGGAGAAGCATCAAAATCAGGTGCTAGTGTGTGATTTGTATGAAACCGAGGGATATGGAATTTTTATTCTGCGTTGTCGGGACACAGGATAGACTTCAGAGTCAGTGAATTAGTTAAGAGTACCTTGTTTCCATTTCTACTAGATTTTAGAATCTTACTTCAAGTAATAAATTTTGTGTATTCAATTGAAATACAGGAAAGCTCTCTGGGTGTCTGTGGGCATGTGTATGGCAGGCAGCACAGAACAAATAGCCTTTATAGTCTGCAAATGCCTTTGTTTGCTCTTAATTTGGACAAACATACATCCCTTAGAGAAGAGCACATTGGGAATTTCATATATAACTCTCAATTAAATTGAATTGTGTAAAGCTTATTTATATAAATGAGAAAATTAAAACCTTTTGATTCCAGAAGTACACAGAACTAAGTAAAACTAATGATTTATTGTTCACAAATTAAAACCATAAGTGCGCACACTACAATTGAGCTGTAGTGTTTCTTTGTTCCAACACTTGTACGCTGCTGAAAGATGACAATTTATAATCTCTGAATGAATAAAGATTTGTCTTGGGTCTAGGTATTTATTGTATAATTAGTCCATCTATGAACAGAACCACTGTTTGTTAGTCCCAGTATTAGTCAAGCATGTGTATTTGCCTGGGTCTTGCTCACATGTCAGGAGTGCCTATGCAAATTATTTTAGGTTAACAGAAATTGTTTGTTTTCTTTATTTGTCACTATTATGGCAGAGTTTCAAAACAATGGGGTTTTTTTTCGTACTTAATCATTGAACTGCGTGAATCAGGTCCTGGAGTTCCAGGGGAATATCAGCTCGGCTGTATTTCAGCCTTTGTTTTGGCTTCTGTTGAAACTTTTGTCTCCACAGGCACTTCTGTGCAGTTTTCCTGGCACTAACAATCATCACACAAATGACTAAGTTTGTAATGTGTTCTTTTTCAGACCCTTGCCTTTAGTAGTCTTTCTTCAGTATAGTAGTAACATTAATCCTTTAACTGCAGAGAAGGGAGTCTGTAAACTTTCAAAATTTACCTGAGATTATGGGTAAGCACCTGCACCTTTGATTTTGAGGGTAGAAAATGAGATGACAGTGTTCAAGTCATGAAAGAAGATGAACAACAACGGTTTTCGCTGAGATTCTGTTTTTCCGTAGTTAAATGTGGAGTGTTCAGTAGAGCTAGTCAGGATGGGGGGACAGGAATATATTCCAGATTTAGAGTTGATGCAGATCACTTTTCACTTGGAGGAGGACAGAGAATAAAGGTCCTACTATTATTTTCGAGCAGCTCAAAGTTGGTTTTTGCCCCTTGCCAAATATTTGTGGCAAAGCTCTAATTTTTGCTGTAGGTAGCACTCCAGTTTTTAAAAAGTGACCTGGAATGCTTGCTTATGGAGTTCTTTGCATTTATAAGCGGACTTAGTGCCCTCTTATACTGAATAAATAGAAATTGTATGTTCTAATTCTCACCTTAGATTTCTAATAAACACTCATTTTCTAGGTGCTTTTTCACTCCATGGGTAATTGTACAAATTTCTGCATGTTTGTGTATGTCAACATTAAACAAACTCAGTCGCATTCTGATATTTGATATATGTTTGTTCCAGATGTTGGCGTAAGAATAGCAAAAAGTTAAAAATTGGCATAGCTCAGACACAAAGCATTGAATTCATTATTTTAGGAAGGTAGAAAACACCTGCAATTGCCCGTAAAATACCTCTGCACAACAAGGGCTTGCTCGTTCCTTGTCTACACGTGTGCCATTTGTGACTTCTCCCCGGTGAAAGAGAAATTACAGGAGTGCAAGAAAAACCACTACTTGCTACAAAGTGTTTGAAGAATGTGAATTTTATCGTTTGCCATCCTGCATTAGAATGAAATTCTTTGGAAACAGAAAAAACTCTGTGTTCTAGGATAAGATTGGCTTCACTGATGTGTAAGAGGCTGCCTAATTTCCGGCGTGATTTCAGATTTTCAAAGAATTAAGCTGGAAGATAAAAGATTACTTTCAAGCTCAAATTCCTGGAAATGTCCCTCCGGGCTTAAATTAATCTCATCTTGGAACTTGATACCGATGCAAGAGGTGTGTGACCCAGAAATGAAGAAAAGAATCAGTTTTAAATTTTTAGAACGTATTTGTTCCTATAACTTCAAGGCCATTTTTAACTTGAAAAAAATGACCGTATGTGTATCTGTAACAAGCGGTGCAGCGATGGCAAATCTCCAGCCAGGATCACTTGTCTTATAAGGTCACGTCTCCCATCCCAGCGCGTGCTCCCGCGGAGGGCGGTGGGAGTAGAGCTGGCTTTGCCTCCGCTAAGGCTGGGACCGTCCTCACGGGATCCTGCTATCAAAACCAGACTCTTTAAATGCCTGCTTTTGTGATAGGTGTGGTACATAAATGCTATTTTATTAAATAGCAAAATAAATTACTGAGGTTTGACCTCAGCTAAGGCTTTATCACTGTTGCCCTGCCGGTGAACTCGAAGGCAGAGCTTTTCCGTGGAATTCAGCATGTCGTCACTTTTTGGTAGAAAGAGTTAATGCTGCGCTCTGAAGCTGCGCCAAAACGTGTGTTATTGCAAGACCTGTGCAAAGGCCCTTCCTCAGGAAAAGGCAATACAGCGTAGGACCAAAACTATTCTTAAATTCGAATTTCTTTTTCACTGTAAAGCCATCTTGTACCTCCAGTAAAATGCAAGAGTATTCTGCAAGGGAGAAATAGGGCGACAAAGCGGGGTGGACGCGGCTCCCTGGGCTAGCGTTTCTGCAGCTAGTCGCTGCCTCGCAGCTTCCCTCACCTGCACAGCTCTGGTAGTTGCCCCTGGGATAGAAGGAACAAAAAAAATTCAGAACAGTCCATAAAGTTCCCGTCGGTTTGAAAGCAAAACCATCTGCTGGAGTCATGAACAGTTTGTTAGCGGAGTTCAATAAGAGGAAAGCCTGCAGTGGATCGGCTGGGCCCTCAGCAACAGGCGTTACTGCGGTCGCTGGGATTTATTGTAGGGGAGTCAGGAGATATGGGGAAGATTAGGGCAACAGCAGAACGTGTCAAAATAATGTTTTTGTTTCATTGGTTTCAAATATGAGCATTAGCAATAAGGAAGAAGTGTGGGCACTATGGTTTCATATTCAGATATTTACTGTGATTTTTTGTCAGCTGTTTCTAATCCAGAAAGGTGTTTTGTTAATACGCCTTTGGTACGGGCTGGCCAGAGCCATCCGCACGTCACGGAATTAGATCTGTCGCTGTTGTAATGAAGCAGATGAATGTAGTTTCGGTATTATCTTGAAAAGTGACGGACACGCAATGCTGAGATGACGTCCGTGGTTGCTGAGGTGGGTACGTACACCCACGTGCAGGCACACAGCGTGTTGGTTTCAGCGATTACGGCAGATGCACGGTATCTCGCAGGGGAAACTTGACGCTTTCTAAGAGTCTGTCCTCATGTATATAGCACTTGAAATAATCCTTTAATAAGTTGGGCCCTGAACTGAATATGGTATATTGCGGGTTTCGGAATAAGGACACACTGTGATGCAGAGGTGTTAGGAATGGCTCCGGAGCTGAGACTGGGCTCAGATACCCACTTACACAAACAGGAGGGAAATCCCTTTATTTCATATAGCGTATGGATTTATGAAAACCCTGTGCTGCTTATATTATAGAGGCGCCATTCTGTATTTATGGTTACAGTTGTGTCTGCTTTGCCATTATAAACTATTATTAGGGGTTTACAACATGGCTGTAAAAATTTGTAGTGGATGGAAACTTGACACGTAAAGGTCAACCCTGTAATAATATAGTTTTTAAAAATCAGTTTTAAAAACTTGGAGTTATTTTTCGATTATGTGAATATAAAAATATGTGTTCTAATTTTAGGATTGTCTGGTATCTTAACACTGTAGCGTAAAACTCTTGTTTTACCAACGTAAAAATACCAATGTTGCATTTGCTTCTTTTAATTTGCTTTCGTGGTGTCTGCTCTTCCCTCGACGTGTGGGTATGGTTTCTCGGTATTGAAGCCGGGCCTCCAACGGGCCCCTGACAGTAAGCAGGTACAAGAAAATAAAAAATACCACCTGCCTGGGGTGCTTGCTTGCATTTTGCTTTCCCTAAACTCTTCCAGCTTTCTCAAGTGTGAAGTTTCAGTTAGAGCAAGGTAATGCTACTGCCGCAGAAACTGCAGTAGCCAGACTGTAGCTTTGCTAGCGCAGTTAAATGACTCAAGAACTAGGAGTCGTGAAATATTGATCTCCACAACAATGAGTGTAGGATTTTCTCTCGCTTTTGTGGTAGCATTTGAACACTACATTGTGGTTTTTCCCCAAAGTTGTATGTATATTTGGTAGTTGTTTTAAAAGTGGGTTTGGGTATCGTGCAGTCTGCAGAGCTGAAGAACTTGCGTTTTTCTGGTGCGGTGAGTAGAAGACAGATAAGAGTAGTGAATAGAGGAACAAAATTAACTTACTTTTGCTGTGTGAATTGAGGTTATTTGTTTGCACCAGTCTTTTGAAAACAGTAGAGACTTAAGCATTTAAGCAGCTACAGTAATGTACGATTACAACTCTACAACTACCTGAAAGGAGGTTTTAGAGAGATGGGAGCTGACCTGTTCTCCCTGGCGACAAGTGATAGGACAAGAGGAAATGGGTTCAAGTTATGTCAGGGCAGGTTTAGATTGGATATTAGGAAGCATTTTTTCACTGAAAGGGTTATTAAACATTGGAATAAGCTGCCCAGAGAGGTGGTGGATTCACCATCCCTGGAGGTGTTTAAGAAAAGGGTAGATGAGGTGCTTAGGGACATGGTTTAGGAGTGGTGGTGTTTTTATCAGGGTAGGTTAATGGTTGGACTTGATGATCTTAAAGGTCCCTTCCAACCTCACTGATTCTATGATTCTATGATTTTCACGGTGCTGTCAGGAGGAGGTTTGCTGATGAGCACTGTGGACAGATCTGATGTT
This sequence comes from Vanellus vanellus, assembly GCF_965231255.1. NCBI lineage: Eukaryota > Metazoa > Chordata > Aves > Charadriiformes > Charadriidae > Vanellus > Vanellus vanellus. The sequence continues at coordinate 10,199,792 of NC_138924.1, read as the reverse complement.
GAGTCAAACCAAAAATTTAGCCAGCCTTGGATCTCCGGTTGCAGACGTCCTGGTATTTTACAGGCCAATGAAATAATCTCAGTATTTAGTCTTTGTAGCAAACTGAACATCCAACTCTGCTTTGTTATGGATTCTTAATACATTGTTGCTACTATAATGAAAAGGTGACACTAAGATGATAATGAAGCACTTCCCATTAAATTGCAAAAAACTCACGTCCTAAAAATCAAGTTGTTTATGAAGCCAGCTTTAAATTAACTACATGAATGTCGAAATGAGAGCAATAATTCAGTTCATGAAGTCTTGGAAGTAGTCTATGTTTGAAGTCAGTCGGTGTCCCAGTGGCTCAGGATGGCTTTGTCAGTGCGCTTTAGCATAGTTCACATTCTGAAAAGGTTGTAGAAAAGGCTTCCGTCATTGACAGCGGCATTTCTCGGTGTTAAGTTCCTCAAGACAGATGGTTGTCCTATGTATTGAACTCTTCTGTGTGATCATTAAGTACTTAAGGTTGAAAGAAGAGCCAATTGGGATACCATAGTGGCTGTATGTATGCATTCAAGGGAAAGAACAGAAATCTTTTCATCACTTCTGATGTCAATATTTGAGCTCTTTCTGTGCACCGACATATTGTCACAGATTTAGGACAGTATATACATTGCTGTACCAATAACTTTCTGAAAAAGCTTTTTAAAAAAGCATTTAACAGTAAATCTGATTTTTCCATTTTCTGGTTTTTTTCAGTGGTTCCACCGGGAAGCCCTGGACCGATCACTCGCCACGAGTCATACGACAGCTTAGCGTCTGACCACAGCGGGCAAGAGGATGAAGAGTGGCTTTCACAGGTATGCTTTTTGGGGGAGTTCCAGTTCAGGAGGGAAACAGTAATAGTATCCGCTGGAAGTAAAATTTGCAACTTTCCTCAAAATGGAAAGTGAGCTTCCAGTAGGCCGTGGGCATTGCTGTGTATAAAACTGGCTTCACTCCTGACTTAAGACGGAATGAATTTGAGGGTCTTTACATTTTATACAAGCTATACAAGCTATATTAAAAGCCATATAAAGCCCCCATCGTCACTGGCACATGTCACGTCCTTGGGGAGTTCCAGATGAAGTAGGAAGTTTAAGTTGGCAGTAGAAGGATACCTCTCTGCCTTTTTCTCCTGACGTGGTCCCTTTTCAGACACGGATAAAGGAAGTTGGCTTGGCAAAATGAGGATGCCTTTTCAGTTGTGACCTGTGCTGTGCTTACTGCATTTTAACGTAAAAATAGTCAATTAACTGGTTTGCTTCCTTCTTTTTCTGGTTATCAGTTACTGCATTTCCTACTGGTAATTCCTTTGAGTTATGGCTAGATACGAATACTGTAGTGCTTTAAAATGATCCTGCTTGGTGGAATATTTTTATATGAGGTTAAGTCTTGGTAGTTTTATCCATTCTCGCTTTGTTTCAGTCAGTGAAGCTTCTCTTTAAGAACTCAGTACATTCTTGGCTATTGGTCTCAAAACATAACTTCAGTTTAGGAACGTAGGTCATGAATAATACGCTGAGAATTCGTTCCTGGTAGAAAGAAAAGGTTAGAGTTAAATAAATAAATAAAAATTACAAATGCTCTGGATTTACCACAGCAATTACAGGGTACCTGGTACACGGAATTCATCCTGACAAATTAGCTGGGTTTCCTTTGGTTTACGAACAACGTTGTTACAGGAGTGATGCATTAAATGTGTTGCTGGGGTGTATGGCATAAATATGAAATATTCATGGATGTGATTTGCTTCTCCCACTGGTGAATAAATCATACACAGCATTTTCCCAAACGGAGAAGTTAGGTTCCCACATGTACCAGTCCGGAGGCGGCATTCATTGGGGAATCTATTCATGTGAATCCACTTACCTGGCCTGACTGCAGATGTGGCCATACGGTGATGTATCCTACTTGCTTATGCTGTCTCTGATTTGTCAGAGCATAACGACAGTGAAGCTAATCAATCGGTGTAGGCAGCGGGAATTTTATCACTGAGCTCGCTGGGGCCAAGACTTCACCTGTAGTTTTCCGTCTGTCCTCTCCCGTACTGTTTGGATAGTTTAGCTTATTTTACTGTCGCGTTTACTGTGGGCAACCTCAGGAAAAAGAGAGCAAGGTAAAGCTACGTTACAGGGATCGGTTTGTTACTAATTCTTGGAAGATCTAAAATGTCAAAAGAACTTAAGACTGCTTGAAATTCATCACGTCTGTCCCTCTGGAAGAGTAAATATATTTATAAGGAAAAAAAATCCCAAGTGATGTCACAGGACACAGATAATTCAGAGAATGCTTCCGGAATGTTTAATTTTTGCTGAGTGAAAAGAGTGATGATAGCGCTTTTGAGCACGAAGATGCTAGCGTCCTCTAAGCAAGCCACTTTAGATTAAGCCTAAAGTGCAAGTATGTTTTTCAAAATTAAAGTGTTGTTATCAACAGTCACAGCATGCAGTGAAAAAACACTGCCCTTCACTTCAACTTTTCAATTAGAACAGTGGGTAATGTGTGCTGTCAGTGTGAAGTAGATACAATATGTTTGTCCTGCACACAACAGGAGAGTGAATAGGAACATCTGGCCGTAGCCTCAGTAAAATTGCAAAGGCATCTGTTTACCTCTCGGCTCTGTGACACTGATGGTTTCAAGCTTAAAATATACAGATTATTTTATCTGTGGCCTAATTTACACTGCTACGTAAAAGCTACTTGCCTCAGAAACGGCCACAGTCAATCTTGAGTTACGCGAAGATAAACGCAAAGATGGAAATACCGCTAAACAGGCCGTGCATTTGTCATCTTACGTTAGCAGAGAACGTAGAACAGCATTATCCAGGGTTTAAAATTGCTTCTTAAAGAGTTGAGAATTGCTACTAGTACACATCTATGTCATACGTATACAAAAATACATTTTCATTAATTTCCTCACTAAATTGCATTTTTGCTGTGAAGCTGCTCATTGTTTTAGCAGAAATTGATGGGAATTTAATAGAGTATTTTGTTATCCTAAAAGTATGAGTCCACCAGAGCTTAATATTTTAATTTCATATTTCCTTTTTCTGATCTGTAAAGGCTGTTTTGACTTTTAAAATTGTATTATAGAAGACCCATACTTTGTTTACCCTTTTATTTACAAGGCCCAAGTTTCCCGATCATATATGTTTCCAACAATGTTACCATCTTAAATTTTCATGGTTGTTTACATTGCTATATTTGGCTTATTTAAGAGTTTGCCAGAACTGGTACTCATCGGGTGTAGTTATCAGTGTGAAAAGACATTTTTTAAATATTTTGGGCGCTTCATTGACTGAAATAACTTGTTTTTCAAAAGTTCATATTTAGGCTCTCACTGGGAGCCAATACCTAGAGGAAAATCTGAATATTTGAAATTACTGTTTGTTAGACACACCGTCTGTGTTCTCTGGCACGGAACTGAGAAGCTTCTGTGTCTGCGCGTATACCGACACACACACATACAGATACACATCACATATGCACCTGTTATTTCATATATATGTGGTTGTTCATTGCAAGCAAAGACCCCTCTATTTCAATTGTTGGAATTTCGGTTAAATGACTATGTAGATGGGTGTGTGTAGCTGCCCTTCTGAACTCCGTGTGTTGCGCGTGCCTGTTTGTATCGCATCTGCATAGGAAGGAGCGTGACCCGGGCTGCGGTGTGTCTCGCAGCGCACTTCGCATTGCGCTCTGCTACAAATCTTGTTGCTTCCCAGCAAGGCGGTCCCTGCCAGTGGTATCCTCAGATGTGCCAACAGTCATTACGAGCTTCGATTTGAAATACAGTTTGTGCTGGACACATGTGAAGCAGCGCTGTTTAATGTGTGAACTTTTAGAAAGCAGCCGTAACGAAGCTGGAACAGCTTGCTTTTAAAACTGCATCCCTTCACCTGCTCAGGATTGAGGTTGTCTGGGGGGGGGGGGGTAAACGTTCAGTTCCTCCGACTGCTCCGTGCAGATGCAGATGGAAATGTCTTCCCCTGTTTGTTGCACCACAAGAGCAGCGTTTTAGCATTCAGGTTATAGCGTGGATTTCATAACAGCGAGGGGAGGAGGGAACGGGGTGAGGTGAAGTGATAGCCAGCATGGAGTGTCGGTCTTAAGAACAGTTTAAGAACCGGGGTGCAGTGCCCTCAGGCTGGTGGTTCGGTCCTCAGGCTGGTGGTTCGAGGGCTTTCAAGGCTCCGCAAGAAGCTCTTGGCTTCGGCTGGAGCATCGCTCTCTAGCAGAGGCATTCCGAATTTTCCCCTGTGCAGCGTTCCTCTGAGCTGATGGCACAGAACACTCTTTTTGCCTGAGAACAGCGGGATTCCGGGGGTTCGGTGCGTTGAAGAAACTGTTCAATATATCACGGGGTTTTGTTAAGCAGTTCCCCATCTTCCCACAGGTCGAAATAGTGACTCACACCGGGCCGCACCGACGCCTGTGGATGGGCCCGCAGTTCCAGTTCAAAACAATCCATCCCTCGGGCCAAACTACCGTCATTTCATCCAGCTCTTCAGTGCTGCAGTCGCACGGTCCGAGCGATACCCCGCAGCCTCTTCTGGACTTTGATACAGATGATCTTGATCTCAACAGTCTCAGGTAAAAATAAAATCCATTTCCAAGCTGTTTCACATTTGTTGTGTGAATAACTTGCCTCATGCCTAAATGAGGCCATCTGTGTAGGACGTGTAATAGTTTTCATCAAGCTTGTCCACGTGAAAGTCTTAGAAGAGCGTGTGACTCGACAACAATAAACATCCACCCAGGCCAAGCAGCTTCGATTCCTTTTTGCTGCCCCTTCTCGGGTAAATGACAGTGGAAGACAGTACAAAGTCCAGTGGCCTTGCTCAGCGTCTTCTTGGCTTTCACACTGTCTGCATTGCTTAATAGATTTCATTTTCTCAGACCCGAGTGGGAGCTTTATGTCATAGATTTAGATGCTGACTGCGAAGCAGCAGTCAGTGTGTTGGAAGAGTAAGTCAACTTCTGGAATGTTTTTCCCCTCCCTGTTTCCCCCCCCGCCTTTGCTTCCTTCCTTGTAATTCTTTTCCATCTATTTACTTCATCTCTTTTTGGACATTGGCTGGTTTGGAATTGGGGCAGGGGGTGGGCCGAGGGAAGGGAAGGAAGGAGAGCGAAGGTAAATGTGAGTTTATATTTACTGATAGCTAGCGATTTTGTAGAAGCGCTTTATGCACCGTGTGTCTCTGTGTCCCATCCAGTAACTTTCAAGATTTAACGAGCTTCCATGCTTCTGACTCTGCATGTGATTTGAAGTCCAAAGTTCCGCGGTGTGGACTTGGACTGTTTGGGACTCTGTCTGAAACTCCTATGAGTAAACCAAGAGAGATGGATAATATGACTACTCCCATTAAAACTGGGCAGACTGTCCCTGCACTGAAAATACGGGGTTTTGAAATGTGTGATTTCTCCTTGCGCGTAGTTACTCCCACAAGTAAGGATACAGCTGTCAAATATAGTATTTTAAAATTGTATATATGTATACTTATACAGAAAGAAAGCAGAAATCTAAAAAAAAATTAATATAGATATACATTACAAAAGGAATAGACAAATACAAATGTCTCTTTTCTCCTAAACTGACCAAAAAAGTGCCGCTGTTCAGAAGGGCGATAGAGGTTTTTTAAGCAGTTTGGGTAGGGTGAGCTTTGTCCTTTGAGGCTTTCTGAGTGCTCACATCTGAGACATAGTTTGGGGATACTCATTTTGTGCAGAGTCTCCATCTGTCTCTGCATGGATTGTCCAGATCTTGGCTCCACAAGGCAAAGGAAAACAAAAGTTTTCAACAGTTTTATTTATTTAAAAAGAAACAGTTGCTTACTTGGCTCAGGTGATTCAGGTTTGTGATTTAATTGCAGCCCTCATGAGCAACGGTTTTGACACAGGTGGTAACTCTAACTTATTATTTAGGATTCAGCCAGTTCGTTCAGAACCTGTTAGCATGCCGGGGTCTTCACGTCCAGTTTCTGATCGCAGAGGAGTTTCAACAGTGATTGATGCTACCTCAGGTAGAAACAAGTTGTTTTTGTGTTTTCTTTGATATTCATGGCGTTCATCAATCTTGTCTTTTTTTGTCTGGTAATGTGTTTACTAACCATCGCCATATACTTAAAAGGATATTGTGATTTTCAGCTGCACAATAGGGTAAGTGCTGTCTTATACAAATACTTACTGAAAGCTGCCATAATAATGACTTTTTTTTTTCCTCTTACCGCTCAAATCTGAAGCCACAGCATTGTGCTAAGATGTGAACACCATATTTACATTGTTTAACATGAGCTATAGAATGCTAAAAACTGCTGAAACTAAAAAGCAGAACATTTCCAAATACTAACACTGAAATGCTTTTATTAATGAATGCCTAAAGCATAGAATATTAAAGTTCCATCTCATTTATAAAATAGCTTTCATTGAAATGTAATCATAAGCATAATTGATTTCTGTGAACAGTCAAGACAACAGGATAGTTTATCTAATGTTTGTGTAATAGGCACATTTTCACTACTCCGCTCTAAAAGAGCGTGTAAATTTAATACTACAGTGGTGATGTTAATATCAACATAATAATGTATGTGCTATAAAGTTTTCTTCTTTTTTTCCTCAGTGGTGGGGTATAGTCTGTATAAAGAAACAAGGACAGCAGAGCTTTATATTCCAGTACAGCTGTATAGTGTCTGCAGGGTCCACACAGCAGGATTTTGTCAAATAAAATCTCTCACAAGTAGAATTATTAAACACACAGCATTAGTCAAACAGTCAAGTCGGAGAGGATTTTAATCTTTAGCAATTTGAAAATCCCTGGAGACTGCTGATTGGATTGAGGTTAAACTGTAAAAGGAGACTGTAACACATACAGAAACTGGTTTCTGAAGGTTGTTTTAAAGAGCGTTAAAATAAAAGCTCCTGTTTCAGACTCTGTTTGCTATTGATATAAATTCTGAGTCCAAGATACTGTATTGTTTGCCAAATTAATTTATTTGGGTATTACAGGATATTTCTTAGATGTGTTTATAACTGAGTTCAATAATAACGAAATTTACTTTGGGTATTGAGGATTGTCATTATAAATTCCATTTTCAAATATTTAAAACTTGTTAAATTAATTCACATTGAGCTTAGACAAACATCTGATGCTGGTTACTTAAAGGGAATTTTATTTGGTTTAGTACTCAGCAAAGTAACTTTGAAAATATTTGTTTGATACAGAAAAAAGAAAATATAAGTGCATCAGTTACGATTTTTTTGGACTAGTTCATCTATGCCTATTATCCATAAAAGGTTACGAGCTTGAATCGCAGGAGTGCTTCTGTCTGTCTATGTGACACTTCCCGTTCAGAGTGATTAATGGCATAGCTGTTCTTCGCTCTCACCGTGGCTGTGCCAGCTGATACACAGAGATATCTGGGTTGGCAGGGAGCGGGGGGTTCCCCCCCCTTGTGTATGAACGGAGCAGTGCCATTCCCTGTAGCAAGGATGCGTATTAATTTTGAAATATAACCATTCCGTAACCATAACACATCCTAAAACTGCGTTATTCCATATAAATAGAAACAATGAACCACACAGGACCGCACCTTTTCTATGCTAAACCAGCTTTCCTGTAGCGTGGATGGGGCCCTAATGAGAAATGGCTCATGTGAATGTGGTGAAGCTCTATTGGTAATGCCTTTAACATGTGTGTCCATATTAAAATTGCCAAAGTCAATTGTATACTTTGTTATGACACTGAAAATATATTTACTGTACAGCAGTGACTCAGTTTTGTTATAGCACCTCATAAGTTTCTTATAAACAATACATGGATTTTGTTAGGGACATGCTGATAGCAGTATTTTATTTAACTTCGCTGCCAGACAGTTTGGATTTGAATTGACTTTTGATTCAGGGACTTTACCGTCTATTTGCAGTTTTCATATTGCCCGATCCCCGTCCTTCCCCATGCAGAAATTATTGGTCCAGGTTTAGGGTAGATATGCCAGATTATGTGTGATGGTATAGGGGTGTGAATTCGGCTACAGAGTAAAGGAGACACAAGTAAAAAAACATGTACTGGTTTTTGAGATCTCGTGCTATTCTTGTAACAGAGCCCAGCAAAGGGAAGAAGAATATTTTATGCTTGCTTGCTTCTCTTCCCACCTTTGAGATGCGCAGAAAATTACATTAAACTCAGCTCTGAACCCGGAGGTTTTATTCTGAATGCTGTTCATGTGCGACATTGCATTTTCTTGTGTTATAGTCCACTACTGTACTACACGTGCCCTAAATGGCTTAGATTCTTTATGGCAAACAAATTTATTGGAAAATATGGTTTTAGGTTCGAAGGGTATTTTTTTAAGTAGGTCGTAAATTTTTACGACCTAAGCTGAACCAGGAAGTGATTCTTCAGTTATGACCCACGCATTCGAGTCTGTTGCACTTCATGAAGATGCTTATCTGGCTGTTCGGTTGCCTGTTGCTTAGAGATGCACCCAGCGTGGCGCCTCTTCTTATCTGACTCCATCGCTTTTTCTTCCTATCAAAAGATTTCAAGTACATGTTTATCATCTGCCATTATTCTTCTGCCGTTCTCGATAGCTTCCTTCCTTCTCCCCCTTTGGTGACAACTCTGAAATTTATGGAATTTTTTTAATCGTGATTTTCGCATGTCTGTAAAACTAGGGTTTACTAATGACAATAGTCTCTCACAAGATCGTTTGCAAAGATTTTCATTTAAAAAGTATGGAATTCTAATACATGAAAAATCAGTCCTGAAAATTTGCGATGGAATTTTCAAGGCGAATGGCTGTATCTCTAAAGATTACTTGGATAAATTAAAAATGCATATTTCAGTATGGTTATCTTGACATAAAATTCTGCTAAGATATTCTTTGGTTGTGTTTTTTTTTTTTCTTTTTAATCGAATCTTTAAGAAAAGTTTGCAAAAACGTAGTCACCTAAAGCTACTGGACATTTGTCCCTCAGTGCACACATTTTAGTCATATGCATCACAGAGAGCATATACCCTCAAGGATTAAATGCACTGTAATTCCAGATGCTATTCCAGACTGGCAGCTAGAAATGTTAAAGCGACAACACTGAGTTTAAAGCTTTGCAAAGCAGGAAGCCTTTAACAGTAATGCGGCAAAAGAAGCGCTGCTGTACCCCCAGCAAACACACGCGGTGTGTAGCAGACAGGCGTGCGTGCTCGTGTCCTGCCTCTCCAAAGAGCTGCTGAGGCCACTGGCTGGTGGCGTTGGGTTTAACAAAGGTGGGGTGAGGATGGAGAGATCGCGTATCTAAATTTTGTGCCAATGGATGGCAGGGTGGGTGGGAGAGACTCTCAGTAAGTCAGGGCACGTTTAAGACTTTATTGCCCAGAGGAGCTGTGGCTGCCCCGTCCCTGGAGGTGTTCAAGGCCGGGTTGGACGGGGCTGGGAGCAGCCTGGGCTGGGGGGAGGTGTCCCTGCCCGGGGCAGGGGGTGGAACGAGATGACCTTCAAGGTCCCTTCCAACCTAAACCATTCTATGATTCTGGGACACCAGAGAGGGAAAAGAAACCTTCCAAGCGCCCTGTCTGCAGGAAATGCTGCAGCTGAAGGTCACGGTCTTTGCACAACCAAACCACCCAACCCTGAGATAGAATTCTGTAGTGCAATAGAAAAAAATATTTGTCGCTGAACAACCTGGTGTGTTTCAGGAGAGCACTCTACGGGCATGACTTGAAAACTTTACATTACCTGTTTACATTGAATGCTGTTCCTTTCTTTGATGTGACTAGCTTGAGATAGGATTTTTTTGTCTAGCTGAGGATATCTACAGAATGATGGAGGCTAATCTAGAAAATGTAAGCGTAGGCTAGACGTGGATTTGAATATTTCCAGGCACCTTTCTGAATGTTTGTAGTATAATTTGTGGATGAATGATGCACGTCATATATGTTACATACCTGAAAAATCAAACCTGATAGAACTCTACTACTAATAAATAATGTAGAAATTAAGGGGTGTAGGAAGGTTTGGATATCTGTACAGAATAACAATTCTGAACTTTCAGAAATAGCAAACCTCTAGAGAGGGGATTTTGCAGCAGTTCCTGATCACAGTAAATTTGATCGCACAGCTGCAGTGAGTCTGTAAAGGGCAAGCGTTTCCCTTAAACTGTAACAAATGTGTTGAAGGGCTCAGGTACTCAGGTACGCTCAGTCTGAGCTGCTAATTCAGTCCTGCTCAGTTTGGGGGGAAAAAAAAAAAAAAAGTGTGTGCATCTGTGTGTGAGTTTATGAAAAGCCTTATTTTTTCCCTCACACAAAGAGGGCTTTGACACTTATCCATCAGTCAAGTAATGATTTTGTTGCACTGTCAGCGGAGTAGGAGAACGTTGACAAAGAAGTTGTCTGATCTCTGTTTCGCATCAACATTTTCCTGTCCTCCTCCTCGGAGATCTCTGTTTCTTGCTTAGGAAAATTACAGAAGCTGGAGAAGGAAGGATTTCAGTGATTAAAATTAAATGGTAGAAGAAAAAGATCTTGAGAGTTGGTCGGTTTAGGGTTGTGTTTTGCTTTTATTGTGTGTGGGGCAGGAGAACCTTTGTGTTCTTTGCTGAAACCTGGCACGTGCTGTGCTGCTTAGGAACGTGCGCATCATTTTTTAATGAAGATTGTTTATTACTCTTGTGTGAAACTCTGACAATACTCAGCTCTCTTCTGGTGACTTCAATCAATGGCCACTTAAAATTGGCTGGTAATTTAGTACTCCCCTTTCTTTTGTGTGCGACCGGACGGTCATGGACAGCTAGCTCGTTGCCTGCAGAGGGTTTAATGAACAGAAGAATTGACTTGGGTTTGGTGGGGGAGGGAGGTTGCCTCTTCCCTCTGCCTGTGAAGGATCTTTTATTGTTCATCACCACACCTGTGAGGTAGGGACCATGGGACAAATTTTTACTGTCCAGAAATGCTCTCACTTGGAATTTAATAAACACTTCTGCTGTCACACCTTAAACCATCTGAGCTCTTTTCTGTTGTATGCACGATCAAATATTTATTCCCAAATGCTGTACACCAGAAAGTGCTGCCTTGGAGTAGCGGAGATCAGTTATTCAGGTAGTAAAGATGTGTGAATGCAGCTGGCAGATGAAGTCACCAACATTATGAATTCCCAGGCTGTCCTTATTGCCACAGGCAATAACTGACAGGCCGGAGCCGTCGCTGGTTTCCCATTACGGGCGCGGGTAGGGCCCGGGGAGCCCTGGCGTCACGGATACTTGAGCTGCCCTGCTTGAGTGGAGCCGGCCAGCGCTGGAGGGTCCTTGTTGCAGAGAGATGTAATCAATATGGTCTGGAGTCCTTGACCTGAACCTGTAATTACCTGCACGGTATAAAGGTAGTTTGTTGTCGCGGATAGAGATTGCACTCGGATCCTCCGAGTAGAATGCTGAGCTTTGAAGCCAAAGAAGAGATTTGGCCCTTGGTCTATTCTTCACAGCAATTGAGAGGTTTTAATAATGGCCATATAACAAACCGGTCTTGGAGGGCATCACCTGTTCAGTAACAGCAAAAACACGTACCCGGCACTGCTTGTTTTGTACTTCTGCATTTTGCCAGTATAAGTCTAAATGAGTTTAAGTTATGATTCTTTCCTGGGATAACTTCTGAGCCAATGACGTTAATATCATATCTATTTAAAACACTTATGTTACTTATTTGGAAAACACTTTATATATTATTCCTAGAATAGTGGTAGCGTGTGGGATACACTCGGGGGTTTTCTGTTTTCTTGGTGCGATAGCACGCACTTGCATGCGCTCGTGCTCTCTCCATCCTATTCATCTGTCTTGCTAAATGTGTGTGTGCGCATGAGCTGCGTAATACAAAATTCTCATACTTAGAATTTTTTCAACTTGATTTATTTTATCTAATTTGAGAAAATGTTAGCTGATGAGTTTTGAAGAGAGCCTTAAGACAGAACCGACTTCAACAGGCTCCAAGATGCCAATGCAGTATACTTGATTACATCTAGAAACAACTATGCCCTATAGACTCTGGAGATGCGAGGAGAAATTAAAATGACCTGACACTACTGACTGGGCACTTGCTGCTGGATCGTTGCCTGGCTTGGGAAAAGACTCAGCTGCAGGGATACATGGAGTAGCATTAATGTCTTGAAACACTGGTGGGTGTTTTCTGTAGGCAGGAGAAGTATACTGGAGAGGACGAGCAAGGGAACAGTAACTGAATGGCAGCAGAATCATGATATACTGATTTACTTTTGCCTCCCTGTGGTGCTTGTGAGTGGGTTAGTCTGTCATTTCTGGAGATGGGAATTCACTGTGTGCAGCATAACGTAGTGATGGGGGGTAGCTGTGACCCTGCCAGTGACAGAGGAGACTGCTATTCCTCATCCCAGTTTGCCTTTCATTTAGCTGAGGAGGCTCGTAGTAATCGAAGTAGTTTGTCTCTTCGAAGATGGTTGTGCTTTGACGCATAAGTGTTCATCAGCTTAAAAAAATCGTGTGACATGCAAGTTAGTTTCACAGATATAAGTGAAAATCAACAGTTTCTAGATGCCGCTGCGTTAGGTTGAATTCAACTTTAAGCAACTTAAGGTGCTCAATTGCCCAGAGTCTGATCACGTTGCTCATCTTGCTTATAAAATTTTTGATAGTTCACGGGGCACTTTGACAGACAATAAACCCAGCAATTTCCACATTGATGTCATAGCTAGATGAAAGCAGAACTGTGACCTAACCACCATCCATAACCCAATACAAGGTAATGGGTTTTTTTTCTTCATGTATGAAGATGAGTTGCTGTGAGGCCTCCGGGGGCAGCGTTAATGGTCATTGGTGCAGTCCTCTCTTGCTCAAAGACAGTTGTTCTCATGTCACACAACCCGCTTGACGCGTGTACCAGTGGTCCATTAATGCAGACAGCGAGTGTCTTATTGCTGAAGTGTTACGTATGAACTTTCAGTTGGGGAAGCCACCTTCGCCTCATCTAATGGTTTGTCAGCTGAACAATAGCAGCGTGCTAGAGCACGCTCCGGTCGACGCGCATAAACACCCTCGGTTTGTTTGTGGGGGAAAAAATCCAAAATGCGCAATAGGTATTTTGGATATCAGTAGCTAATGCAAACTCATTCTGAATATAAGATTGCAGTATGTACCCCTTAATTGCCTTTCATTAAGAGTTGTTGTTAATGTTCTGCGTAGGCAGCTTTAAAGCTCTGAATAAGTGGAAAGTGTTGATTCTAATCGTATCTGACACCACAATCTTCTATGGAACAACACATGAGCTGAGGTTCCCGACGGGCTCCTGTAGGATACAATATTTATTATAGCTTGAGATCTAAGAGCTCCTAGCTACTGTTAAACTTACAAGAGATCCAGAAACCTCAGTGCGTGTACTTGTGTTTTTATGGATTGCACAGAAATAACACACCGTACAGTATTTGCAAAGAAGCGTGTTCATTGACATTTCTGCTCTTTTTATACAGTACTTATAAAAATATCAAGATTAGTAAAACGATTCCTTTAAATTTGTAATGTATTATAAGCTCATCTATTAATCTAGACTGTTTGAAGTGTCCTTAAAACAGTACTAAATGTGCAGGTTAAAAGATGAGTATTTGGACATCCATCTGCAAATGAATTTTAGTGTCAGTATAGTTTCAGGGAAAGCTTTCATTTGGAAACACTTTTCCAGTTTATAATGAAGAGACACTCTTATTTAATGATGTCTCTAAATTAGGCTATCCTTCAAAGTATTTGCTCAGTTTTCCATTTTTGCTTTGAAAAACCTCTAAATATGCTTCATTATTTCTTGTTTCAAGTGTACCTCCTCCACTTCGGGCAGTAGTCTCTGTCAGACACTAGGTTTTTAACCATCAGGATTGTTAGCTGGCTCTGGTCATCCCGAGATCCTCCAACTCCTTCTCCCCTGCATTCAGCAACTCTGCCAGAACACCAGCCCTTGTCCTCGGGGCTCAGTGGGCTCTTCCCGTTGTCTCTCAGCTTCCTCCTGCCTGTAAAATACCCGGAGCGGTTCATGTCCTCGTAGCTGCTGTGCTCTAGGGACGTGAATGCTATAGGTTGTGGTGGCCTCCTTAGAGCAATTAAATCAGTAGGTGTAAAACTGGGCAGGAAGCAATCTCCAAGAAGGGTTTTTAGGTTTGTTTTTTCAAGACCAGTTGGAAATGGCAGCGGCAGCTGCTAAGCAATATCTCCTCGTTTCATAGCAAATCCCATTTTTTTTTTTTTTTTTAATTCTCCTCTTCATTCGATGGCAAAATAGCTTTTAACAATAAGTATGGTGGCTTGTTTGTGATTTTTTTGCCTTTTTTCCAAGTAGTGAGGTAATAGCACTGTATTTTAAATCAAAACACTCTGCACAAAAAGGAGGGAGAAACTGAGGAAGAAGCTGATAAGCCGCCGGATTAGTGCGCAGCCGTTGAGCTCTCAGCTGGGCAGTGTGCGGGTTGGCCACCACTGTCACGCCAGAAGTTACTTTCAATATGAATCTCTAATTTTCTTCTTGCTTGTATTTCCTTATTCTACAGATAATATACTGGTTTGTGGATAATAATTCACCATGTAATAATGAAACGTTTGACACTTCTTAATATTTCCAGAGCCACAGAAACTTGTTCTTTTATGAGTGACCAGAGATTTAATGTCTGATTTCAGAGTTCATCTGGTCCAACCCACTGCTGGTGGTGGAAAGACTCTAGAGAAACTCTCTGCACAGACTGTATCTGGATCTATACTGAAATAGCTTTAAACACGAGCATCAGTCCTCACATGTGTTTTTTCTTAGTGTAATGTCAGCATATGCACCTATTTTCACCATTGTTAATCCAAAATCAGCAGGTTTTAGCTATTGTTCATTAGAGTGTAATATGGATGAGTGAGCAGAAATGTGGCTTTAGGTATAGACCATATAAAACGGAGCTATTTGGCGTGATGAATTAGCCAGGCGTTTGATGTATTTTAAGGTGGAGTTTAATACTTTGAGGGTGTTGTGATCACAGCCTCCTCACCCTGTCTTCTCCTTGCTGAAGCGAGGATGTTCCCTGCTGGAAATAAATGTTTATATCTAAGTTGAAATATAGTCTGTTGGTACTTGCTTGTATATATTTTATTGCCTCAATGACGTAAGGGGTGAAAAAAACAGATGGAAAATATTTTCTTTTTCTTAATTATCCAATACCGTGAAATACCCATCGCCTCGCAGCCGTCTTGGCTCCTCCCCCCGCCTTGGACTCCATCCCTGGCATGAGCCCAGCCAGTTTTTAATAGTGCTTTATCTGCTGCTCGCGCTGCTTTTAACTTTCACTTTTTATGAGAACCAAAGCTAAATTGGGTACCCTGGCTATGGGTGGAGTGCTTCAAAAAGCCAAAGCCGGTGCCGGCGAGCGTTTGGCGCAGAGAGCGGCCGGCGCGTGGGCTGAGCCGGGGAAGGGCGCGCGGGGTGAAAGGAGCCCCTGTTTGTCACCATCCTCCTCCTCCTCGGCCCCTTCTCCCGTGCGAGTACGGAGCTGCCGACAGTGCCTCCAGCTGGGGGGGGGCTCTGCAAATAGGAGAGCTCCTACAGCCTCGACCGCTGCTGGGGGCAGCCGGCCCGGGGCTCGCCTCCTTCCGAAAGGCACGCCGAGCCTCCGAGGGAGCGCGCCAAGCCAAGCACTTGGCGTACATAAACCTTCTGGTGCTGTTCCCCTTGTAAAGGTGAAAACAAGCAGGTCACAGTCAGTAAATGACGGAAAGCAGACTTGGGATTATTCACATCATTAGCACAGGATTTCTCCAGATAAGAGAAGTGGTATATGAGCCTCTCTTGCCCTGGAGCTGTCTGTCGGTTACTGCGCGGGGCGGCGCCCTCTGAAACGGAGCAAGAACAGGGAAAAGCAAAAGGTGGTAATATGACTAACATATGGGTTTTGCTGGAGTTTGGCCACAGATTTAAGGCCTCGGAGTGGATTCCTGGGGCCTTCGTATGCTATCCCAAAACCAACACGAAAGCCTTTCCAAATACATTTTATAAGCTCTGTGATTGTAATAGTCCTATCAAAAATCCCCTGTCCCCAGGTCAGGCGGGGTGCGGGCCCTCCTCTTCTGAAATCCCAGGCTTGCCAAGTCTCTCTCTGCCTGATGCTTCCCTCCAGCAACAGCGGGCAACCGTTTGTGCCGCGTGTGCTGCGGAGAATACCTACAGGGGCGGCCGGCACAGCTGCTTTCCCTTGAGCTCACATCTGTCGGCGAGAGCGGGACCGACCCGCGCGCGCTCGCCTGGGCTTTTGTCCCAGACGCAGCTGGCCCTGGCTGCGCACGACCCACCTGCGTTTCTGGATAATTCATAGAATTTGCTAGGCTTTGGCACAGCGGCCGAAGGCTCGCGAGTATCTGGTTGGGTTTGAGTGTTAGTTTCGGTAACTCTCTCCGTCTTTTGCGTTGCTTTTCCTTTGCTCCCAGTTACGGTGCCACTGGTGTGAGAAATGCAGTAGAGGGACTGGGAGCTCTGTAATTCGTGGCCTCTTAATATTAGGACCTACAAAAATTCCTGACTGTGCCGCTCCAGCAGAGGAGGCCTCTAGGAAGATAGCAGGCACGTTTTTTTGCCTTGATGCAAAAGAGCAGTAGAAGCCACCGTTGTGGTAAGGATCTTGCTAGCTCTTTGCTACCAGGGCAATTTCCATTAACTGAATTTGCACTAATTGAAAAAGCGTCTCTTCGGACTTTCACCTGGTTTGTTTACAGCGTGAATGCTGAGCCAATCCCTGAGTGTTGTACTGTTTGACCATCACTTAAAATACATTGTAAAAGTAAGCACAGCATTCTCTAAACTTATTTGTGATTGAATGTCAAATTTAGTAACCGGTTGTGTTGCTAGCGGATTTTTTTAACAAACAAAAAGTTGCCGTGAAAGCATTTGGAGAAGAAAAGAAATGCTCTTGTGTTAGTCTTTTGGTTTTGGTGTTCCTATTTAAGCTTTAAAACAACCAAACCAAACAAAGCAAAACCAAAACAGCAGCAACAAACAGCATACAGTGAAACACTTGCACGGAAGTACATTTTTACCACTGAAGTTAGATAAAAAATTCACTGTATCATAAGTGAACCGTTTTCCCCCTTGATTTGTGTCCAAAATATGAGGAAAAACCTTGCAGATGCATAATGCATTTTACAAAAGAACATATGCATGCATTTAAATCATTTACATTTCGTCTTTGCTTTCTCTTATTTTTAACCCATATTATAGTGAATGACAGCATGTTTGGAAAACCGAGGTTGAAAGCAAAGTTTAAACTTTCATGCACAATAAGCTAAACTGCAAGCAGTGCTTCTACTCTTCCATGATTTTGTTTCGAAGTTTTGCTGATGCCTTGTCCTTTCTCTCCGATGAAACACGATGAAAACTTTGGGAATCTGGCTTGCAACAAAAGAAAAGTTATACTGCGGTTGGTTTGTGGGAGTCCTACGGTGAGAACCCATCCTTATCGGTGCAGGTCCTCAGGAGAAAGCGCAACCATGTGCTTAAAGATGCTCTGCATCGGGACTCGGGAAGACTATTAATTGTTGGTTGTTAGGCAATATCAAATATTCTTTGTGCTATAAAATCCTTTTTGGCAGGGGGTGAGCAGGGGGGGATAGAGGGGCAACAGCTCTACCCGATGCAGTCCCCTGACACGACTGTTTTTCAGCACTACTCTGCTGTACGTTAAATTGGCAACTTTTAACTGAGGTGTTTATATAGCGGGTGACTGAAAAAGAAATTGAATTGTGGGTACGATGTTTTGTTTAATGTCATCAGCAGGCACCGCTTCCCCATTGCTATGAGTGGACAAATAAAATTCAGCTTTATTGGCCTAGTTATAGCCTTTTAGTAACACTTCAGTGAAAGATTGTGCATGCCATGAAGCGCTGAACGCGTGCTCTAAAGTGCTGTAACGTGCCTGCAGTACAGTGATACGTGGGATGGGCAGCAGCCTCCGACGCAGGTGAGGGCGTGCGCGGAGCCTGCTCTCCCTTTACCGGGGAGCTGGGCTGGCAGGGCTAGCGGAGAGCCGAAGCACCATGCCCACGTACCCAAACGATGTTTGGCAGGGGGATTTGTCACCTTCTCCTCGGCCCTGGCTGTGCTACCCACGGGGCCGGCTCCCCGCAGCGCTGCCCGGCGGTCTCGGTGCGGCACTCTCCTGCCACAGCGGTGACAAGACCCCGGTGCCGAGACCCGAGGTAGCTCTGCGTGGAGCCGGCTACGGTTTGTTAGCTTGGGCTCCGTGCCACGCTGAGACGTCGGCTGGCCCTCCATCAGGGTAGCTGAGCTCGGGCCCGTTGCTGCCCGCTAACCGCGCGGGACTTCTGGGGATGTCAGCGAGAGATCGGCATGCGTAGAGGCCACGGGATTTGTTTGTAAATGTAGATTTGGAAGTTAAGATATTTACACATGCCTCTTGGATTCAGAGCTCAAAATACAGAGTAACTGTCATCCCAAACAGCTTGCAGAAAATTTTCCTTATTGTCTTCACCTCGCAGACTTTTTCTAAGAGTTAAACCCAGAGTTCTCCATTTATTTTTCTAGTAGAGATTGACTTATAATTGAGGATACCACGTGGAGGACCTGTAACTTATTTGTATATCCATCCTTCCATGTTTAAAACCAAGTCAAGAAACTAATGAGGTTACAAAAATATTGCTGATCCTGAAGCAAATGTAGTTGGAGAACATATGCTTTGGTTTTACATTTCTGCCTCTAAAAGGTGACATGTCCCGTGTTTGTCATTTAATTTAACATTCTATATATTTTTAAACGGCTGTATGATTTGAAATCTCCAGATGCCACGCTTTATGCTAAATGAGGTTGACGGTTCAGTGATGTGGAAGGCCATTATCTCACCTTTGTGCTTCTAAACTATAGCCACTTGCCTTTGCCTGTTCATAATGCATTTACTGCGTTCCAGCGTAGGAATTTTTAACACCTATTGAAAGCATTAATTAGGTATGCCATACTGATGAGCACTGTAAGATAAGCGAAAAGCAAGAACTGATGCTGCTGTTCAAGTTCATATTTCTCCCATTGCTTGTACGGAGGATTCAGTAAATGGCTGACGAAGTCCAGTAATAAATGCTGATAATACTGTGTATTATGTAGTGCTGTACTCTCAAATTTCACACTGAACAACAATTATCTATATTAGTCATCTGCTACTTAGATGGTGTCTTTAATATGCCGCTGGAAAGCGAGCGTAAGGTGGTCGCGTGCCAGTGGTAGCTTGGAGAGATGTTCCTCAGATGATCAGTGTAACCAAGGGAACGTGAACTTCCAAACCACACTGAGAGAAGACCACTGGATTTTCACACGTGCAGTAGAGTCATTTCCCTAAATGCTGTGTTCACTCACTCTTATTCCTAAAGAAATGGGATGCAAAAAAATGATCTAAAGATAAAATAGTAGCATTGTAGAGGTTGATTTACTCAGGAATGTTACTCCTAATTTTAAGTAGGTTTATTGATATTGTACGTTCTCACCTGATGTTTAGTCATTAGCAAAAGGGATTTCTGTATTTTCACAAGCTTCTGTTAATGTCTTAGCATAAAGTCTTAGCAGCCGAGAATGCAAGTTTTAAAAAAAAAAAAAAAAAAAAAAAGTTCCAAGAGGTTCCATCTTGATGTTTGGCGATCAATATGATCCCGTTCCCATAAAATGAAATCCCTTTAAGTGCACAAATTCCATACTTTTTGTCCTTTAATGGGGAAATTGGTTCCATTTCTTCAGATTATTGTGGTGCAATTTCTGTGAGTACCCACAGAAATGAAAGTCCCGGTATTGCCCAGCCGCGCTGGAGCAGTGATGCCCAGGCTGCCCCCGACTGCTGCTGAGCCGTGCTGTCCCCCGGCAGTCCCCGCAAGTGCCGATGCCGCGTACGTGCGTCTGTCCGTGCCCTGTCCCTGCGCGTGCCCGAAACGGAAGGCCGTGCGGGCAGGTTGCAGCTCCCGCCTCCCCTTCTTCGGCTGGCGGCTCGCTCCGCTCCCAGCCGCGGCGCATGCTGTGCCTCGATAAACAGCTCGAAGTGGCTCCATCGCTGCCAACCGGTGCTATCTGTAAACCAAAATTCAGCCTTTTGTATCTTACTACCGTGGTCCTGAGTCAGCAGGTCTCATACAGAATCATTTTTCTATAAACTTGGAAAATGGATAATCATTACTTGGACTGTTGAAGTTCAGTAATACAAGAATAAGTCATAAATATGCCACTCGTATCTTAAAAGCTAACCAGCTAGAAACTCTCCCTCTTGTCTAATCTGGCCTCCAGTGCCTTTGATCACCATTTTCTCCTCTTTCTCAGCACCACAGCTAACTTCTTAGTTTTCCACGTTTTCCTTTGCTGTTGTGACAGTGTTCTGCTGCAGATTACAGCTGTGCTTAGGCACCATAAGGTTTATATGATTAGTCAGCATTTGGTTTCCATATATAGCAAAAGTACGTCTGGAGAAAATATTCTTATACATATTTCCAGGCAATAGGATCAAAGAGCTCTGTAGGTTCTCAATTTTAATTTATCTCTTCTTGCTTGCTGTATAAGGAACATCAAAAAGAATCCGTGTTTGCGGGAGGGAAGGGAGCCTTTTGCTGTGTAGCTCTGGGAGCACCATTCATCCAGGCCAGCTTCAAATCCTGCCCTTTCTTCCTCCGTAGCATCGCCGAGAGGTGAACTTTGGTTTTCACGCCTATGTGTTCCTATCCGGGCGTGACTTCTTTTCTTGAATCCCGTGACCTCTCCCATTTTTGTTTCCTTGATACTCAGAATTACCCCTCCTCTCTGTTGGTCCCCATCGCAGCTGCTGAGCTCATCTTCCTCCTTTGTCACAGCAGTTCCCGTAGTTCTCAACCCCTGGGTTGGCTCCTCTTCTGCCATAACACGTGCGAGGTTCGTACACTTGCATCTAAGCATTTGGATGCTTGTTCCTATGTCATCTTTGTTTTTCTCGGTAATTCCCCCAACCTCTCTTCAGACTCATCGTACTTCTCAGCATTTGCTTCTACGCAAGAAGCTGATCCTTCAGGTGTCAGCTCTCAAAACATGCGGGACATTTCTGAAGCTCTTCACCTGCTGTGATGTCCACCAGAAACGTGGTCACTAGCAGCGCTTCGAGATAGGTCTGCGCGATGAGTTACGTGCGTAGATTTACATTCTCGTATTGGGGGCTGTATTTATGTCAGTGTTTCTTGCAGCTCGATTGGATCCTTTTTTCTGTATCTTCCATTAGATTCTTAAAGCAACAATTTGTAAACCTTTATATTTTCACGGTGCGCAGTAGGATGGGCGCTGCTGGAGACAGCCATAGGTAATTGTCATTAGTAAGTAAGCAGTATAGCTTAATCATACGAATCCATATAACGCTCTCATATGAGGAAGTTTTCTGAAATATTAGGAAGTGTGGTAAGCCAAGACATTCGAGACCTTTTTGCATCACATTTTTAGAAAGGCTGGTTTTTTTCTGCTGATAGAAGATCTGCATTAAAAAAAAAAATAATTAGTTTGATTTCAGTCATCTACTCAACATTTCTAAGCTACTCGCCAAATGATCCCAGGTGTGGGATTGCAGCAGGTAATTTCCTGCGCTGTATTTGTGCGGATGATTTTGTGTGTTAGAAGATGCTATCGGCTCACCTGGCCTCTCCGTGACAGAGAAATCCTTTGTTTATTCATTTAGTAGGCAGATTAACCCTAATGAATATGGCTTCCTGGAAATAGATACAGGGGACAATAGCAAAGTGAGGAGTGGGGAGAAATGAGGCAAATTCCCTTTTCTTTCTTCACTTTTAAATAATGGTAGCTTTCATGGCAGAGTGTTTTAAATCGGAAAGGAATGTGAAATATGTCAACCAGAAATTTTTGATTTTTAAAGAAAATCTTTTCTTTTATGGTTCAAAGAGGTACTGGGGCTTTCTTAGTAAGTCTGGTACAATTCTGCCCTGTTGAATCTGTTTGAATGCTTTGCCCTGTCAAAAAGCGGGATAAAGTAAGCATCTAAGATACTTGAACCAAATGGCACTTACGTCCTTGTAGTTGGAGGACCTCAGTGTGTTCTTTTTGTGGTTTCTCTTTGCTGTTTGGTGGAATATGGTTTGGTTTTTTTCATTATTATTTCTGTGAATTAGGGGTTAATAATGTAATTGTCCTTTGAAATAGATCATAACTTGTGCTAGGTGACCGGAGAAAAGTGCGAGTCTTGGGGCTTAAATTACTTCATTCTGTGTCCTTTTGCTTGATGGGGGTAAAACCGTGGAACGGTGCATTATATACGCTGTGTTTATGATAGCTGAGTAGATGTATTGTAAAAGACAACAATGTTCGTGCAAGGGTTACGCCGCACGTCTTATTTTTTTTTAGTCATTCTTTTATCTTGAGCTGATACAAAGCTTAAAGAAAGCATTGCGAACAGTACCACTTCTTGTATTCCTGTTGTATGATGTGCACAAGTGCTCTGCAGGAGGTCTGTACGAGGTTTATGAAAGGCTGTACCATTATGACTTCTGTTTAAATAAATAAGGAGTAGTTTCACAGATGATGTTGACCTGACATTGGACTATTGTTAATAACACCGTGTGAGAATCTGCCTGGAAAAGTAGTGGAGGTGAATCCAAAGCCCTACGAAACTGAGGGAAAGGTGGTCGTTGACTTTAGGGGTCTAAGTCAGGCTCGTCCTGGTATTACGTGCAGATTCACTGCAGTATCGCTCCGTTTGTGTTTGAACAGCATGAATAAATTACCTTATTCAAGCTCAAAGAGGGAATAACGTCATGGTGAATTAAGTTGTGTATATGTTAGTATTTATGTATTTTTTTAATGCATACACACATTAAATAGTGTTTTAAATCAGGGGAAAATGTTTTAGTTTTCTAGCTCCGATCACTGCTGTAAGCTACTAGTCAAAGTGTAGACATAAGTACAATGAATGGTTTTGCTACGTTTGAGAGAGGAACAATTTCTTGCATTTTTATGTGACTGGTACTCGAGATACATTATTCCCAAGACAAGGATGTGTAGACACAGATGTGAAAATCTCTTAACTTCCAACCAAACTTTTCCAGATCTTATCGCTATAATTTATTCTTTACCCTCTGTAGACTAGAAAAATGTCTTCTTTCACATAACTTTATACATTAGAGGGAAAGGAAAGTTCTCTTCTACCACATGGTAAGTGTTGAAGATAGGATACTGTTGGCTTTAGCACGCTGACTTTTGTAGTTGCCTGTAAAAACTCTAGAGTTTCAGAAGGGAAGTGAAAAAACAGAATTTACCTTTCCACGAAGAATAAAAGTTTCCATTGTTTCTTAGTTACGTTGCTGGGAGTATAAATGTGCAGGAACAGATAATTTTTTGAAAGTGTACATTTATACATGGGTATGTGTATATGTGTATCGGACAGCAATAAATTACAAATGAATTTGTTTGCTTTGTATGGAGATTGTTTTATCCTTCTTAAAGCTACTATTTATATAACCTTTAACCAAACAGAGAGTAGCCAAAGTATTTTTGAGAGTGAGAATTGTTTTTCTGGCTGGTGTGCGAAACAACTTAATTCCCTCCAATCGTGCGGTACAGCGTTCGCTCGCGCTGTGCGGTAACTCACCACATTGATATGCAGACAATTTGCCAGAGAGGTGGTTGGGTTTTTTTTTTCCTGCCTGTGAAAGCTCAAAATAGATATGTCACATTAGGTGTCATTAAAATAGAGCTTGCGATAACTAAATAATAAATTTAGTGGTACCTAATTACTTTCCAAAGATGTTGACACAGTTGCAAAAGAAGAATGTCGCAGATTGCCTTTTGAAACAGTGTAGACTGTCTGTATTAGGTTTCTTTTTTTTTTCCGTTTAGTGAAAACCAAAGGACAACAGTCATTATACGATTCTGTACTTTAAGTATTTTTATAATCCAACATAAATTGGCCCACCCAAGGATTATGTCTGTCTTATAAGGATGTGTTTATATAGTCATTGGGTGAAAGATTGCAGAAGTTGAACCACTAGTTTTGAAAGTCGAGCCAGACCAGGAAAAATCAGGATACAATTTGGCACTTATGGAGACTAAATGATTTCCTTTTTAGCTGCTGATTTCTACTGGGAAATGTATCCTTGGACTGAAAATTGCATCCGGAAAAATGTTTATGTAGTGTTTTTCAAATGACTGATTATTCCTCTAACCTTTAACACGCACTGTGTGTGATTTTCTTCCTTATTAACTCTTTCACGACCAAATGAATGATTTCCTTCACTGTAAATAAAATTAAGTATATATTTCACTACGTGCAATATTTTAATGCTGTAATAACGCAGAAAAAGACAAGCCAGGGATTTTATTGCGTCAGTAACACAGGGAAATCCAGCTCATCTTTCCTGTCAGGCTTCCCTGGGAGAAGAGCATCCCGCTGGGACAGTGCGGCAGGCAGAGCACACTAACTTCTCATCCTGATTACTGCAGAGGAGGAGAACAAAAATGTTCATAACGTACCATTAGATGC
Source organism: Vanellus vanellus (assembly GCF_965231255.1). Lineage (NCBI taxonomy): Eukaryota > Metazoa > Chordata > Aves > Charadriiformes > Charadriidae > Vanellus > Vanellus vanellus. The sequence goes on along the minus strand of NC_138924.1, from coordinate 10,175,256 downwards.
AGTTTCTGCCAGCCAGGGGAGATTTCCCCCGGGCCTGTGGCTGAGGTGGAGGGACCGTGCTGCCAACTACTGGCTCTTACTTGCTGCTGAATACAGTGAATTAATTCATCGTAGGCTTGGGGTTTGTCTGCGGGGGAATGGATTGGTGCAGCTACGACAGAATGAGCGGGTTTAGAGTAGCTCCACAGAAGCGTGCTCTGTCTGGAGTTAAAATGTTTTCAGTGGTGTCGTTTTCACGTGAAGACATGCCATAGTTCACTGGGATCGGGCTGGTCGGTATCCTTGTGTAGAACGGCTGCGTGGGGTGTCTTTTCTTGCATCCAGACCCTCACGGATGCAGGATGCGAGGTTGCATGCACTCAGCAGTAATTCCTGCTTGTGCTGGTTTTAATGCAAGGCCCTGACCGTGCCGCCCTCAGCTGGGCGAGGAGGCTGCGGGCGACCTCGCAAACATCGCAGGGTAGGACTAAGCCACGCGCCTTTAAAAGGCATTTGAAGCGATCCTGCGTTGAGTGGATCACACGCTAACAAATGAGCGGGTCTGAAACCGTAGCTTCCATTTTGGCAGAGCTGTCTGTAAATTATGGTTGGTGTTTTCCTATGTAGAAACATGCAGAAATTCAAGATTAATTCAACCAGTTTCTGTAAAAAGTATCACTCAGCCCATCACGAGTAATGTGCTCGGTAGAAATCGCTTGAGCAGAAAAGGGGACCGAAGAAGAGCGTCGCGAGAATAGTCTTATAATCGCTGCTCCTGATGGTCTCGTCCAAAAGGACAGGTTTGTGTCCCGAGAGAGGAAGCAGAGTTGGAAAGAAATGAAATTCCAGCCCTGCCGATCCTGATGGATTCGGGCGAAGGTGTCCGCTTCTCTGAAGCTTCCTGGGGCCCCGGGCTGGTAGCAGCGTTCGTGACCACGGGGTGATCTGTCTGTCCTCCTGACACCAGCTGGGGGATTAGACGATGACAAATAGAAGCCGCTACTCCTTGTGGCAATAGTAGTGGTCATTCTTGGCGTGATGGCGATGAGGGGAAGTGCCTGGCAGCTACTCTTTTCTTTCATCTCTTCTTCCAGTTCTCTTTGAACGTTTTCTCCTGCAAAGTTTTGGTTTCGTGCAGTTCAGGGAAGATTTGTATTTATAAGCAAACGGAGGATGCAGCCTCGCTTACCTCGGAGGGCTTTTACCAGGAGCAGCGATTTCCCAGGCAGTCTCTTTCATTTGAGGTAATAATGGTTTTAGGAAATTCGTCGAATGTTAACAGTCAAACGTCTTTTAACCACCTATGGGTGGAGTGAAATTTGGCAGATGACAGAAACCTTGCGTTTTATTTCTGAAGTCTAAATAGCTTGACAGCTGCACAGAGTCCCCTGAATTTATGAGATCTGAATGTTGGGGTTTGGGGTTTTTTTCATGTGAAACCCAGCAGAGTCTCTGACGGAAACTGTTGACCCTTCTTTGGGCTGTTTCTTTACTGTCTCGTCAAACATCTGGAAAACAGCATGTTTGCAGTCATTTCACAACATAATTTTGCATTTACATCATGTGTTATCTGGTAAAAGTTTTCTTGTTTTTTCAAGAAGAAAAAAAAAAAGGGAAAAATCAGCAACTCGAAGGCTGCCATAAGGTCAAGTGGTGACGGTGGATGCTGCCTGTACTAAACATATGTTTAGCTCAGAAAAGCTAAGGCAGTTCCCAAAAATTTGGTAACCATTATAGTACTTCCGAAGTCAGTTCCGGATGTCAGGCCCTAGGTGGAGGGGGAAGGGGCCGCGCCGAGTTTTTGGGGGTTTTGTTTTGTGTTTTTTTTTCCTCCAGCTTTCCACGGAAGGGATTTAGTCTGGCAGCTGATTCGGCCAAGGAGCACATCACGCAAGGCCCAGCTAGACAGGAAACGCTTCTGAAAGCGCTGTTTTGAGAGAGGATCATGAGATCAGGCAAGGAGCTGTGAACTTCACATGCAACCGAGGCCAGAGAGCATTGCGCTCGCCACCTGAGGGCTTAGGAATAAGAAAGGAAATTAAAGGATCATTTAAGTGGAGTGGGACCAGACAACTTAAATGACAATTTTCATCTTTGAGAAAGGAACACTGAAGTATATTGAATTCTTTGAAGTAAAGGAGCGCGATTGATGTAGGGAATATTTTTGTTACATTCCATGCTCCGGTTTAGCAGCTCTTCTAATATAACCCCTCTCTCTTTACTGAGCCACCTATTTATAGCGCTCCGAAGGTTGGACTTGCGAGCAGATTGTCTCTCCCTAAACGGAATGCTGTATGCTGCTTTTAACGATCTGAAATTAGCCACTTGGATAACTTCTAAATTCAAATGCATATTAATTAGTAAGCATAATTAGCGGATTATTTACTTGTATTCTGGTTACCATGAAGCAGTAAATGTTTTTACGTTGCTCCTTTAGGTGTAATAAACCTGGGTGTGATCCTAGAGCCCTTCAGGAGTTCACGATGAGCGAATAGCGAAGGTTATGTCTCTTTCCTTTCCCCTCTGTTCGGGATTAAACCTCCGCTCAGGAGCGGCTCTGTCCCGGCGGTGCTCTCTCTGGCTGTTTGCCTGGTTTGGCAGAGGTCGGGCGCAAGGCCACGCGGGGTCCCGAGGAAGCCGGTTAGTAACCGACAGAGGCCTTCTGCTGATGGGACTCTTCACAGCAATGAAGCTGACTCCTGCTAAAGCACGAGGCCGTTGCCCTTGCTTAATTTAAATCGGAGTTAAATCCAAAGCTGTGTTAAAACAACCATTGTATGAGACGCAGGAGCTGACTTAGCTATACATGGCTGTACATCCCACCACAGAAATACCAAAGAGTGAAGCACATGTGAGAGACCTCAAAATTTGGGCCATGTAGAAGCATTTGCAGGTGCCCTTCTTTACCTCCCACCTATAACTGAATCTGTTCTACAGTTTATGTAGTCCAAAACTTCAAGGGGGGGGGGGGGGGGGGGGAAGTAGACAACAGTAAATAATTCTGCTTTATTGGTTTAGGACCGTAGAAGGTTTTTCTGCAGTAACGCTCAGTTTCAGTGCTGGAGTCTGCTCGCTGGATGGATGTGATTTCTGGACCTTCCTGAGCCTTTGGAAGTAGGGACGGTGGAAGATTCTTCTTTTTCTGTGATCTTTCCATGTATGGCCATAATCGCTTTATCTACATGGGCCAGGTTTCCAGGTACCATAGAGATGAGTCTTAAGAGGGAAAAAATTGTGGATGGCTGCAATTGTGGTTTTGGAAAAGCTTGCTCTGGGATTTTTGTTTAACAGCTATTGGATAGGAGGATGCTTAGTTTGCTAATTTGGATGCCAATACTTAGTACAGTTTTACAGCTCACAGTTATTTCATAGTGGTACTGGCATCCAAGCTGCTTGGGGAAAAAGCAGAAAGGTTTTGGGTGTGCATTCAGCTTTTTTTCTGTGATGTGTTTGGCAAGCATGGACGCAGACTTGGGAATTTGGACAATTTTAAGGAATAATAATGACTATTGAAATATTAATTGTTTCTGCAGTTGGAACCTCGCGCAGTAGTTTTAAAGGGATCACATGCAGGGAGATCGTCATGAGTACAGATAACCTATGCGGATATTTTCCTTTTAAGATAACATCTGTTTAGTTGTGTTTATAAATAACCTTTAAAAAAAAAAAAAAAAAAAAAAAAGACAAAATTCTTTCCTCTTCCATCGCAATAATACAGGAGGTGTCTTGGGAATGTGTTATCTTCTATCAATTTCCTTTTCCTCTTCATTCAGTTTCATCGCGTATTCATCTTTTTCTCCAGAAATTGTAGGACAGCAGCAGTAGGTATGCTGAATGCTTTCTAGTAGGAGGTAGAAGTGGAGTACACTGAATTAGTTGAACCACGCTCAGGGGTGATAGCGCGTTTCCTCTCTATCAATAAAGTACCCTTTATACAGTGAGAACAATTTGTGCGCAAGAGGCTTTTAAATAATTTCTCCGAATGCAAGTCCTGCTAAGCCTAGAAGGTAGCGATGCTTCACTGACTTCTTATTTTTATGTAGGCCATTCTTCCTTGAGGCCACGAAGCCTTCAGGTTTCTCCAAGCCTTTAGTGGTCTGCACTTCGCTGTTATTCTTTCCCTGAGAGTGCTGATTAGTGACTTGCGGTATGGATGCTGATTTATCGCAGCCGAGAGTTGCCCCTTGGGGGCTGAGCAGAAACACTCATGAAGGAGCCCTGATTAAAAAGAGTGGTAATGAAGACAAATGTTTCAGAGGGAGTCAAGAGCAAACCAGGCCTTGGCATTCCCACTGCTCCTCTGAGCTTTTGGAGAGGAGGTAACAGTGGCCAAAGGAAATATTTCCCCCTTGTTGTTTATTTCTCATGGCACTGGAAAAATTTTTCTTTTCCTCCTGGGTGTTCTAACTCTCACTTGTTAACTGCTTTTCATGCAGGGTTGCAATTAACCCTTGGCAGATACTTACCATGTTCCCTTTATATTCACTCTATACATAAAGAAGTTTTTATGTTTTGACCTGTTAACCATTTTAAGATTCTTTAAACTTGACAGTTTCATCTAATTTCTCACGTCATTAAATCGTACTTTATTTTCCAACAGTCTGTTCACATGAGGTTTGGTGTTTGTTTGATATCTTTAATCATCTTTTTTCCGCACTGCCCTTTTTAATAAGGAAAAAGAATGACAAAAAGTAATGCTTACAACCAAGTTTTAAATCGGAGAGAGGTCAGAAAGTTCCTATCTAGTGTTGGACATGTAACTAAAGACAGATTGCAAAAGCGTATTGGTAGGATCCTAGATGGTCCGACGCTTCTGTTAACTTGGAATTCAAACCGAAAATATACATCATGATTTCACCCTATTGTAGTTTTTAAAACTCTGTGGGGTTTTTTTCATTTTTAAAGATCAGTGTGGGCTAAAGTTAGTGCATGAACTAAAAAGCTGAGTACGTGGAAGAACACGCCCTGACTCTGTTGGGCTTTGTGTTAGGCGTGAGGGGTTGGGTAGGCCTAGTCAAATCCATCCAAAGCTCTGCAGTTACTTTTGTGTCAGACTTGCGTTCACGTGAAGACGCTGTTGATGCAGAGAGGAGATCCATCTACTGCAGGAGTATTCCTTAAAGCAGCAGTGACTGGCACTGAGCTGCGCCGGCGTGCCTGAGGCCCCTTTGCTCTCTGTGTCCTGACCAGCTGTGCTGCAGGAGCCCCTTTCTGAAGGGGACCTGCTGGTGCTGCACGGGGCTCCTCCTTGCAAGGTGCCAGACTTTGCGCTTGTCCTTGTTGAGTTTCACCAGGTTTCTGTCAGCCTGTTCCTCCAAGCCCCCCTGAGTGGCAGCCCTGCCCTCGAGCGCTTGGACACGTCCTCCCAATTTGGTGTCCTCTGTAAACGTGATGAGAGTGTGCTCAGCTGCTTCTTCCAAGTCAGTGATGAAGATGTTAAAGAGGACAGGTCCCAGGGTGGTCTCCTGTGGTACTCCACTTGCTGCCAGCCTCCAGGTAGAGCGTGACCTGTTGATCGCTACTTACTGAGCTTGATTGGCCAAAAATGATAGGCAAAACCAAAAGTAAAGCGCAGCTGGGAGACTGGCTGACTTGCAGCTCAGACGAGTAAGCATGATGAGCGCCACAGAGAAGGGAGCAGTAGTGAGCGTGGGAAGTGTTCCTGTGCCATCCTTACAGCTTTGGTAGAAGTCATCTTTCCCTTCCTTCTGCAAACAAGGGGTGAACTGAATGTGTGGATGGCCCTTTGCATTCAACAGGAGTTCCAGGGCACTTTCCAAATGTTGATTAACTTTTTCATAAGGCTTTCTCTTAGGGTTTGCTTTAGAACAATATTCTAACCTGTCATGCAGAAAAGTTCTTTTTCTTTCTAAAATAGTGTGATAAAGAAGCAGTTCATGCAAGAAAAGAACAGGGAGAAGGGTTTTCCCTGATTGACTGGCCTCGTTCATGATGCGCCGAAAAGGTCAAAGATTGTTTTGAGAAAGTATTTTAAAGGATAGGTCTGTGTTTTCTCTCTGTCTGAGAAGCTACTTACAGCTTCCATAGTAGTTCTTGCGGTGTTACATAAACTTACTGTACGAGGACATCTAGGGCTTCTATTTAATCAGTCTTATACTTCCAAAGTATTAGACTGTAAATATTTTCCAGCATTAAGCTTAAAAAAGAAAACAACAGCTAAGGTTCCTTAATATCATTTTGTCAAACTGAATCATTTTATACGGTGGCGCTGTAGAGCGAAGCGGCGATGGGGACTGCGCACTTCACGATAGGCGAGAGATTGTACGTGATTCGGTGCCAGATTTTTAAAGTAGTTGCTCAGCTAGTTGTTTTGGAAAATCCAAATTACATCGGAAACGTTGAAAACTGGCTAAGGCGTCTCAGAGGCTTGTAAAATTTTAGGAGTAACTTTTGAAAATCGTTTTTGAAGATACTGTTTTGTACATCTCAATTCCATCAGTTTAGCAGTGTGAGCTTCTCTAAATTTGCTCCACAATTACACAGAATTCAGGAAATGTTGATTGTGTATTGCTAAGTGAAAAGTCATATGAGTTTTTTGACACACAAAATTGTTGAGTGTAAAGGGGAGCTACATCTCGTTAGTAACAGTGTCTGGAACATTAAAAGATCACAGCAACTGGTGGCACCAGTCTTTGTCTCTGAGCCATTGCACTATTCAGAATTTTGGAAATTTGGGGGTTTAAATCTGATTAACTTGTGGGTGTTGGAGAGCTAGTTTGAGGCTGGCATTGCTGCACTAGTCAGATTGCATCACCATCAGCTGCCCACTAATTATCAGGAAATTTATAGCTGCATTAGGTAAATGTCACTTCACTGCAGTGGCCTGGAATAAGAGCGTTTTCTGCTCCGAATTAGCACCATCGGCACGTCTCCGTGAGGGCCTATCCAAGCAGGCTAAGGGCTTTATTTATGCACAAGCATATTAGGGTTTTAAGAAAGGGTAGCTGGAAGATGTTGTATTGCTTTTTTTTGAACCGTAACATCTCTCCATCATAAATATGCATAACGAATAAATAAATACACAATCACATGTAAAATGTTTAAAAATAATTTGCTAATTCCAGAATGGCTAAATCTGCCTTCAGTAACGTAATATTCTGTGTGTACCTAATCTCCAGGAACTCTTCAGAAAGATAATCCAGAGCAAGGATTACTTGGTCTGTATTCCTTTGGGTAAAAGTCTGTGTTAGACGATGTGGTAGTACTGCAAATCTAAGCAAGTATGCTCAGACGTTGCAGAGCTGAATAACATCTCCCGGAGTCATGTTTCTGAGTTGCTCAGTAGAACCGTAGTTTCTTTGAGGTTTTTGGGCAAATAGTTACCGCTGTCTTTAAGTATGGAAGCAAGGGTGCACAGTTGTCCATTCTGATGCACAAACCTCTCTTGGAAAAAGCTGAGGGATCTCACATCTCTAAAGGCTGAAGATAGAAGAAACTTGAAGGCTATAAAAACCCAGAAATGTGTGCATTTAAAAAAAAAAAAACAACACCCACCTTCTTAATGCACTGGAAATAAGGTTCCTAACTCTTCCCAAAAGCTTGTCCAAAAGACCATCGTGAAATTCATTGTGTTTCAGGATGATGCCAGAATATCTGAAGAGTTTGCCACTATGAGTTCTTTATAAATACCAGTGAACGATGGCTGCTATTCTGTGAATCATAGAATCATAGAATCAGTGAGGTTGGAAGGGACCTTTAAGATCATCAAGTCCAACCATTAACCTACCCTGATAAAAACACCACCACTCCTAAACCATGTCCCTAAGCACCTCATCTACCCTTTTCTTAAACACCTCCAGGGATGGTGAATCCACCACCTCTCTGGGCAGCTTATTCCAATGTTTAATAACCCTTTCAGTGAAAAAATGCTTCCTAACATCTAATCTAAACCTGCCCTGACATAACTTGAACCCATTTCCTCTTGTCCTATCACTTGTCGCCAGGGAGAAGAGGTCAGCTCCCATCTCTCTAAAACCTCCTTTCAGGTAGTTGTAGAGGGCGATAAGGTCTCCCCTCAGCCTCCTCTTCTCCAGGCTAAACAACCCCAGATCCCTCAGTCGTTCCTCATAAGGTTTGTCCTCCAGACCCTTCACCAGCTTTGTAGCCCTTCTCTGGACACACTCCAACACCTCAATGTCCTTCTTGTAGTGAGGGGCCCAAAACTGAACACAGTACTCGAGGTGAGGCCTCACCAGTGCCGAGTACAGGGGGATGATTACTTCCCTAGTCCGGCTCACCACACTATTCCTGATGCAGGCCAGGATGGTGTTGGCCTTCTTGGCTGCCTGGGCACACTGCTGGCTCATGCTCAGCCGGTTGTCCACCAACACCCCCAGGTCCTTTTCTGCCAGGCAGCTTTCGAGCCACTCCGCCCCCAGTCTGTAGCGCTGCATGGGGTTGTTGTGACCCAAGTGCAGGACCCGACACTTGGCCTTGTTGAACCTCATACCATTGGCCTCAGCCCATCTGTCCAGCCTGTCCAGATCCCTCTGCAGAGCCAATCTACCCTCAAGCAGATCAACACGCCCCCCCAGTTTAGTGTCGTCTGCGAACTTACTGAGGGAGCACTCGATCCCCTCATCCAGATCGTTGATAAAGATATTAAAGAGAATGACAACAATTACAACATGCTGAAAAAATAGAAGGCCGCTCACGAAATGCTGACTAAATTTTAGACAAATTTATCCTTTACATCTGTTCTAAGGGACTAAATAGCTTTAGTGCTCCTCTTGCATTTTTCTACCATAAAATCAACCGTAAACTTTTGAAAATTAATTTTTTTTAAAAAGAAATCGCGTGTGCTTGAGCTGTGCCTGGTATAAATTTTTCAGATAACTTCTAAATCCCTGATTTTTCAAAAACTATAGAGAATCTTTGGGCTTTCATTTACAATGTTGTTTGCTTGCTTGCGTGTTAATAAATAGCATGCAAATGGACAGAAGTGATGTTTAACTAATTTTCTGCTGTTTCTGATGGATGGTAACCTGGCATTGTATATTAGATATCCTCCCCAAACACCTCCTTAATTATGTCTCCTTTCACAAATAATCCTATCAAGCAAGAAACCAAAATTGCAGGTAGAGCATTACTTTTATTTGCTGAGCCCCAATGCGTTTTCTCGATTTCTGGATGCAGGAAAGGCACGTACCGCACGCTGCTCTTCCATGCTAGATTCACTATAGTTAATTAGAAAGTAGAAGAGATTTAAAGAAAGTCGCTGTCCAGTATTGAGCACTTGGCTTCCCTTCTGTTTCTACTCTTGCTGCTTTTATGGTTCAAAGTGATACAGATGAGACGAAACTTGCATACGGTATTCAGTGGGCCTTTCTTCTGGGTTAGTAACACGAGCATTGGCACAGGCCAACCGAGCCACTTACTTCAAAAGGATCTTTTTATTAGATAAGAGCAGATACTTACACATCGTAGTCAGAGGAATATAATTTTTACAAAAGACAATTCTGCCTGCAGGTCTGTTTCAAGGTTGTATTGAAGTTGCTCCGCTTTGTTCTTCATAAGATGCAAAAACCCCACAACCACCCTTCTGCCCTACCTCCCACTTCCAGCATGCAAGCGAAGGACCGAAATTCTGGAAGTAAATTCAGTCTTAAACAGGTTTATTGCAGGCATTAAAACTGTCTTGAGAGAGAAGACTTCATCTTTTCCCCCTGCATGGTCAACGGTATAGAGTTCTTCTCAGCATGTTCAGTAGGAAGACAGCAATTGCTTTGGGTTTTTCTATCTAGTATATCTGGGTGTTTAATTACCTTGTCTTATACGAGGGATGATTTTACATGGGAATCTTGGTTGTGACTTTGGTGGAGCAAGTTCAAACCTTAAAAGCAGACGTCGGTCAGCCGCACCTTGTAAGCGGCTTTATGCTGAAACGCTGAACATGGTTCTGGGGAGCCACGTTCCCTACTGAAGAGTCTCTCCTGCTCCTGGGGGCTTGCAGGGCTCCTCCCAGCAGCCGGGGGAAACCCTTCTCCCCTGCAAGGCTGTAGTTAACTGTTTGTGTGTGATACCTTAGTTATTGTCATGAAACTCTATTTGACTTACCATTGTTCCGGGTGGATGCTAAGGGCAGGGGGGAGCTAAATATGAATCTGCCCTTCTTCTGCATCATTAATGCCAGAAGCTTTACTGAAATGCTATATGCAACTGTAGTTCTCTTTTCTGGCTGGAGGAGTGGTTGGAGCACGGCAAAGTTGAAATTCTGTTGGTATAAATGGGTATCTTCAACCGTATCCATCCCAAAATATTTGGAGCCTGTATTGGCTGAAGGAGATGGTATTATTTTGTCATTTAAAGTCAGTATTTGGAAGGGCACTTGAAGCCTTTATGTGAAAGGACTGAAGAGCTGAAATGAATAAAATGAAAGGTTATAGATAGCGTCCCCTGGAGATAAAATGTATTGTTGCCATACCTGTCTGTATACGTACGCACGTAGGCACGTACGTGCATCTTGCCGGTTTGCATTGCTCGCCTTTGGAAAGAGTAGCGCGCCTCCCTGCCTAGTAAATAGGTACCGTTTGGATCATTTGAGCTCAGCAAAGTCTAAATTGCTTCTTTGGGTGTTGACGGCATCTTCACCGAAACTAATTGTGCACATGCTCCAGCCTTTGCAGTAAGCCGAGGAGCCAAGCGGAGGACGCTGCTGGCCCCGCTCCTCCGGCATCAGCTGGCTTTTTAGGGCCCTTCCTCAGCCCTTGGCGGCACAGAGTGTGGGAAGACAGAGACCCTGAGGGAACAGAAGTGTGCTAAGGTGTGTGTATATAGCACACGTAGTTTTTAAAATCGCCTCTAGAGAGAAGTTTTAAATCTCTCCCTTGTGTTTCATAGTATGTTAGGGGTTCACGGTGGTACTTAGCCTTGCTCCCGGTGGGAGAGCAGCCAGCAAAGACTAGATTGCCATTGCCGAAACTTACCATCTGGTGATGACCTGCCCAAGGGTGGTTTTCTCCACTGGGTTCTCCCTCGCTGCGGCGCTGAGCTTGGCCCCTCTTATATATTCTTTATAAACCCAGATCCTTCTCCGTTCCAGAAGTTAAAACATTCCTCAGATGGCAAACGGCTGAGAAGGTGTGCTTCAAAAGATGCCCAATTCCTCCGTGTATTCATGACATTCGCTGTCAGTGCCGGTCTCCGGGGACACGGGGAAGCGCAAGGAGAGGGAGACGGTGCCTTACCTGCGGCTAGAGGAAGGGACTAACGCTTGAGGTCCCTTCGGCCCGTGATTCCGATTGCCGGTTAATATTTTGTAAGCCGGGCAGGTTGCTTCTCTGGAATGCAGAAGTGTGTTGCGTACGTCCGCGTAACAATCAGTGGAGGGCTTCTCATCTGCGATAGTAAATTAATAAACAGCCAGACTGTTCCTGCATAAAACTTTTATACTGGTGCTTTTCTATAAGAAATGACCTTATATAATTAGGTACGTTACAGTAGTATGAATTTAAAATAAATATGTATATATAATGTGGCGTTTGGATATTGCATGATTTAAAATAGGGTTGTGTTCTAACTTTGAAGTGCTCTGGCGAACGCTGACTGGGTAAGAGACACGTTTTCCTCTAAATTTAACCTGATTGATCATTTTGCAAATGTGTTATTATTTTGATGCATTATTTTACCATGTTCCATGTCAAGCTGCTCAGAATTAAACATGGTGATGTAAAAATACTCTATACGGTGTTCTCAGAACATACATAATTTTGAGCAACTTTACTGACAATTGCTTTTTTATGGGCCTTGATGGAAATGAATGACAATCTTTGCGTTCCCTGGAGGAGCGTCTGTGTTTGCGGACAGAGCCGCCATTGTGATTGTATTCATGATTTCAGTAAAATCCCCAAATTTTGGACTAGTCGGAGAGGTTGAGGTGCGCGGGGATGTGGCAGCCGTCCTCTGGGAGGGCATTTGATGCCGAAATCTAAATTTTCCCTTCCACCGTTTGCATGGGCGACCCGATTTCGATGGGATCCTTAGGACGGCTGTCCCAGTCTGGCGCCCCCTTAACCCAGGGCAGGGCTGAGGTGAGCTCCAGCGCGCTGCTTACCCGCCCAGCTCTTAAATCCTCCTTAACGGCCTTTAGCACGTGAAAGCAGGACACAGAACGCTTGTATTCGGTCTCGGTTTTGGGCAGGGGTGAGCTAGCGGGAAAGGAGTAGAGCCAACATGTCAACAAGTGGCAGAGCTGCTTTCTTTTTTCGGCAGTTTGGTGCTGGAGCGGCTCACTGAAGGCAAATCATGAACGTTAATCCCGCCTCATTGTTCCGGGGTCAAACATGGGGGGGGGGAAAAAAAAAAAAGAGAAATCAGTGTGGTAAATCATGGTAAATCAGGGCAACAGTGTGGTAAATCATGTTTGTTTGCCTTGAGTATTAGGTTGGGGGGGTTGCCTCTTTTTTTTTTTTTTTAATTTTATTTTTTTTTTTTAGCTATCATTTTAGCGTGTGCTTTTCATTCTCTTTTAGCGTGCGTGTAAGCGAGCAGGCATTCCGGCTGAGTCCAGGCTTCCCCGTGAGGTGAAGACTTTTGTCCTCCATTCGTTGTTATGCAATATTGTGCTGCTTTCAGTGGTGAAGGAAAGGGGGGGGGGGGGATCGTCTGCCAATACGACTGTGATATTTGGATGATTTATCTCATTCCTTTTCTGAGTAACCTAACTTTGACATTATTCGTGAACTCCAAGCCTTGCTTGCGTTGTTCTTGCTAGTAGAAAACATAGCAAGGATGTAGTGGGTAATTGAACCCAGATGCACCGAAGGCTGCTCGGCCAGACTGTTATTTTAGCCTACACTAGTAGGTTTTTTAATACGAGTTTGACCCTACTTTGAAACATTCTCAAAATACCATACTTTAATATCAATTTATACACTTTTGCTCGAAGATGGGGTAGTCATTCGAAAAAGTAATGAAACACTTTCTACCTGTTAATGTAGGAGATGCAGAAGGAGTTTGGGAGTTAATTTATGTACGTAAGGAACAAGTTTTACGTGCTGCCTGTCTAACTGGAGCGCTGTCGTGTGCCCGTAGTTGGGATCGTCGCCGTCGGGGACGAGGTGTCTGTCAGCTTTCGCTGTGCCGGTTGGCAGCGCCCGCCTCTGCGGGGAGGCGGCACGATGGGCAGGAGGGTTTGAGGCAGGCGGTGATACCAGGATTTACCAACAGTCCGTTTCAGTAAGTTATTAAACAGAGTTTAATAGCCATGGTACATATTCATCTTAATTATTTTTAATGGGAGGTAAATGTTTAGTGTATGTGTTCAGTGAGGTTAAGCTGCCTTAGTTAAACAGCTTAGAAATGCATTCCTGGTTTTAAAAAAAGAAAAGAAAAAAATCCCAAGCCCATGTTTCACTGCCAGAATGGTAGTTTGATTTTGATGTACGTGTAACGTGCTTTGCCTGTCCACGCTGTATTTTTCTAAAGGAGGAGCTGCTCGTCGCCGTACAGGGCAGAGCTGGATTTCCCTCCTCAATACAGGCTTTGTCGGTAACAACTGAGCACAAAAAAAAAAAAAATAGAAATCTTATGTATAATTAAATTTCCTGAGAAGATAGCGTACTTTTTTTCTACTTAAACAGACCTGGTTTTCATTCATTAATACTCTGGCCAGGTGGAACCGAGGTTGCCACCCTTCCAACGCGTCTAATTATTCTTTGTTACGTGATGGCAGGGAGCTGAAGTTTTGTGGCTGTACATCAGCAGCTTGAAGTAAAGTTAGAAAGAAACGAGGTTTTGTGGTAGGTCTGGAAGTTAAATACTTAACACTGATTAATTTTTTCAGTATCACTCTAATTTAGGGTTAGTTCTTGTAACTGAGGTCACCTTGAGGTACTGCTCCACGGGCTCGACGTGGGCTCGGCTGAGGAGGCGCTGCCATCAGTTTCCAGCTGCAGTCCATCGCGTCGTGCAAAAACCGCAGCTTCAGTCGGGCTGATGGTGGCAAACTGCTTCAAACCTGTTTGGCTCTGGGCAGTGCAGCTTAAAATGGAGAAAGCGAGAAATTAAAAATGGTCTAGTGTTTTTCTTTCTGTTCTCTTATCAGAAATGTTCATTCAGACTCTAACAACTGTTAGAACAAGATAACAACTTCAGGCCAGCTGTCAAATGTTTACCATTATCAAACCTCTCCCTAGGGTAAGATGCGACTTTGGCTCGCCTCACCGGCAGTAATTTAATTTTTCCTTCGTTCTGACTCGGAAATGGCAGCATTTTTCAAAGCTTCCTCCCACTGATGGCTGAAATTTTCCTTGTGAAATGATTTCCACCAGTCTTGAATCTTTCTTGCTTCTGCCGTCTTCACCTTTACTGATGGTTCTGCAACTCATCACCAGCTATGCAAACTGACAGTTCACATCCTGGGGCAGCAGCCGGGGCTGGCCTGCAGAAAGGAGCAGCCTGACCAAATTTACGCTCACAAGATCTCTTAATTCACAAAAGCATTTGCTCTAGTTCCTGTTCTCTGCTGCAGGGGCTTTTGGGGGGGCCGGCAGGAGAGCGTTCGGCGGGGAGAGAGGCACTCTTCACACTCTGCTGAGTACACAGCCTTTCGAGATGAAAAACAGACGGAAAGAGACATTTCCAGCCATCTTGCTGATCTGTGCAGGGGTTCACTGAACTGTGCAACATAGCACCAGACCCATGTATCATTTAATGTGCTAATTTCTTCTTTTTTCTTTTTTTTTTTTTTTTGAGTGAAGGACTTTTTCATTTTGTTGACAAGCATATTAAAATTAAAAGTGGAAACAGTTAAAAGAGAGCTTCAAATGTAAACTCAATACCCACCGGTTCCTTCCTCCTTTGACATTTAGAGCTATGGAGAGATCTGCTTAGTTTTGAAAAGCCTCTGACAAATGAGAATAGTCAGAATAAGTTTTCTATTTGGTCTGAACCGCACGTAACATCACGATTTTTTTCTATTTTTTTTTTTTTCTCCCTCACAAGCTGAAACATATGCCATATGCTTGCCCAAATGCTTCCCCATCTTGCGCTGCAAGACAGATACGAAACTTTTGTTACGTTCTTTTCCTAGGCAAATATTTTGTTCCTTCTCCCTGACGGCCATTCCCTCCCACCCAAGGCAGTTCGCAGCCAGAGAAAAGCGATGCTTTCCCCGTCGCCCCGCTGCAGCGCAGCCATCGGCACCGCCGCCGCGCACTCGCGCGGTAGCAAAAGGTCATTCAAACACTTTTTTTTTTTGTATATATATATATTCTTTGCCTCTCCGTTGGAAGCTTCTCCTAAGAATAACCCATTTTACATTTTTGTGATTACTTTGGAGAAAAAATGTGCAGTAATACCAGAATGGAAATGGGGGGGGGTGGACGGACGACACAACATTCCAAGTAACTTGATCGCGCTCCTGTAGTATTTGCTTTGGTACTTCCCTATCACGGGCTATCCAGTTGCTTAAGGAGCAGCTGCGCGGTCTGGTAAATTAATATATGTTGTAGTCAAAAGTTTAGACGGAAGGCAAAGTTAACTTAGTTTGTACTAACACAGATCCTGATCTCGTTAACTGGTGCTCTAATTGAAGGTGGGGGAATCTTTAGCTCTTTTCATGTGTGAAGTAGTCCTGTCTCAGTGAGGGCGGAGTTTGGCAGAACAGATGTATTTCTGAAGGGGCCTGGTGTCCTTAACGTTGACTCTACTTGTAGGTTCTGTTTTCTGAGCTTTTGGGCATTGTGAGAAATAGACGAGAGAGAGGTTTGGGAGCGGGGGCGAGGAGGGGTCAGGCGTGTCCAGCGCGTGGAGCGCGCAGGCAGGGCACCCTGCCTCGGGAATGGGAGGTAATCGCGGAGCTGCTCTCCGCGAGTACTCTGAGGAGCACAAAATAGCGGTAACTGCTCGGGATATTTGTCATCTTAATAAACTGACAAAATGGAAAAATAAACGCGAATCTTATCAGTCTGCATTTTTGTTCGGGATGAAAGTGTTTGAAGAAAAATCATAAAGGAATCCATGGTAGCTCAAGGAGGTTAAACTCAACAGTTGTTTCCTTTGAAGTGTATGACCACGAGGTTAATTGCCAAAACTGCTTGTGGAAAAGGTGGTAACAATTTAACAAGACTGTACAACTGCAGGGACTCAGATGAATATCAGGTGTTTGCAGATGGTTGGGTTGCCTTTTTTTTTTTTTTTTTTTTTTTTTTTTTTTTGGCCTAACAGGAAAAGGGGAGAAAAAACCAGAATGAGAACCAGGGGACAGAGCGGGAGAAGAAAAGCCCGACTAAACAGCCAATAATTCCTTGTTTGCTTTGCCAATGAGGCTGTAATTGGCCGGGAGGTTAATCGCAGCCTGTGGATTGGCGGGCGGCAGCGCTCGCTCCGCGCTTGCTCCATGCTGTTAGACAGGAGACAGCAATTATTAGAGCTTTCACGTCTCTTCTTTAGGCTCACGACGGCTCTGATTTATTAATCCCAGTAAGACTGCTGCGAGGAGTTTACAGTTCAAGGCACGGGGTTTGTATTTCTGCTGCTTGCAGTCAGGTTTGTTCCAGAATTTGTTTTTCCGGCTCTGGATCAGTAGGCTCGTTTGTCCCTTTCTGAAACCGCCATACTTCTAAATCTTTCTGAATTTAGTGGGAACAAAGTCTTTAAACACGGAATACCCTGAAGCCCTTCAGAAACCCAATTAGGTCAATGCAATATCATAATTGGAAAGCTGAGATCCCTTATCATTAGTTACACTGGGTAAACAGAGATGCAAAAGTGTGATATGAAGAGAAGTAGAAGAAATTCTTTTAATGTTGGTTTTCACTTCTAGAGGGAGACCCTGTGTAGTTTTAACAGTATTGTCAGGGTATTGTAATTTTGTCCTTCCTTCTCAGAATTCAGCAGTGGTTTTTTCCATTGTTATATTTTATATCTGTAGCAATTTGTGGAACTTGGAAAATGTGTCCAAAGTACAGCTTTTTCAAGCTGCTTTTTTTCCTGTAGGCAAAGAGTTGGCAATGCCTGAAAACAATGAAATGAGAAAGAACCTTTAAATCGTTAACTAAACTCTTTTGAACCTCAAGAAGGTTTATGACAGAAAGTTTGCTCGCCAGTCACTAATCCCTATTGACATAGATCTCTCTCTCTCAGATATCCTTAATGAACTGCAAGTTTTATTAACAGCAACTCAAATAATATTTTTATGGCTTGATGTTTAACTGAGTGACCGGCAAAACTTTGAAACCTTCCTACTACAACATAATTTACTTGCTCAACTGGAAAGCCAAAGCAGCAGCCTGAATCCGAAATTTAATGCGTACTGTAATTTTTCATGTCTTGTTTTGCTGTTTTCATATTGTGTATTAAAAGCAAAACAGCTTCTGGGAAGAATCCTCCCTTTGGAGCAAACACAATTCTGCGCTCCAGCTGGAGCATCCCGGTACGCTGCTGGCCACCCTTCCCAGACGTCAGGAAATGTTGTGTGCTGATGTATGTGGTGTAACGCAACAGGTCGGATCTCTTTGGTCTGTTAAAGAATCGTGAATTTGGGTCGTGATGGAATCGCCCAAGTAATGACACTCTGAAGTATGTTATTGAACCTCTGGCTTACCTTTTATAAACAGAGAATTCATTAAATCCTGAAGTTGGACTTCTATGCGAAGTGATTACAACCAAAGAGCAAGGTATTTGGAAACCTTTAGTTTCATCCTTTCCTGTGAGATGTGGCTGAGAGAAAGAGCTAAATTGGCTGCCAAACCCCTACAAATCTAATGTGGGGTCCTGTCTGTTGTAAGCCACTTACGCTTTTGCAATTTGATTATGGCCCTTGCACTGTTCTCATGCCAGCGATGTTTTACAGGTGGCAGAAACCCCAATTCCTGCCCCCCAGAAGGTACCTGCCGGTCTTGCTTTTTTGATTAAACAGATACAGCATGTATATGACACCACGCTTCTGGGAGGGGTGAAAGAGCTTGGTTTACGAGTGTGATACCTCTCCTCCAATATCGATTTAGGCTCTGCTCGTGAAGACAATGGCATGTTGAAAATACACGTTGCTTAATATAGACCAGCCTTTCTTATTCTTCAAACTAACGGGGTCTCTAATGGTATCCAGTGGGTCCCTGTGGCTCAGCAGACAGAAAAGCTTTGCTTCTGCTGGGATGCCAGGCAAGCCTCAGCTTGAGCAAAGAGGAGAAGCCAACCGCCGTTCACTTTTAAACTTTAAGAATATGTCTTCCTTGTTATAAGAACACGTACTCACTAAAACACATGGGGGAAGATATTCTTCCATATCATTCTTTTTTATTAAAAAAAAAAAAAAAAAGGGGGTGGGGTGGGGGAGAAAAAAAGGCTTTGAAATCTGCATATGCAAATCTTGCCGTGTTCCTCCCAGACAGGAGGAAACTCTAACTCTCAATAGATATTTATTTTCTAAATTGGCGACAGACATGCAAGCGAGAACGTTCAAATGACTTCAGCTCTCTTTCTGCCTTCATTATGTCAGGCTAGCAGATCACATATGGCATTATGGAAATCAGTAAATGAAAACCATATTGATCAGCATTGAGAACAAATGTAAAAAAGCTGGACTAAAGGAGGAGAGGTGGAGAAGTATGCTCCACTGTTCAACCTGATAGGCCCTCGTTAAGGCCTTTAATCATTTATTAATGTAAACTCCCTCCTTCCCTTTCCACTCAAATTACCTCAGCCATAGAGCATCCTGCTCCATTTATCTTTTAATGTTTCCTTTATTTAATTTATTTTTAAGCTATACGTTATACTTTTATTACAAAATCAAGGGTGGGTTTTTTTTTTCTTTTCTAGAAGACAGTATTGAGCAACCAGATTTGATCTAAATGTCGCAGCAAGCTTGCTTGAGTGTTAAGGGGAAGAAGGAGCAAGATTGGCTTTCCGTTGGATGGCAGATCTGGCGTGCTGGAGGACTTGCAGTGAGAAGGAGTGTGCATTACAGAGCCTCCCCCACTTCACGCTGTTTGTAATTAAGGTTGTGTCAGCATTTCCATCATAAACCCTTGTTTACAGGGTTTATAATTCAGCTGTGAAAATTTGCTCCGGGCCAGATTTGACATACGAGGGTTCAACCTCACGGTAAAGGAGACTTCTACCCTCCCTCCCCCCCCCTCCCTCCCTCCCTCAAATCTAAAAGCTATGCGGTCGGTTCCAAAAATATAAAAAGAAAAGGTGTAGTGGTGGGCTTTGGGGACAATCGAAGAAACTTATTATTAACAAAAAAAAGCATTGGGCCAATGTCCTACTTAAACAACTCGTAAAATCAGGTTGAGACCTGTAGATGACTGTACTGTGTGCCAGTTTTAGCTTAAACGGGCTTTTTTTGGTCAGGCGGTGGGATCTCTAACTTGCAGTCATTCATCAAACTCTTGAGTGATGGACGTCTCAATCCTGACGGCCGTTTGCTTGAATACTCTGTTATTCTCTCACAGTTTAGGTAGAAATTTCCATGACAATAATTAGGGGGTTCTGCTTTGAAATTTGTACGGTTTTATGCTTCTGACAAAGCTCTTGCTGGCCCACGGGGTATTTCCCAGTACCCTCTCTGCTGCGTAATGTAGGCTGTTCTTAGAGATAATAATATACTTTTTACTTGGAATCTGCATCTTTCCCACAGCAGAAATATTTTCACTGGCATTTTTTAATCCGTTTGGTTAAAAAAAAAAAAAAAAAAATAGTCTGATTTGTGTGTGTGTGTTTTGGAGCAGATGGGTGTCTGTCGCATGTTTGTTTAAAAATACCTAATAAAAAGCATGAAGAAGAGCCAGAATGGTTTCCCCATGCCCAACTCGGATCAAGAAGCTGGAAATGAGCACGAAGCTGCGCTGGGTCGGCATCTTGCCCTGCTTCTGGCTCTGGCAGGATCGCCTGCCTGGTGGGCTGCGGGACGGAGGCACGGTGGGCGCACGGCAGCCCTGGCTGTGAATTTCTGGGCTGCTGTCAGTTTTAGTTAAGTCCTTATCATTTTAACGTTTTTATATTCTCTGTGATAATGGACTTCAGGTCTCAGTCATGGAGATGGCTCCTGGTGGATGCGGAATGATACTGGCGTCGCATGCTGCAGTGTGCACACCTAATTTATTTTAAGTGGTATTCCAGATTTCTTGGGGGGACTATTCCTAAGGGGCAGAAAAGATACGCACAGTGATGTATCTATAAAATATGTGTGTAAAACGTAGTCCGTCCTTCCTCTTTCTTGCACGCTCACCCACTTCCAACTTCTTTTCCTCTTTGACTCGCATTACAATTCTGCTTTCCTCTCTCTGCTCTCAACATCAAACAGTATATAAATTACAGCAAGAGTGCTGTCTGTGGCAGACATACAGTCCTTGTTTGTGGCAGAAGAGCAGAGCATTAAACAGTGAGTGGACTATGCAGAGAGCTCTCTCTCTCTCTCCCTGTTCCCAGTGGGAGTGTTGTTTATAGAGCATTATAATTTATAACTGAAGAGAGTGGATTTAATTTCAGTGGAGGGGGCTCGCCAGCAGGGCGCCAGCCTGCAATCATATGAATCAGCAAGCTGCAAACTCTATTGAATGGAAAGTATTATCGCTGGCCACAAACGGACACTGTTTCTCCTTAAACAACTCCCTCGGTGCAGGAAGACGTTGTCTTCATTCATCTATTTTACATATCTACTCCTGTTTTAATTTTGCTGTTTCCTAAAAGTCTTTTCTTTTTAGAATGCATCTTTTCTTTTACTGCCTTACTTCCTGATCTGACATTGGAAACTGATTATTGTGTGTATGTTGCTGATTTTGTAGCTCTTAAACTTGCCTTTTCTTTTTAGTGTGCGTGTTTTGGTTTTAGTTTTTAAAATGCCATTTTCTTCTGATCCTGTGTACAAGCAACTTTTATGGAAACCGAAGTGAAACATGCAAACAGGAGTATGATAATCCATTAGCATTAATATTGTAAAGTGGCAGTCAGATTCAATCACAGGAAGTTTTATTTAATCATGGATGTTTTGTGTCTTTCCCCTGCACTTCTCTTGCACAAATGGAAAATCTTTTTTTCCCCTCTTTAGTCTTTGAAAAGTTTAGCGTTTTGTCCTTTGAAATAGGACCGTCAAATCCATAATGAAGTCTGATGACTTTCCGAAATACTTTCAAGCAGTCTTTACTTTGATTATATTTTGTATCAATTGCTTTTGTGGTGTTCGAGAGAGGGTGAACTTTTGTGCAGCGCTTGGACTGATGTTTCCTGTAAGGGTTTTATGCAGCTCCTGTAATTTATTAGACATTTGCAAGCAAAGCAGTAACGCAACGCATTAACAACCTATGTCAAATATCAGTTTTACATGAGTTACTTTTTATTTCCTCCCCCCCTTCTTTTTATAAAATCATAGCTAAGCTTTAAAGAAACAGAAAAACAGGGGGATATATGGCAGATGGGATGGTATTACGGACTGGACTTGTTAGCGGGGTTCCTGGCGGATGGTCGCAGGAGCAGCGAATACCCGGTAGCTGCCGCCTGTCTGCCCTTGAGAGCAAAGTTTTTCTGCTGAAGTTTGGGCCTTTGTAAGAAAGGGAATATTTTCGTTTTCTCCTAAGCTGCAGGCAGCGCACAGACACCCCTGCAAGTGCCGCGCTGGGGCCGCGCTTGCCCAGGCTCAGTCCCCCCCGCCGGGGGAAGGTGTGCCGGGAGGGCATCTCCCCGCAGAGCCGCGGGAACCTCTCTCCCACCCTTCAAAGGAGGGTTTTGCTGCGTAGGAGGGAATGCCGCTTTAGGGGAGTGTATGTTAATTATGCAGCTCGTGTCCCACACAGCTGGATAGGAGGATGGTCTTTCTTTTCCCTGCCCTACATACTGATCTTCAGACCTGACTAAGGAGCTTTGTATGTCTAGTGGCGATTGAACAGTGGGGGCTGCCCCTTCCCCCCGCCCCGCTCCGCACCGGAGCGAAATCTGTGCCCTGGCATTCGTTGCCGCAGATTCAGGAGCGTGATCAGGCAGATGAAATGATAATTGGCCTAATTCTGCACTCCTCTCACAGGGAAATCCAGAGCCTGGGGATGGCGGACCCGCTTCCGTGGGGGGCGTGCAAGGCAGCTCCTAGAGGGGTTTCACAGACCCCCTAAAACCACCGTTCCCGTGCTACATTTTGCAGTTTTAAGCACTGACAAATAGCAGTATTTTAAATAACTGCGGCTTTTGGGGGTTACCTCTGCTCGGCAATTTTGCCCCACTGAAACAAGTTGCGCAGCTCCGCAATCTCTCTGATGTTAATATCTAATCGAAGTTGTGCCTTTGGTTCAGCGTATATAAAAGTAGCATCAGTCTGTTTGCTTTGCGTTGCATTTATGAGCATAATAAAGCTATTGCCCTCGTTTTCACAGAGAGATTGGCCTGCATTAGCAAAAAAAGCCACATAAATTATTTGCAAATGAGTGGCTTGTTTTTGCTTATTGATTTCCCAGAAGTGGCAAAATGCTTTAGCTTATGTTCACGACTATTTATAAAATGTAAAATGTATTTTTCTCTCTGCCTCTTGGCACGGACGGTAAAGTTTGTGAAAGGATTAAAAACTACATCCTACTGTTCCTCCCTTAACCGTTCCGCAGGCTTTTAAACAGTCTCCTGGATTGTATTTTCTACACTTAACTTCACACTAAATTCAAAAGGTACATGAAAAAAACCCTGGCTCTTTATTTCCGTATCACTATATGCGGCTCTTCTGGTCCCCTCAGCGGGGGGAGAAAAGCAGTAAAATCCAAACCTGTAGGTAGATTGGAAAGATAGAGCTCCGTACCTTCCAGTTTCACATCATTACCTCTTTTGTATGTGTAAGAACTGTTTTGCACCGCGGAATGATCATATTTTATGCTGTTTAAATGTGAGTCAGAGCCAGTAAATATTTTGGGCATACCGAGTAAACTAGTTAGTGTTTAACTTTCGCCTAGCAAAAGCCGAGATGATTCACAGTGTTAACATTTTAATTTCTTCTTCGTTCTAAATGCGATGGTGATGAGTTAGGTTGGACATTTTAAATCATTAAGGATTTAAGTTATATCCCGCCTTTCTCTATAATTTTTTCAGTGCTGCTTTGGAGAAAACTGACAATGCGGAAATACTGTGGTTGGCTTATCGTAAAAATATCTTTCATTCTGGTTGGGAAATAGGACAGTCTGTATCTGGAGCTTTCTTTTTCTCTAGTCTATTATGTCTGCCACAAATGTGAGCAAAACCTGCTACGTATTTAAAATTAACAAGAGGAATGTCACCTGAGGTATAGTCAGATGAAATTGTAGCATTTTGTGTGCAGCAAAACAATCTCTTGAGGAATGCTAAGTTGGGGAGGTCTGGCTGCTTTTATATAGTTCAAAATTACTTGATCAAAGAATTTTAGGAAATAAAATGCAGAACTAATCTTTATTGAAAATATACTTTTATTTTACTAGGTGACTTACTACTGTATAACGCTACTTATTTTCAGTTACATATGCTTCTGCTGTAGGTCTCGCTACAATAAAGGACGTTTTTGGGTTTGCTTTGATGAAACTTCACAAGAGCCGTCTGTAGGGTAGAAATACAATTTCCCCTCTGCTTTAATTGTGCTCTGTTGTGTATTTGGCTCCGCTAACCGAATCAAGGGAACTGCATTCGGGTGATCTGAGTGGATCTTATCAGCAGCGGGCTCCGGGTCGTATTTTTAACTCTCTGCCCATTTGAGAATTAAAATTTGTTGAGCAGTTTTATTCTCCCTAGCGGCGCATAAAGCGAGCCAAGCGCCGTTTGGGGGGGGAGGCAGCCGCATGAATATCCCCCCATCGATGTGCCTCAAAAAAAGGTCACGTCCTTATCAGCGATTGTAATTGATAACAATGTGGTGGTTTCAGTCAAATCGGTGACCTTGGTCCCACAGCGGGGCCCCTGCGCTGGTCGCTGCTTTCCTCACTTACGGCTGCTTTGATGTGATCCGGCAGCTGATAGAGACGCGCGCAGGTCAGGGAGAGGCAGCGGGGCTGGCAGCACCGGATTAAAATATTTCTGACCCGCAAAAGTAACCAAATGCCCATATTTCTTCATTTAGCATAATTAATACCTTGTATTTCCATTGACTTTGATAAACTGAGTTGTTTTTTTCCCCCTCTTTATTATTTTATTCCCTGTAGCTTTCAGTAATGATTGCAGGAGATCTGTAGTTAAAATTTTTTACAGACTCTCAAGAATAACATGTTTTGAGAAAGCGAAGAGCAGAAGTCTCGATTAGGTCACAGCCTAGCAGGAAGCTTATAACCACTTTAAAATGGGAAAGCTATTTCAATTTCACCGTACTATGTTTTCAGTAGCCAGTGTAGTAAGCTAAAGGCAAAAAGAAACATACTGCATCTCTCGCCAAGGAAATCCTCTGGCTCTTACAAATTTGCAATTAGGGAAGATACGTGCAATAAGTAAAAGCGTTCAGTGTGCTTTAATGTATATGCTCCTCGAGAAGAACTTACTGAAACAGCATCTACAGGAACTGATGAAACATCTTCTCTTTTTTTTTTTTTTTTTTTTCTTTTTCTCATAGATGTTCACTGTGAATTACTGTTGTCACCGTTTAAAATCGGTGTATAAAAAGCAGTTGCGGAGCGCCTGCCTGGGTCTCTGGGTCCGAGCTCCGAGGATCAGCATAGAAGATCTCTGACTAATAGTGAACCTGAGAGTATCCACTCAGGGCTCCAGTGTCAGCTGATGTCTTTATTTAAGAAATAATAAGCGAAAACAACGGCAGAGCAAGCCATCTGGAGGGCTGACGTGTGCTGTGGGCAATGATATTTGTAGCTGCTGCTCTTTCTTTGCTGGGTTAGTGGCAAGGTAGAGCGTGCAGCCCGTTCCGCTGGCCGCCGATGCCGTGTGCCGCTGCGCGCCGCTTGTAAACAGAGTCACCGGGCAGAGATTAACAGCCCTGATTTGTCGTGATGAATGGAGCTCGGTTAGGTTGCTCTCGTAAGGCAAGAAATATATTTTATGCCATAACCAAATTTGATTCCTTTTTACCAATAAATTTTGAATTGCATTTAACAGCCAGATAAATGCAGAGCTTATTTTATTGCAGTTATGATTCTAGATATCTCTATTACGTGTATTTCTATTGAACTTTACATTAAGCACAGTAGATCTTCTCTGTCAACAAATAAATTAAGCTTGGACCAAGTAGTATTTTCCTGTAGGTATCACGGATCTGGTTTTGCAACATGTTTTTATTTTCCTGTACAGCACTCATCAAAATACTCTACGGATGAGGTACTCCTTGAACGAAGAGGTCCTGGGCTGTTACTCTTGGCGGGGCCCTTGCATTGCTATAGGGAGAGCATCTTTGCTAGAACTAAGGCAAAAAAAAGGAGAAAAATTTATGCAGGCAGTTTTACCGGTCTGCACAGAACGATAGAGGGATGTGCAGTCGGATATGGCCAAGGGGCCGGACACTTTAGCAGACTTAATTCCCGAAGTATTGGGGGTTCAACACGCCCTTTTCTAAACATTGGAAACATCGTTTTATACGTACAAATTCAACTCGTATAACTGAAGTATTAGCATTTAGAAAATGGAAATAGCAAATTAATACGGTGTTTGACCTGTTTGTTATTTTTACTGTGAATACATCATCTATTTTTGGACCAGCTGATCACTGCCCACCGGACTGGATTTCCTTAATTCAGGCGCTCTCAGCCTTTGCCGCATCCGGCATCCCCCCACCTTACTGAGGTCTATCCGTGTGAGCCGGTGGCCGTGCTGGTACCTGTCCCTGTCGGGCTGAGACCCGCTGCTCCCGTGAATGGCGGTGGTGTCGGCGTAGCGCAGGGCTCACGGGGGGAGCCGGGAGTGCGCCCTGTGTGTGCGCGGGGCTGGGTAGGCGGGGAACCGTACTGCCGTTGGGATGACCTTGTGGTTAAACAAGGGTATCGACTACCTGCGCTTCTCTTGCTGTCAGAATTCCACATATTCTACTCTTTTTGTGTATTTCGCATTTGAAACAACAATTTTATTCTAAAAGTTAATTATAAACATACTAGCCGTCGGGCAAGGTGGTGGTGGTGGTGGATCCTGGGTGCTGGGCGGACTGGCAGACTATAAAGCACGGTTGCGGTAGGGACAAGTTGGATTCAGCAGTACCAAAGCTGTCCTTGCGAGAGCGCGCCTGCAGAGTTGGCATCTCCTCCACCTTCACGAAAACTGAAATAATCCGGACACTTCATGATACATAAAACGCAAACGTGGCTTCATACTTCTTGTATGGCTTTATCGACCGAGTCTGAATTCCTCGTGAAACGTTCGATAAAGGGAGGGGATTGTGGAAGACTTGAGTCGGGCAGAGACAAGTGCGCGCTGACGTTTATAAGGGAGGGCTACAAGTGCGAGCAAGCTGCTTTTCAAAATTGGAGGGAGCCCTGCTGGAATCTAAATTTTGTGTGAAACTGGTGCTCCTTTGATGCTCTCGAGGTCCCCCATCTCTATCTTGGTGACTGCAAATATGACTTGATTGTCATGTTGGGAATTGTCATATCGTTTTGGGAAGCGTTGGGCATTTGGAGCTTGTCAGGATTTGTCGTTACTGATGGCTAATTGTGAAAGCGGCAAAAAAAATAGGAACGGGGAAAGAAAATAATAAATGTCAGGGGATTCCTTCTCTTTACCTGCGTTTGCAGCAATGCTGTGTTAAAAATAACACCAGCAGCGCGTGTGCTATTTAGTTAGCGAGCCAGCTGGGCCGCTCTGAGGCTCAGTGCTCCACGTTACCGTTTTTTCCCCCTCCTGCGTGACTGTGTTTTTGCACATGCTGGGTACAGTCGTTCTCAACATGTGCATCAAATCCAGGAAGCATCCCAGCTACTGTGCGTGCGCGGATGAGCTACTGCACATCCCGCGGGCTCTGTCAGCACACTGCTCCCGCCCTGCGCGGGAGAAGGCAGCGCAAAAGCCATTTTTGCACAACCCGCTTTGTAGACCGAGGCGAGGAGTTGGCCCGCGGGCTAGCTGAAACGTTGGGGGCTGCTGTGGCCCCGTGCCGCTCACCCAGGAGAGGCAGGAGCTGAGAGCGGGCGGCTGCTGCCGCCATCACCAGTCCTTCGGCACGGCGCTTGCTCCTCCGGGGCCCCGTGGGAAGAGGGCTCTCGGGAGCCTGCCGTCGGAAAGACGCTGTCCCGAGGGGCCGCGAGGAGCCCTACGGCTGGACGTTTAACACTTTTTTCTTTTTCTACACCAACTTCAATGTATACACTGCATTGAAAGAGGAAAAAAAAAAATTAGGCTCGGATCTCGTGGACGTTCAAATAAGCGTCTGACTTTAAGTGCAAGTAGTTTTAAGTCTGTGGAGCTACTCTTAGGCTTAATAATAAACATGTGTGTCGTTTTTCGTACCCTAAGATTTCAGACAAGCCAATGTCTGACGAGCTCATGGCTCAGCGTAGATGATTTAAAGCTCGGGTCAATATTTACGGAGAGAACACTGGGGGAAGCAAAAATAGAAAACAGCCAAGAAAACAGTGTGCTTCGGGGATGACTTTAGCGGTTCTAATTCTGAGTAGGACGTGTGTCTGTAACTTGCACGTTATATAGAAACGTTTAAAAAATCAGCTCGGACATGGCAAATCCAGTATTTAAGTGTATTTCGTGCTAATTCTTCTAAAAGAAGCCTACATTCCAGCATGCCTTCGTTCACTAATTTAATTGGGATGTAGGTCTTTGAGCTAGTGGCTGATTAGAAAACATGACCTGCTTGAGAGATCAAGAAGGTAAATTGATAAATGTTGTAGCAAAGGTTAGTAATGTGTGAGAGAGTAGAAGCTGCTCTGGGCTTTGAATCACTGATCGAGGTCAGCTGCAGTTCATTAAAATCTTTAGAGATTTAGATTTCTTGTAAATATACCCGCATACCATAGTTTATCTTGTAAATCCTACACATTGGTTATTTGGTAATATTGTGTATTATTGCAACAGTTTTATGGTAGTAAATTTACACCCGGGTACAAAGCCGAAGTCCTGTACGATATTTGAATGGGAAGAGCGGGCTGGAAGGACGGAGCCGGGTGATGAGGCTGGCGCATCCCCCGTCCCCCCGTCTTCACGCCAGAGCGCTGCCCCCGTGCTCCTCGCTCCTTTGATGATTAGAAATCTTCTAAGGCACGCCTGGGTTTGTGCTGGTGCTTGTCCTTTAACTTAAATAGTTTTTCCTTCCCTGGCGCTGGTGTCCCTGGAGTGTTTGCGGAGAGCGGTCATACGCTCCTCCTGGCTTACAGCTGCAATGGGGAAAAGCCCTGCTGCTTCCGCTCCCTTATCCCAGCCGGGCTTCTGTTCCCCTCCTCACACTGCTTTGTATCTCTTTTGAGTTTTCAGCCTGAACACGGGGTATCAGTACGTGTGTTTGAGATGACATCTCACCGCTGTGCTGAACAACATCGTATTTCTGTTTCCCGTGATGCGTGCTGGAGCACGGCCATGCCAGACAGCTAGCCCGTCGCCACCCGCGACGGAAAGGCCTCGGGCTTTTACCCCGGCCTTTCTCGCTGACAGGCGCTCACGCTGCTGCATTCCTGACCGCGCGCTTTCTGCTAAATACATCTTTTGTCTTTGTTGGTTGCAGTCCTCAGGAACTTCCCTCTCTTCTGAATGATCTATTCTCGTTATTGGCATCGTTGTCCAGGTTTGTTCCTCCTCTTCTCTTAAAGGCTCTGAAAGCACAACATATGAAGGACATACATAAAGGGCTTGTTCTTCGTCGTGTCACCAAAAATCCTGGTCAGCCATCGTGGTCAGTCGGTCCTCTCCAGTTCATCCTGGTTTTGCTGGTTTGGATGCTCTCACCCATCTGGTGTCACTCTCTGTCTCTGCCTACGTCACCAGTGCCAGGTCCTGATTGCCTTCCAGCTACTCATTTATCTGTTGAAGAACGCACATCTGCTGCTTTCAGCTCTCTGGTGCCCGTTTCCGCTAACGCTGCCGCTTCTCATTCGGGGTGCGGTGCTGGTTGTGCACTGGTCTGATGAAGTTCCATCAGTCTGCGGTTTCACCTCTTTGTGGAGAGCAGCTGAAGCACAGCTCGCCTGCCCCTCGCTCGTGGTTGAACCCTCAGCACTGGAAGACCTTCTGAGGCAGAATCCACTCACTGGTTGCTGCAGCGTTTGGGCAACTCATTGTCCGTTTCCCACGCCGCAGTTGTTTCTCGGTTGTGGCACGTGTCCTGGGGCAATTAGTCGGGTTGTGCGGGGCAGCGGCGGCTGTCCAGGAGCTGCGTTGGTCGTGTCCCACCGCGCGATGCTGTTCAAACGTCAGCTTTCCGCTTGTCCCGCGGGCTGACTTCACGAAACCAAACGTGGGTTTATGTGCGCTGGCTAATGCGCACTTTAAGTGGTTATACTGTGAAGTAAAATGCATTTGCAGGTGTTCTGGTAAAAGCAGAGAAATGTTCTTTAAAACTTGACCAAATACCTTTCTTTAGGTTATTCCTGACTCAAATCTGTTGCCATGAGGTTAAAGTGATGTTAAATCTACTAAAAAAAGTGCCTAACAGAAATACTTTTAAAGTACTTTTCTTGAAGCATAACTGTGAATCACTTTGGGCTTAATGGTTTTAAAAAATCTAGAACAAAAGAGTTTTTTCCCTACAACAGCTGTGCAGTTTTATTAAAAATTTAAAGAAATCTTATGTGTCTAATCCTTTGAGCGGATGTGTAATTACTTGGCTTGGGCTCTTACACATGGATAACCTAGCTGTACTGTGAGACAAGATTCTTATGTTTAATTTAAAGAATCATGGGTGTGCTTTGGAGATTATCAACACCGAGCCTCGTAAAGGAACACAAAACCAGAACAACTATTATACGTTATCATTTGTTATACAGATGTTACCAACCATCTGACTAGCAGACACCGTAGTTTACAATACTATTAGCAAATGATGGTGGGGTCTGTGGCGTAAAAAATTGGAAAACTATCGTTTTGAAGGTGTTTTCACTTCCCAGATTTTAGATTTTTCCCCTGTGTTTCGTGTATTTGCATTTAATGTGCCTTCCCTTTAGGTAAACCTGTTGCTTTTTGTAATCAGTTGCTCAAACCGTGGTACCGCTTTTTTTCTGCAACGAGCACCTTTTTCAGCTTCATTATGGCCGTTTGATACGAAGCCCAATCCAGCAGCGGTGTGGAGCTCCAACAAGCTGTTCTTTGACCTGTGCTATAAATGCGTTAAAGGGAGTTTTGTATGTCTCCTAATGTCAATGCCACAGGTTAGATGCTTTAAAAATTAATGTATTTTAAAGGTCCAAGAATATGATCGTACAAAACCAGTTAAAAACCAGTTCATTTTGCTTTAGGTAATTTTATCAGGATATGATTATTAGATACTTTCATCAGAATACGTATGATACATTATTTAAAATCTTGAAGAACTAACCCACATCTGAAATGAATTAGAATCTCTTTCAATCAAGTTTGAGATATCAGTCAAAATCACCCCTAATGTGAGCAGGTACAACTCCATTGAAGTCAAGTCTGTTTACAATCAAGCTGATTTTAGCCAAGGGACATTTTTTCCTTATTTTCTTTTTTTCCCCACTCCCCCCACTGCCACCACCCCCTACCTTACTAATCTTCATATTAGTTGCGTTTTTTTTTTAATATTACATTTGGTCGTAGTCACTTTGGGTAGGACAAACACGTATCATACAATTTTCTTCCACAGAAATCATGTGTGCACATTATTTTCAAAATCTGTATTACGAAGTCTTTTATCCTTTTATTAGTTTAGTACTTAAGCCCTAGACATAAGAAAGAAGCCTATCAGTGAAAATCAATTGAAATGCAGTTAGATACGGATCTGATGTACTGTGCAAGGAGGCTTAGACACAGCACAATAAAATCAATTAAGGCCTTTCCAGCCCCGTACAGTTTTACCCGTCCAATCACTTTTCACACATTCCCTCCATTAGTTTTGCAAGAGGTTTGTTTTTTTTTTTATATGAATTATGATGAATGAGACCCTTGTTATGAATATATAGATGGGTCATTACCCTATGAAAACCAGACTGTACTGGTGCTTAGTGATTAAGGCTTTCTGCTGCTACTGTCAATAAAGTTCAAATTCATCCGCCTCAACCTATGATAGGGAAGCTGTAGCCATTGTTGTCTAATTCACTTAACAATGTTATAATTGTGATTTGTTTTTGTTCATCGTAATAATTTACATAAACCCTTTTGTATTTGTTAATAATTTGGATTAGTCATCAAGCTTAAGGAATGTAATAGATCAAATAAACAAAAGGGAAATAATAATATATAAAAAAAAAAAAAAAGGGGGCACCAGGCCTACCCAGACAGATGTGAAGAGCAGATTAAATACTAGTTGCGCACGATGCCAAAAACCGAAATGTTTTGGATTGAGAAGTTAAATACATCAAAGTGCAGGTTAGATGGCGGGACAAAGGTGTAACGCCTTACTCTCAGAGCTCTTTTTTTCCTTTATGGGAGCAGGCGGCTTAGTTGAATATGAATTTAAACCTTAAATATTGGCCAAGCCAGGGACAACTGGACAGACAGCTCTGGTGTATGAATGTTTATGCAAATGAAGATGCAGTAAAACAAGGCTCCTTGAAAAATCTGCCCTAGTAAATTAGCGGAAAATGCACCGCCATAAACAGCTGTTGCATTTTAATCAAGCATCTGTAGAGTATATTTTGCTTTGTGTTACAAACAAAACAAAACAAAAAACACCCAGATTGTGGCAACCTCATTTTATATTCAGAAATTAACCCATTCTGCACTGCTAAAAAAGAGTAATTCCCAGGTCAGAGCTTTAATTCGCCAAGGAGGTAGAAGTATGTTTAACTCATTGACTTCCAGGCTACCTTGTTTAATTTAAAAAGCAGTGGTTCTGGATGGAAGAATAATTAGCAAATTTTACTTCTCTGTAATTCTCGGGAGGTTTTTGCTTGTGCAGTCTCATAGTTTGAAGCACATTTTATAATGAAATTGATCCCAATAGGTTCAGAGAGCAGTTCTCCCGTACTCCTAGCCTTGCACAAATTAGAATTAGTCTTGCAAAATAGTTCGGCTGTCGGGTCTTGTTAGAAAACGGCCTTTATATTCATGCGATATGAAATCATACGTCTTGGTTTCCAAAGAGTTAATAAACACCCCGAGCTGTGCTGATCTTGTAGCT
Organism: Vanellus vanellus; assembly: GCF_965231255.1. Lineage (NCBI taxonomy): Eukaryota > Metazoa > Chordata > Aves > Charadriiformes > Charadriidae > Vanellus > Vanellus vanellus. The sequence goes on along the minus strand of NC_138924.1, from coordinate 10,143,152 downwards.
TTAGCGAGCCTTAATCTGTAAGCTTGATTACCTCCTAACCCTCAGTCGCCTGCCTCCCTCCTAACGCAGCGGGAGTTTTACGGCAGCATTAGTGGCATTTTGCCCAGCTTTGGCTTTAGGGAAATCATTCAGTGAGAAAGAAAAGCAGAAGGACTGGATCTGTCTACTGCTGCGAGGTCATTAACGCAGCGGCATGGCCGGGCAGCGCTGGCGGAGCTCGGCGGTGGCGGTCCCCTCCGCCACCCAACAGGTTACCTTCTGCCCTCCCGAGAACGGGGTTCGGACACGCTGCAGAAGCACCAGTAACTTCCCCAAAATGACATAGAGCGCTCGCTCCAGAAGAGCATCGGTTTCTTTGAATCGTATACGCAGCATGTGGGCATCGGTGTCTGTGTCTTGGTCCTTCTAAGAGCAATATCAGTAGAGATTTATGCGCGCCGGGCTCTTTGTGCGCACGGAGGCAGACAGGAATATTTACTGGAGTTTGCTCTCACTCCAGGAAAAACTCACAAATGGGAATAATTCTTACCCAGCATACAAGCTGGATGTTCTTTATTTATAACGCTAGCCAACACGAAGAGCCGCCCGCTGCCTACCGTACTGGTAGGGAGTGCTGCTCGCCCTGCGGGTAGGGGGCAGGAGTCGTTTCAACTTTCCACTTACAGTGGTGCGGTTGGGCAGGTTTGGTCAAGGGCTCTGCCGATACGCAGCAGACGTGGTTGCAATTTGGCCATTTTAATTCCTGTAAGGTCCCACTACAGTTTAAAGTAGCGCCTGTTCTTCAGGCTGGCTCCTCGCACGTTTCCACGTTAACGTTTACAAAACCGCTTTGGTTCTGTCCCCGGTACGATCGTTGTCTGCTCCTGGAACGCGGCCTTGGTGCTTCGGGCAGTTGACGCTTTCTCTTTCGGAAGAAATCGTGCAGTTGGGCTTTTTGCCAAACCTGAACCAGGAGTTTGTTGCCCAATTGTTGGGCAGGAGCCCGACCCTCTCTGTAGCGGGATGTTGTAGGTACGGCATAGCCAGCTTTGGACGACCCTCGTTACGGCGAGAGTGCCCCCCGGCCACGGAGCAGGGCAGGGCGGGCGCTGAAGAGGAGGTCACGGCTCCTGTGCGAGACGGTCTGTGCCGTGAGGTGCGAATTGGGGGGGTTTCAGAAGTGACTCAAATTGTACCTAGGATCTAAATGCAAGATCTAAAACCTGCCAGGGGTTTTGTTTTTTCAGCAACTAATTTTGTGAACAAATATAGACGCTATGCTAATTAAAATGTACTGCATTGCCTTTTAACCAAAGGATTTGCTAAAGGGTGAAGTGACTGAGACAACTACTCAAAAGTTCAAAAAAAATCTTGGGTGAGATAAGATAAAATAAAATAATCTTTAGAAAAAAGTCTGTTCTGGGAGAAAGCCACATGTATCTGATTGCTCTCTTGTATCTGAAAAGCAGCAGCAGAGTGGTAATGTGCATCTCCACTTGGTGTTTTCTGTGTTTCTCTGGTGACTGGTTGGAAATGGCACCAGTTCAGCTGAAGGTCTTCTGGCAACACTGGCTTACAAAACAAAAGCAAATTATGTAAACTCCAATTTGCATTTTTGAAGTGAAGCTGTTCAAGTTGGTAATTGTTGTCAGGAGGTTCTGGTAGTGGGACGCAGCTGCTGGGCATCCTTGGTGGGCTTGAAGGCAGCAGTGGCCACCTTGGTAGTGAGAAATAGCACGTTTCGTTCTCCTCAGTCGTCTGTAATTTGGCCCTGTCATTGGTGCGGACGTGTCCCACCACACTTTGCTCTCCAGTGGAAATTCAGGCTTAAACCCCTCAGGTACTCCCTGGTACTGTTTGATTCAGGAAGGACTTCCCAACTGGACGGTCAAGGACACACCGCGTCATCCTCGCCTCTCTGGTGACAGAGCATCTTGCCTGTGGGCTTTAGCTAGCTCGTTTGCCGTATTTATTTAATAAAAGTTCAGCCTTTGCTGCTGTTTTGAAACAGTAGGCGTGTGTTTATCCTCATTTCAGCATGCTGTCAGCAAGTATTTCCTTAAAAAAATATCTTTTATTGTCATCTTCTCTCCTGCGTTGTGGACTGCAGCACCTCTCCTGTTAAGCAGTGAGGTTAAGAGCCATCCAAAAGGTGTTGAGGGTCCCATCCTGCAAACGTATTGTATTAGTACGTATTCTTCCTCAAAATGTCATCTTCGTCTGATGATGCTTCACAGAAAGTGTTGATGTTAACCAGCACTCCCCGCTGCCGAACCACCCCGTATTGTGCTGCTCCTGCTCGTTTGGATGAGACTAATCAAATCTGCATCATTACTCTTGAAGGAATGTTCCTCCTCTCGCCCTGCAGTGCAGAGTTCCCATGTCTGGGGAGAGGGTGAGGACGCGGGACTCTTCTACTTGCCATAGAAACAAATGCCCTCATTATCTTCACGACTTTCTTGATGTGTACAAGGTGGATGACACCACCTCCGTTTGATCCTTGGAAAATAATAGAGCGTGTTTAAATTAGGCGTTGAAGCTGAAGATTCCGGCTTTCTGTTCCACTTTTAACCTCTTTGCCGGATTTGAATACGTACCGATATTCCAGGGTATTCCGGGTCGGCGCAGAGACTGCAGCTCGAGTGTGAGGGTTGTACTCCTCTTCGTAGCAGAAGTTGTACGTACAGCTTAACGTGGATCCACACAGGTCCACCCTAACCTGTCGCAGAGCACACTGCGTGCTTCGCACCTCGTCTTTGTACTACTGGCTTTGGGCAGATGGGCTCAGTGTTTCTATATGTATTTCCTTAACAACCCTCCAAGACGCACAGAAGTGATGTTTTTCGTGTCCCGGGTGTACCAATTACCACCAATATAGCACAAGGCATACGGGGAATGGAAGAAATTGTATTTTCTTTACTGTCCTTCCAGGGGCGAGGCATACAATGCACTGAGTAGGGAGAGGCGTTGCTTTAAAGTTTTGACTTCTCGCTACGCCGATAGCTGGAATGTTTTCATAGAAATTGCACTGGGGTTTAAAATCTTTTTGCCTTTGCTATCAGCCTGTAGTTTTGCACCGTTATGAAACGCTTGCCAGCATTTCATATCCTCTGTCTTTTCTGTGACCATGCCATGACCTTTCAAAATAAAAGTTGCAGATCGGAAGTAACTGGCTGAGAATTAGTGGTTGGTATATTCCAGTTTACATAGAGATGTCCTCAGTTAAAATATGGTTCATTCATCGGTCAAACCGTCCTTACTTCCTTTAATTGAATTAAGATGGGCAAATGAGAGATGTGTGCAAGACAGAAAAAAATTCTTTTGCAAATCACTGTTATCCTTTCGATAGTGTAAAACGAATCAATTAGAAGCATGTCAAAGCATCTTTTACACATGCACGCAGAGAATATTTTATAAAAGTAGAAATTTAAATGGGAAATAGGAGAATGTAAATTAGATTTTACAATTACACATAATCTAATTTTTCTTTTTGAGAAAGATAGATGACTGTTATTTGATCATATTTTATAGGCTGTTACATCTACTATAATCATTTTTAACTTGTTCATTTTAGAAACGTGCTCATGTACCTTTTGTCTCATTGAATTGCGGCGGCAGCAGCAACAACAAAAAAATATTTCAGCTGTTCACCACTAAAATGAAAAAAATTCCGCATGTTAGTTGAGAGAACCGGCTAAGCATCGGGCCCAGAATGTAAGTGATAAAGCAGGACTTTCAGAAGTATGTACAGTTTTATATTATTCGTTCCTGCATTTCCTGATCAGTCGTTTCTCAGGAGTCCACTGTTTTCTATAGTGTGTTTTGGGTTTTTGTGCTGCCCGTGGAGTTGGCCTCTGCTGCAGCATTTCCTACGCTCTCGTACCAAGTCGGTTTAGACAATTAGATGAACAGAGTAGACTGTGTCAGCTCGGAAACGTGTAAAGCTGTCTGAAAGTTTTGCTTGGTGGTTTCCCCTTGCTTTTTTCTCGATGTTTTCATTGGAGCCGCTGATGGGGAATAACCCGGGCCTGGCAACGCCGGGGCCGTGAGGTGTGTCACCGCCACCGCGCTCTGGGTCCGGCTGCCACCGCTCATGCGCCGTATCGCCGCGCTGCCCTGGCGTCCGCGGGGCTCCCGCCGAAAGCACTCGGGTGGGCACTTGTGCTCTACGAAAGGTTTAATTGGAAATAACTCACATAAATTAATAAAACTATATGTGCGGTTGCAATATCTTCAGTGAAAGACAAATTTCACAGAGAAGCCTCTGTTACAGTGTGTTTGAATTCACGTAAAACACGAGCGTCTATTTTGGAAACTCCCAACTAACTGTTGCTTTATAATTCCGATCCGGATTAAAATTGATTTCACAAAAAACCCCACAACTTAGAAACGAATTACGTAATTAAAAAACTAAACAAGGCATAGGGTTTATTGGTTTGTTGTTTGTTGTTTTTTTTTAAAAGAGATGGGTGAGAGTTAGGGTCTGTCTTTTTGTCTCATTTTTACGTGAAGCATTGCCATAGGGTGTTTTCAAAAGTTAATTGATTTAGAAGTTTGCTTTGGTTAGCTTCTTGGGGGCTGTGTGGAGAACCAGAGTTTTCGCAGTACCCCACAGACAGGTCTTTCCAAACCTCTATTGTCATCCCGAGCCACGTGCTTTTTGACTTGGAAGGTTTTAGGAAGTGTACCGTTTGGCTTTTTGTCGCAGCTGAAGGAGTACGTCGGAAGGTGGCGATTCCAGCTGTTGGCTAACGCTAAACCCTGTCCATAGGCTGCCTTATTTTTGGCTGCCTTCCTCATTGGAAGCGTTTTGTTTGTCCCACAAAGATACAAGTAGAGGAAAAGAGGAAAAACAGCAAAAGTGACAGGAGCGGTGCAAGAAGCTCTAAACACATTAACAACAGATTTGGAGTTATTTATTGATGGTTTTGCCCACTGGCAGTGTAAAATGCGTGTCAGTTGTCATCACCAGTAACAATTTCAGCACATTGTGGTCCTTTTTTATTTACACCAGTGGCAACATGCTTATAAACACCATCACTGGGGGTAGGTCAGGAGGTCAGCGCTCGAGGTTAAGAATGGAAGGGGTCATCGGCTATTAACCTAAGTTTAGCGGCAAATAGCGCAGCCCTGTACCTACTGGGGCCTCGGCGCCTGCCCGACTTAGGAAAACTTTTGTATCTCAAGAAATCTGGGCGTAAGATATCTTCTAGGGTTTTAATCTGGGGGCTTCTGGGGGTAATTAAGCCTCTTAGATTTTGCGTCTACGCCTATCGGTTCCTATGGGCTTCCTGATCTTTGCGCCAAAGTGCAACTATTCATTTGGGGCTTAATTGCCTTCGGCTTGGAAGCAGTGGGAGTTTTCCATTGGCTTCAGCAGGAGCAGAATCGGACTAATCCGACACGTCACAAAATAAAAAAAACACGGGCAGCGGCGGAGATTGAAACCCGAACTCAGAACTGATGAGGTAGAGGCTTTTTATAAAAGAAAAAAAAAAAAAAAAGTTTTTCTTTCACACGCAAGAGGTGTTCCACTTTTTGTCCCAGGCTCCCGAGGAGAGCCTGAAATCGGGGTTTGCAGAAGCAGCGAGTGATTTGGGTGCGCAGCCTGGCACGTTGAAGGGACCTGCTTCTGAGAAAGTGCAGCCCTCGGAAAACAGTTCCCCCGGAGGTGTTTCCAAACGAGCGCTGAGAGAGCAAACACGCGAGCGCTGCTCGCTGCTCAAAATATCTTGGCCCACGTGTGTGCAAAGGCTGGCTCGTTAGTCTTTTATTTATTCAGCGCATACGTGTTGCAACTGCAAGGCTTCAAGGGAAAAGAAGATTCCCCGAGGAGCTTTCACCTCCTTGACTTTTATAGAAGCTTTTGCTTTGAATGCTGTAAAGGCAAAGTAATTTTTTATTATGTACTTTGTATACTGTCTTTTTTTTTTTTTTTTTTTTTTTTCCTGGAACCTTTAAAGAGTTTAAAAATTCATAAAAAAAAAAAAGGAGTAGAAGACTTCACCTATCTATTTCAACTTGTTACCGCACAGTAGTGAAATCCATCAGCGCTGTTAAGAGACAAAACTGTTCCCATTAATGTTCCCTGTATTTACAAGTTACACTGTGTTTTGAATCGTGTACAGTCCTGAACGTCCCTTTGCCACTGCGCACTCTGAAAGTTAACGTACCTGTTTGAAATTCCCTCTGTTCTCGTCTTTTCCATGCGTTTGACACAACGGGGTTTCCCCGAGAGCTCTTTTTGTCTCCTCTGCCAGGCAATCTCCGCTGCAGCATCCAAAAAACTCTGTTTAGAAGCCTTTAAAGAAGCTGAAAATTTACGGCTGCAGTTAAACACATTAGCTTAGTGTTTCCAAAGATACCTAGTGGATTTGAATACACAGATCTAATGAATTTTAATGGGAGTAAGCTTTGAATTATGTAAAATATAGTAAGATGTTCATCTTGAACCGAACTAAAGTAATCTTTTAAAGTAACATTTTAATACACAATTTATCTAACATAGATAATTTATACAAGTTTCTTTCAACACAAAGTCTGTTCCCGTAAGCACTACTTCTGCCAAAAAGCTTTTCTTTTCCATGCAGAATCGTGGCTTTTTCTGAATTATACTCAAGAAAGTTACCTAAAGCTGCCCTTAATTTCCCACAGTCCTGCTGTTTGGCTGTTCAGAATTTGATTTGTAAATAAAACTTGCAGTCGGCCGCTCTAATGGATCTTCTGCTCATCCGTGCAAACGTACGCAGTACGATAAGAGTTTAATTCGTAGGCTGATACGTGCTAGATAGCACTTATTGAAAGCACAAAGCCGCATTATTTATAGATATTATATTTGCATAATACATGAAGGTAGAAAAATATTTTTCCCCTTTTCATTCTGAGGGGAGTGCTCGAGGTCGGGCTGTCCGCCGCACAGTGAATTAGTGCCCCGCGCGCGAGGTGGCGGTGGCGGCGGCGGCGGCGGCGGCGCAGAGTGCAGGGCAGCCCCAGCTTTAGGCTTTAGTGACGCGGCTGCCTCGTTACTCGCGCTGTTTTGTGAAAACGTTTTCTAAGGCGAGCATCAGCATTTTCTATCTGCGTAACCTATGGGGGGAATTACAAAACCTCTGCGCTCGGTTGTATAACAGGACTAGATTTCTGGATTGTCGCAATATGCGCACACCAATGGTGTTACTATTAATTTTCTGAATCAAATCCTGTGTGAGGAGCCAGATGGCTTGGGAGCATCTTGTCATCCCAACCGCTGCAAACACATCTAGCCATAAAAAAAAGAAGATTGAGCTGTGATTTCACAGATTTTTCATTAGTTAATCTGGGATAGAGAGGCTTCAAAGATCCCATCAGTTAATTCTCTCAGCACTTGTGGAAATTTCTGGCACGTTGTGCTAAAGCTGGTTTGAAATCCGAGCTGAGAATCGCTGCCTCAAAGAAGCTGATCTCCTCTATGTGCTGATATTAAGAAAAAAAAAAAAAATTAAAAACTAGGAGTAACTAAAACTCCTCTTGTGTGGAAGTGGACTGAAGGTGATGCTTCAGAAAACACTTTGCCTACCTTCAGTGTTATCCCAAGTAATCAGTGAAGCTGTTGCGATCTGTAGTCTGTTTCATTCCAAATGCTTCTAGAAAGCGTTTGCTAAGTTCGAATTTTTCTAATTATACAAATGATAAAAGAAAGGACTTTTTTTTTTTCCTTTTGGCTAGCTGTGATGCCACTTTCACCTTTGCAAACAGACCTACTAAATAATAATCAGTTGCAATCTGTGAATTTCCCTCCTCTTATCAATTATTAAGTATCATAAACCTTCTGTTTGGATAATCTTGGCACCACTTTAAGCGTTAACAGTAAATTTATTTTTAATTAAATCTGTGCATTGAGAATAGAACGAGGCTCTTCTGCATACTAAACAGAACACATATGCCACCTCTACTTATTATCAAAAAATCCGATAATGCTTATGAAAGTTGTAAAGGCTGAAGTTCATTGTCTGTGTCCCATTTAACTTCAGCAGTATTAGTTAATGAGATAACAGCTAAAGTGAGCGACTGCCGTTTCTTCGGGAGCGCTTGTTAGGAAAGCATTCCCCTTTTTTAATATAGTTCAAAACATTCTTGTTTGAGCGTAGCTCCAGGTGCCCGGGAGGTGCGGGTGGCTGGTGCAGTAGGCTGGATGTGTTTCCGGAGCCGCGCTTTGGGATACAGAGAAAGCAGTTTTTCCCCGTCAGATGCATCGATCTGAAAGTTTCAAGTTGAGGTGGTTGTGGGTTGCGATTGATTTTATTATTATTGTTGTTGTAGCTGATGATTAAGCTGCAGGTTTTTTTCAAGTGAAGATTCATCAGCTCGTCGTTCCGTGGGAGGAAAAGCGGGTCTACGAAAATAGTTCAGGAATGTTTTGTCAGTTCAGTTCAGGAAACTTTCCGGTACCTAAAGTAAGACGTGGCCGAGTGAAAATGCCTCTTCGCGTGTGTTTTTGTTAACCTTTTCGCTAATAAGAGCGGTGTCTGAAATCACCGAGCGCTTCTGCTGGGGACGGGAAGCCTCCCGCCGGTGCTGTGAATCTCATCATTTATTTTTTCTAACCGCTACTTCCAGCTCGGGGCCGTGTGACATTAGCCCAAAGGGAAACACCGGTCCGGCGGCTTGCACTGGGCAGCCATTGTCTTATCTGTCACAGCAAGAACGCGTGAAGCTGTTTGCATAGCGTGCTAACTCTGTCAGGGTCAGTTCCAGTCTGTGGCCGCTAAAAATGAAAAACATGCCCCAACCGGGACAAGAGCAGGGTCAACAGCTGGCAAAGGATATGGCAATCATTTATATAAATATGCTTTCTCAAGCCCGCAAAAACAAAAATCCCCAACCCAACAGCTGGGAAGGGTTGGAAGTAGCCCCAAGGCTGGTTAGTTCCCTTCCAGATGGGGAGGTTAGAGCGGGGCTAGCCAGGCTGCTCCACATAGACTTCCGATTCGCATTAGAAATAAAAAGAGGGCAGGAAAGGAAAAAGGAAGAAAAGCTACAAGCATGACTGCTCTGTTTTTCACCTAACTTAATCAAATAAGTGGAGAGTTTCCGAGACGGAAGGCTTGCATTTATTGGTATTCACGCTCGGTTTTCTGTGTTTATCACGGCGTCTGATACACTCCTTAACTGTTTAAGAGGGAAGCAGATATACTATGTAGAATAGTTTATATGTAATGTCATGGTCATTTGTAGACAGATTGAAGAATCATGTGAAGATTTATGCTCCGTTCATGTTGTCTGAGTATTTGTATAGTCAGATCCAGAGGAAGGAGAGACAAAGAAGTCTTGCTGGCCGTGCCTCGGAGTCCTAACTGGCAGACAGGGGTTGGTCCCTGTAATTTGCCTTTACCTGTAACTGTGCTCTTAGCACGTTTCTATCTGACGGGTCAAAGAAGAACGTTAACAACTGCCCATCAGGATGCAGAAAACTTACGGTGAAAAAGCCTTAAACGTGAGCGCTTTGCCTTTCGGGGTTCACAAATGCGGAGTCAGGTTTTGTGGTGCAGGAGAGACCGTTGCAGTGATACGTGATGCAGCAATTTCCGAGGCATCACACAAATGCAGAGATCGTAGTGCACGTTACATCGATTGCACAAACACAGACCTGTACGTTTTTCTAGCTTTTATTCAAACACATAGAGGAACATTTTTTCAGGATTGATTTACTAATGGTATCTGTTGCTGTTGAGGCAAATCTCCTATAAAAGAGAATTTATATGGAAGCAGAGCGGGTTAGATTCCTCATTAAGATGTCCGGTACTGCATCTGTCGTTTAGCAAGAACTCTAACCTGTAAACTGCTGGGGACATTGCTCATAATGCGTGCTTTGTGCGTACCTCTACCAAGCGCCACATTTTCTTTTTAGTTTGACAGAAATCAGGCCCTTTCGCTACAGGTTCCTGTGGTCTGTACTTTTCTTTAAGGCTTTTCTTTAGCAGTTTACAAGACTGGTACTTTTCTGCAGTGATTGCCACGATCGTTTACTATTTTACTGGCATCTTCTTCAGATATTAAAAAAGAAAGAAAAAAAAAAAAACAACCCGACCCAAAACCTGCAGCAGCTGAGCTCCTCCTATGGCCAAAAGTAGGTACATCAGAAACACTCCGCTACCGCAGTGGGGAACAGTAGATCTCGGCGTTGAGCTGGAGCGACAAGGCAAGCAGAAACTTGGGCAGCCATGAAGCGTTAAACATTCTTTCCTTCAGCGTCGTTGCCAGCAACACGGCCATGTCAGGAAAGTCCCTTCACAGTTGCTGATGGTGTTTTGTGATCATTAATTTTACATTGTGGCTCCTTGGTTTCAGGCCACCCTGACCAGTGGTGTCAGTTCTTTGATGACCGTGAAGTCATTACTCAAGCATCCAAGCTGAAAACCGGGACTTCGCTACACGGGGAGAGGATTTCGGTCCTTTCTGCTGCACGTGCAGAAGCATAGCACCCCGCGGGGATGGCTAAAGCTCTATTTGCCATTCACTGTTCATCATAGGTGTACCCGCGCCTGTCAGTATTTGGAAAACAAAGTTATGTTATGGTCATACAAGTTCATCTTTTCGTTCTGTACGTAGTTATTCGCAGAGAGGCTAAAAGAGTTCCTGGACAGCTTGTCAGCATCACAGCTCCTCGAAATATGAAATCACAACTGTGTTGCAGGGGAGAGGATATTTTTCAAGTTCTGAACATTCAGTCAAACTACTTAGAGTTGGAAAAAGGAAGTAATGTCCGTGTCAGCTGTGTGTAGGTATTCGTGTATGTGATATTGATCTTCTGCGTTTGATCTTATCTCTCTTCCTCTTGGAAAAGACCAGTAAAACACGGTAATTCGAAACTACCTGGACACATCCTTCCACCTTACTGTTAGGCCCTGAAGTCATAACCTCCTGACCTCAGAGGTTGTGGGTCTAGAGCTTTTTATCCTCCCTGATTTCTCAGTATCTGCCCGCTTCCTCCCGACACCGGAGCTTTGTTATATAAGGAAATTGGGAACACCGACCCGCCTGTCCAGGGCCAGCAATCTCTGCCGGAGATAAGGGCCGGCCCCTGCTCCCCTGCAAGGGGAATGCTGATTTTAAATGGAAACGTGCGCCCGGGGTGTTTGGGACAGCTGGAGAGGCTTCGCGGTGGCCACTTAGGAGTGCACTGACGGAAGAAATGAATCTACGTTTTTACTCGGATACAGTCATTTGACTTTTTTTAAATGAAAAATATACCCTCAGACTTTTGCAGCTCAAAAGAATACGTATAAAAATCAGAATGCTTTAAAGAGGTCTAATGCCATAAAGAATTAGGAGGATTAATAGCAGTATTGATAAACTGCTTGATTTCTTTTGTAGCTGTTAGCTTCAGTCTTCTGCTTGTTTTCTCTTAACTCGTCTTTCTGAAATGCGGTTTTGAAGACCAGATGTCAGGGGTTAATATTAGAGATGGATGTTTGAGCTAAGCCCTACCTGCGAGGCAGCGAGCTCCGTGGAAGTATTCGGCATTGAAGGGAGAAAGAGAACACAGTAATGTCAAAGCCAAGCAGTGTCATTCCTTCTAAAGATTGTTACTAGACCTCTGTCTTGACAGAGTTAATTTTCTAAAGTGCCTACTTGTTTAGTTTCACTGAAACAAAACTCAGTAAAATAAGAGAACTGACTGGGATATAGGTAGGCGAAATAGGACAAGAAGTTTAAAGCAATAGATCGTGGTGCATCGAGTTAAAAGACTAAGGCATGCATTGTGTTGAAACACAAAAGTAGTCATTAAGACATCTGCCTTAAAGGATATCTGTATTTACAAAATAATAATTCAGGTGTACTTCTGTAATTTTTATTTGTCTAGAAATCTTCGTACGTGTAAGAATAACGCTGTTTGAGTTTGGCAGTGGTACTGCTGGTAACCCTCACAAATAACGATAGTTGGAACAAATATGATAAAACTAAGTATTTGTAGGTTGTTTTTTTTTCTTTACAAAGTTTGATAGAAGCAGAAAGCAAGGTGAGAGAAAATTTAAAGTATTTCAAATACGATTACATGAAGTAACTGGTAGGAAGCATCTGAGACTGGTCACATCCATGGGATGTGCTTGAATAATTTCAAGTCCAGAATCCAGGTCAAATAAACTTCTCTTTCAGGGCACACAATCTACCTTACAAAACCTTAAAAAAAAAAAAAAAGTATATTTGTTTTTCACTGTAACGAATCTGGTGCTTAGAGGAATAAGCAGGCAAATGTTACTGGAGGCCAGTTCTGCGTCCAAGGGAAATGTGTAGCTGGATAAGAATGCGAGCGTCCCGTGGCAGTCATCTGCAGGCTTCTCGACAAAGAAGAGGCACCATCTGTAACAACAGGGCTTCATGTGAATTTCTGAACTCCGTCGCTTTCTTTTGAAGCGTATTTCTCTACCGTTTTAGCTTCGTTGGTAACAAATAAACAAATTCCTATTCCTGTGGACTAAGATGGGGGGGATTGGAATAGGTCCCTAAATATCTCGGTGACGGTAGGAGCACAAGAACGTCTCGGATGCAGAAATGGGAGGAAGGGCTGTGCATTAAAACAGAGGTGGCAAAATAATATTAAATAGCAAGAGCTTTCCTTAAAAGTCCTAGTAATGAAATGGTAAACATACTGTCTGTTAATTAATATCTCTCGTTCTTGGAGTACAATTCTGAAGCACCTAAGATGGATTAAGGGAGGTAAATTTTAACTTATGTACCGGCAGTTTAAAACATATTGTTGATTTAATCTCATTGAACTGCTCAACAAAGCGCAACTGACCCATATTGCTGAACAGAACTTGAACGGGCAGGACCAAAGAAGAAGAAGAAACGCCTGAAAAATAAACTATACGGTAGCAGACATGCTGAAAGCTTCATGTAATAAGCAAAGAAGAAGCATTCATAAAACAAAACAGTAATTCCTTTCCAGAAGATTAACCAAATGGAAACGTTCAACACACAGGACTGGTTAATTAATAGTCAGATCCATCATTTCACTGTAGGATTTTCCATTTAAGAAAGAGTCGCTCTTCTTAAAACAGAAGTAGGTAAAATGATTGAAGTTGCACTACTATGGTTTAGTTATTTTAAGTCACTTTCAGGTTTACGTAATACTAAACTGACCCTCTTTTCTTAGTGTGTTTCAGGCCTTTAGGATAATTTTCCCCTTCCTCTTGTTACCGTGATTGGTAGAGCTCTTGTTAAATATGATCATCATCACATAGAAACTCCTGTTTCTATAAATCCAGCGTCTGAAGTGCCTTGCCACGTGCATATACATACAGTTGGCCTCAATTATTATTGTTCGGTGATAACTTACTTGATCCTTACAAAGTCCCCTATAAATGCAGCTTCACTCATGAATTATTCTCCAGTGCTTTTCCGTATGAAATTTATACCACGAATGTTTTTTTCCTTAGTAGTCGTCTTGGGTTTTGAAGTGGCAAAACCAGTGAAAATAGTAGCTTAAATGTAGCTTAAAGTCATTTCCTTCCTTCCTTTTCCTAGGAAAATAGCATTAAAGGCGTGTCTGCCCCGGCGCGGGCTGACAGAGCGCGGCGCTCCGTGGTGGCCGTGCTGCCGGCCCGGCCCAGCGTGGCCGCGCTAACGGACCCCTGTGCGGGCCCACCGCTGGCTGCGGTGCTCCTCAGAGCAGGTAAAAGCAGCGCGAGTTTCAGTTGCAAAGTTTAAGTCTTCAGCTGGGTTACCACCACCCCCACCCCCCCAAAACACAAAAAATCTCTTAAGGGTGAGGGGTTTGGTTTGGCCAGCGACGAGGAGAGCCGCTTGAGAAATTGTAACCAGGCTGTGAGTTGGTCCAGGACGTGTGGAGTTTCGATTCAGGAGTCATTTTAACTTAAACTTTTGATTTGTACAGAAAGCAGCAGAGCTAGAGCAAAAGAAAGGATTCATAGTACAAAACGGCAAATCGTTTCAAAGAAGAAACTGTCCCCCTCAAATTCAATATTTCTTTATTCCTGTTTTTTCCTCCAATGTGAAGCAAGAAGGCATTTAACTCCGGTATTAAACTTCGGTGGCTCAATGTCATGCCGTAGTTCTTCCCTACATTCAACAGGCGTTGATCACATTATTTCTCATTTAGTCTCTTGCCTCCCAACTGTGCTTATGCTAACTGTAATGTCCCTTTTCTGCCACCTAAAGGAAGGAGTGCCCCGTGGGTTCTTCCCCAAAAAGCAAAACCTGTTTTCATCGCTGTAGGCCAAGCTTTTCTCCCGGGTTCCCGGTTGCACTGTCTCATAATGCAGTGAGCAGAGGAAGAGGACAGTGTAAAACCTCATCATAAACTGTGATTTTAACCCTGACATTTTAATAGAGGTGTGATATATAAGTAATTTGGAAGGAATTTTTTTTTTTTTTTTTTTTTTTTAATCGTGGTTGTCCAGCACATAGGCCCCAGTCCAGCAAAGCACTTACATACATGCTTAACTTCAAACATGCGAGGAGCCGAAGTCAAGTATGTGCTCAAGTACTTCCTTTGCTATATGCTGCCTGCCAGTGACGCACCGCCGGGTGTTTGATTTCGACGGTAGCAGGTGAGTCGTTTTATAAATCTCTCCATATTACGAAGTGATTCCACGACAACTTTTCAACTTGAAATAATCATTCCCGGGGTTTTTGGCGTGGGATGAATTAAACTCCCTGTATTCATACATGGGTTTGTAGTGTCTGTATTTTTAAATGTTTAATTTCACCTTCTGGCTATGCCAGTTCTCAGAGAGGCCAGATTGTTGGGGTTTTTTTCTCCGTGTGTGAATTTGGAGCGGCAGCGAGAACTTAAAACTCTGTCCCTGAGATAAAAAGGTCAGTCGGTATCAATCTGTGGGGAAATCGTTCAGACTGCCGAGAATTTCTTGCTGCTTTAAGAGCTTATGTTCTGTTGGGTGAAACAAAACCAGGTATTGAGATTATCTGATGGATGAGTATGTCAGTCCTGGCAGACCGCCTCCTTTTGAAATCCTGTAGATTTTTTCCTGCTTTTAAAGAAATAGAATTTTTATTTTTTTTTTTTTTTAATTAAAAAATCGGACGTGAAGAAGAATAAATGAGAGACAAGCCCGGGCGCGTATACGCCCTTTCACAGCTGGGGTTTTGGCAAAGTGTCATTCCCGCTGTTAAACATGGTGACCTTGCTGCCTATGATTTACTAACTGTTTTACAAACATTTCCTCACTCTGTGAGGTTTGATATGTTCTCCATCCTCAGCAGCTCAACAGAGTCACTCAACCACTGAGCCAAACCTGCCTTTGTTTACAGCTTTTCCGGAAATTTTCACAGAGAAAAAAAACTTTCTCCTTTTCCAATGTTTTATTTTTAAGTCAACACTTTCTATGGTTTATTTGTGCAAAGCAACATTCGGGTACAAGGTATTGCACCGTATCCAAGTGGGAACTGCTGCCTTTCTAAAAATAAATTGGGGGTCATGTGAACCAGTGCAGAAAAATCTAAAGATACCAAATATTACAGGACCTTTACATTTGGTGGTTCTTTTTTCCATAATATTCTGGGCCTGGATTTTTCTGAACTTTTTTTCCCACATTAGTTTCTATAATAGAACATAACGTAAAATGATGAAACACAGGAAGGAATCTTCTTTTAAACAAAATTATCAGTGTTAAAAATAACAATCCTATTTTCCCTCAGTGTGCATTTTTTTTCTTGTAAGGGCTTTATTTAGTAGTCTTGCTATTAGATATAGCCAAAGAGTCCAGTAATATTTAAGCGGCATTTCATTTAGTTAGTTAAAGCTTAATTTTCCTAAACGCTCGTTTGCCTGAAAGTCCCGTAGATTTCATTTCACGTCTTGGGTAGGGAACTCAAGAATGAGGGTGCTTTGGAAGAGGAAATCGGACAGCTGTGTCTGCTTCTTTGCGTTGAAACTTAGCGCAAATTAAAATTAGAATGGGATGGGAATGTTTTTATTAAATGTTTTCGCAGTGGAGATACGTTTCACGGAAACGTCCTTGTTTTGAAGACAGTGTTTCTCAGGGTCAGGGTGGAATTTCTAGTGAAAAAGAGGAGACGAGAATAACCTGGGCTGCTCGGGCGAGGGCACGGGGGCTCCTCCGCGCCCAGGTAGCCAGTGGCTCTCAGGAGCGGGAATTTCTTTCCCTTCTCTCTTTCCTTTAACGTATACATTCATGCAATGTATTTATTGTTTCTGCTGAAAATGCTGCTGGTTTGAGCGGCGGGGGAGACGTGCTGTGAAACAAAAGACTGGCCTACGAAAATTCAGAGTTCTTTATTCTGATAATTATATCGGTTCTCTGCAGTTTCAGAGTAAAGGGATGAAACCAGCAGGCTTATTGAACTTTTTTTGTTTGTAAACTTGCAGTTGATGATACAAGAGGTAAAGACGTTTATAGGAGATTGCGTCTCTCAGGGGGTGTACAGGTTACCAAGGACTGGGTGTTACGTTTTAAATCTGCTTCCAGATGAGAAACCTGTACTTGGTTTTCAGTCCTGATCAGTACATTCTCTGAGCTATATCCCACTGCATGTATATTTTCAGTCCTATCTGAATAATAAATGTTTTCTTTGGATTTTATATCATTGAAGCAGGTTGATGAAGTAAAATTTAAATGACCTACAAAGGTGTCGACATGGAACTCGTGCACAACAGAAGTGGACGCTGCCCAAATACCTTCCTTCTTGATACGCTTGCGTTTATATGCGGCGGGTATATTACATATATTGCATTTTTAATCCTGTGAAATACAAGTGAATTATAATTCTAAATCTTCCTTTTAAATGCATTAGATTATTAATGCTGTTAAAGGAAATACCCACAAATGGAATTACTTCTGGAGGGTTTGTTTGCTTGTTTTAATCACTCGGAATCACTCATGCGTTTGAAGTGAATTTCTGTACCGGAGTACCGAGTCACAATGACAGACAGAACCTTCACCAAATGAAAACAACCTTTATGTATTGATGAAAAATGCCTTAAAAGCATTATATATCTATAAATTATAATTAGTAATTTAATATGTGTTGCTAAATGACAGTGTTCTAATGAAAGCTGTAAGGAAATAGTTTTGAATAGTGTTTCCCTTCGGTTTCTGTACGTATAGGGGATGGAAAAAAAAAAAAAAAAAAGAAAAAAAATCTTGAGTCCATTAGAGCTCTGTAGAGGCGCAGGCGACAGCAGCGTGCGGAGTGCCGGCTCCTGGCTGCTGGGAGCAGGGACCGCAGGGCAGTCCTGCGTCCCGCATGGCACATTCCCACTCTGGGAAAAAAACTGTTTGCTGTTTCAGTTTTCTGTACAGTGGTAGTATGAAAAATTGAAGAATAAGCGGCTGTTATGCGGCACAACTTGTTCAGAAAAGTGGTTAAAAGGGAGTGGAAGTGGCAGATGAGTCTTGAGTTCGTCTGTGTGAGGATCAGGAGCTGCGACCGCGTGTTCAACACGTGATCGGGAGCATTGCTTGTGACTGCAGGGGATCACGATTCTGTCCATCGCTTTTAAGAACGAGCCTTCACTCGAATTCTCGAGGGTATCGGATAAACTGCTGGAGTTCTTGTTTTGTGCCTGTCCTCTAAGAAGGAAATATCACTAAATTTGAATTTCACGTTGTCATTTTCATTCTGGTTTTATTGCAGGTGTTGTGATTAAAACACTGAAGACTTACTAATAGATTCCGTGATGTAGTTTGCGATTTAGTTATTTATTTTTTTCTCACGGGATTTGCTGGGATTTTTCCTCTCTCTGAGCGTGCTCTTAAACTGTTCTTGTGGAGTTTGGAGGTTGTGTGACCTCGCGCCAGGAAAGGCAGAGTGGGTGTACCAGCGCGAGGGCATGGCGTATCGTGCCAGACGTACCTCGGCTGTATCTTGATTTAAATGCATAGTTCTGGTGATGTTCGTCATCCCGGAAACGAAGAGAACAATACAAGCAACGTGTTTGGCCTTCCTCTTGGTTGGCGAAAGAAGCTATTGATTAATATCTTCTTACAAAGTAGATGTCCACAAATGAAGAAACTAGGTACGACTCCTTGACCGTAGGTATGTTTCGGAGGCAATTCCGGATGAATCCTGCCCGAGGGGAGAGAGGTGCGGGAAGGAGAAAGGGAAAACAATATACTTGCCCGTCCCTTGCTGTGGAAAACACAGCAGCCCTCGAAAGGGCTGGCTGCCGACTTTCGTCAGCTCACCGATGCTCTCGGCATGCTTGTGGTTCGAGTATATGATCTAAGTATCGCAGAGTGGTTTTGTTGCTATGGGAAAAGTGCTAAAAAAGGCTGTATCTCTTGTAGAGCTCAGATCCTTTGGGTATTTAATGTACAATTTCTGCTAAGGACACTCAGAATTATACCTCTGATTCTAAATTGCTTAAATGTTGAAACATATGGTCTTGTGTGCTGTTCACTAGGAAACAACTGTCTGTATCCAAGCTGCCAAATTCAAATAAAGTCAGGCTGCAGAAACGGGGAATCTGCAGCAGCTCAGCAGAACTTTAAAAAAGTGTTTTTACTGAAAGGCAAACCTGACGTATAGAAAAATGCTAATTAGACTAGCGCCGTATATCAGTAACAGATAATTAAATGTTAATAGCTGAGAAGTTTTTCAATTAAAAATGAACTGTTTGTGTCCTCTTGATTTCTTCTGGGGGCCAGGTTCGTGTAGCTGTCGTTTGTTGAGTTCTCTGCTACAGTAATCATTTTAATAAAATGCAATTATCTGCATAATTAATTTCTTTGACTGCTCTGCTGTGTCCTTCTTTTGCAGAGGCCAGAATGTCAAAGATCAAGTAGACTGGGAAAAATAAAAAATTCACATCGTGGAAGGATATAAAAAATACTTGGAATTTCAATGCATGGGCTTCTATTTATCTCAAATGTCAAGGGCAGTGTAAAATGTATTTTTAAAATGTGTTTTTGTATGGTTTGAGCCCATTCTTGGCGTAGTTGCGAATCTAGAGGGGCCATTGTTCTTTGAGAGAGTTTGAGGGGGTTTCTTTGTACAAAGTGACAAAAAGAAGACTTGGAGTACTGGGCTGCCATTGTTCCTGTGCGGCGCTGTAAAATTTGATTTGAAATTAGGACCTCAGGGCAAGCTCTTCAATAGCCAGTTTTTATTTTCTGCCAGCATTTTAATCACTCTTGGGCTTAAAGTGGATGACCAACATAATGCCTCTATGTTTAATAGAACAGTTCATATCTTGAAGGCCAGTTAACTGAATTCAGGGATCTGTCATCTGCCCAACATTAGTCTTTTCTGTTTCCTGTCTATTTATGAAGATAGCTCTCCATTCCAGCCAGCTCTCAAAGAAGAGCAACTCTTTCTTTCTTTTTTTCCCTCTTTTTTTTTTTTTTTTTTTTTTTACCCTGAATTTCTTCAGTGTACTAACATCTCTTTTAGTGATCTCTTAAAGGAGCCAAGCGGCGATGCTGCAGTGCAGACGTGGTGCGGACGCGAGCGCTGGCTGCAGCACCAGATTGTATCAGCGCAACTGCCGAATTTCACCAGATGGGGCGAGGAGGAAGGGACAGATGGAAGAATCAGATTTCGCGGTGAAGTAGGATGACGGGAAGGGAAAAGTGATACGGTGGCCTAAGCCTCACACACCTCGTTGGGATTCACGGCGCAGAGACGTGGGAGTAGGGAAACGAGGAAAATGGGGGAAGAAACGGTGGAGATTTTGAAGAGCTGATGCCCGAGTCGTGTGTCGTGCTTGGGAGACTTGCAGACCAACGGTGCGAGTGCCAAGTGTTTTAGTCAAATTGCAGGGGGGGTGGGTTGGTGTCTGTGGCTCATTTAACCACTCCGGAGGGGTTCATACTGTGTCCCGGGTAATTCCTGCCCCTCTTCGCTGGAGAGGTGGCCTGGCTGTCAGCTGCATGGCAGGCGTGTGGTGAAGCTCTCAATGTTTGGGGACCTGTAGGAGGCAGCGTCGCGGGCAAGTGTACACCGATGTGCTCACGCAAGAGAGGACAAAGTCAGAGATGTATTTCAGGTTTAGACGCAGTTAGTAAAGTTAGCAAATAGGAGGCTTTACTGGTTTAGAAAGGAGCTAGTCTGGGAGCTGTCATTTCTCCGGCACCACTCAAGAGGAGGTCCTTGCACCCTGCTGGCATCGTGCCCCGCACGTACCCTCGTCTGAGCACACCGTGGCAGCGGGTCCTGCGAAGGGAGAGCAGTCCTACTGCTTCTGTCCTCACCGAGGGCGTCAAACAGAAGCTTGCTGGGGGGTCGAGGTGGTTATGAGCAACGGTGACTTGCCAAAAGGCAGCAGTACTGTGCAAGTTACACTTCCTTAAAAAATAATCATATTTAAGTTATTCTCTAGTGCTAGATTGAAAGTCATAAGGATTTGAATGGATTTTACTTCAATAATTCGATTTGTGTACACAGAGCTTCGTGTCCACCAGCCGGTACCCCCAGACTCTTGAGATTGCTGTCATGAGTGCTAATTGTGACAGTGGTGGGATGTATCATTAGGGAAGAGACTTAAACCACTAGGCATACATAGACCACTAACTAGTCATCAAATGGTAATGACTTCTGATTGGGTTCGAACTGGTCAGAGCTGACACCGGTAGCCTAAAGCAGAAGGGAAACTCTTTCATATCCCATTACTAATTATGATCTGTTATGCATTATTATTAATTCCTAGCAAGCTTAAATTTGGGGTTAGTTTGCCAGAAACGAAACGACTTCTGGCACAGATTACGGTCTTCAGAAATGGCTTCAGTCATAATCATCTGATGTCTTTGTTGTCTTTATTTGTACGTAACGGACAGAATCTCGCTAGTGGTCAACACTCCTCCTTGTGCAGATGCAGAAGCAATAGTGGCTCAGCAGAGCTGGAGAACTGTAAGAGGTTAACATATTCAACATCGTCAAGCACAGCTTTTCATTCACTTTCAAATGGGGCTGTGTGGGTGGCTCCACAATGTGGGAAACGCTTTTCATTGAAGAATCTGAATATTTTGTAAGGAAGTGAATAGTTGCAAATAATCTTTTCTGTAACACTGAAATAAAGAACAAATGAGCTATTCTCAGAAAATACTGAAGCATTATTGTCTTCAGTCATTTAACAGAGCTATACAGAAAAAATATTCCAAACTTGACAGATTCATATCCTAATCTTTTGCTCCTTCATCAGGAGACTGTGTAGTTTGTGTAGCTGATATCGGCTAAAGGAACGCATTTGGTTCAGCACGGCATGAAAGTAAACGTTTTAGGAAATACAACTCAATTATCTTTAATTGTAAATGTCAGATAGAACTGCAGTAGTCAACGTGTGGCCCATGGACTGGATACGTCCTCAGGAACGCGCAGCAGCCCATGTGTCCCATCCGTCCGGCTTCCGTGGTAGAGCTGCTGCAAGCCACCCTCTTGTCCGAGGCTCTTCCCCGTCCCGTGTCTGAGACGGCATCGTGGGCTTATGTCAAAACGTTAGATACCTGTTGTTTAAAGATACAATTTTATTTTAGGAGGGAAAAAAAAAATTAAAAGATGCCACATTAGAATGGTTGAACGAAACAAGAAATTGCAGTAGTCTCATTTTCCTACCACCACCTGCTGGAGATGTGGTTTGAGATCTTTGTGAAAAATGAAACAAAGCAAAAAAAATCAATGTAATGACTACAGGTGCCATTTCCTCTCTTAAAAGTAATGTTACTTTCAAGTTTCAGGCCACAAGATAGACAAGATAAGACCTTTCTGTGGAGAGCTAAAGCAAGCAGCACGTTCTTGCTGTGCGCAGAGCCGCGGGCTCCGGGGGGCTGCCCGCTGCGGGGCTGGTCGGGGGTCCGGCAGCGCCGGGTGCAGCTCTGGGAAACGCGACGGAGCCCCCTGCCCCGCCGAGCCTCCCCGTCAAATCCCGGATCCCCTTTGGAAGAGCGACGGGAATGACGGGGTGTGAGAACAAAACTTTGCTTTCATTATTTCACTGAGGTGAAGGAGTTCTTTCCCTGACGTATCTATTAAACGTGTTCCTGCCTGTGGGATTTAAAGGACAGGGCCAGGCTGCAGGGCTTCCCGAGCCGTGGCCCGCAGCCCCCCGGCTTTCTCGTCTTCAGCAGTGATGCAGCAGGGATGGAGTGGTGCTTTCCCGCAGTCTGCGGCCGTAAAGCACTGCAGAAATTGAGGGCAGCGGCTCCAGCTCCGCGTCCATCTGGGTCCCCGTATAGATACGAAGGATCTCCAAGGCGAGCCTGAGTAGGTCAGCGTTAGCCTTAACTAAACGTGATTAACTTTGTCCATCTCCTGGTGTATTTCTTTCCAATCCACTCCAGTGCTTGATTTAATTTTCCTTTTATGTAAACTCAAAGATTTAGCTTCATTAGAACGATTGCGGGGACTCGCTGCCCATGGCCTGATGGCTTTCTCCATCCCTCCAGGGTTTTCCTACCAAACGCTTGAGGCGGGTGAGGTGGGGGGAAAATTTAAGCAGGGCACAAAAGAGCTATCAAGTCAAAATTGGTCAGAGAGGCAATCTAGTAGGAATCCTGCTTGGAAGAATGAGCAGCAGGTTAGATCCCGCTGGGGACTCGGTGCTGGGGCCGGGGTTCCTGGGGCTGCTCGCGGGCGCTGGGGTCTGCGTGGGCAGCTTTGTGCCTGCTTCCCTGAGCATCCTGCCTTTCGGGTGATCAGGAGATACTCCTTTTCTTTCTTTCTTTCTTTCTTTTTTTTTTTTTTTACTGATTAGAAATTAGTTGCAATATTATTTTGGAGAGATTTTGTAAAAACAAAACCAGTACGTGCACTTGTTCTGAATTGCCTGCTTTGCCCGTCCGCAGAAGCATATCTTGTGCTACGTGGGCCTTGGTTTGTTTTCACCTTTTATAACAAGTTCAAAAACCGGTCACAATTTTCTTCAAGTTTTAGGAGATTAATACCGTTTCGGCCATTTTAACCACCATTTAAAACTCGTTTTCTTATCCAAAAAGGTGACTTCTGGCTTTTTCCACAGTATTAGATCTATCATATCAGAGTACTTTATTGAATATTTTATTGACCGTCTGCTTGCCCTACGCTAACCTGCCTGACATCCAAAGTTTCTCTCTCTCTGGAGATGCGATGTCAGTTCTCATTAAGCAGCTGAGCGTGAATTTTCCCTTCGTATTTCCTGTGAATAAACTCCATCCCAGCAGGCAGACACTGGGCCCTGCCGCATCACGGGGGCGTCCAGAGCTGGAGCCAGGCGTAGGCGAGGGGCGGATTTAAGGTGGTCCAGGCGAGGGTGTGCTGTACGGCACAAGTATTCTCCCGTCGGGGCTCGCGTCAGCAGTTTGTATAATTTCGCTTTACACGAATGCAAAGGTATTGAAGAGGAAAATTTCTTCCCCTGGCAAGTTAATTACTTGACTTCTCATGGAAGGAAAGCTTGAAGCAAAAGCGAAGAGGAAAGTACATCTTCTGCTTAAATCGGGCAATCTACCCAAGAACATGGATCTGATTTACCGAGCAGTTGCAGTTACAAGTGCATTTTAATTGTCTCCCTTCGTTTTCCAAAATTTGATATCTGTTATTAATATTTCATTTTACTTTCTGCGTGACTTCCTTTTTAAAATTTAAATTGTGCATTTTCCTTCTTTCTAGCAAACCAGCAAATTGTGCTCTGTCACCATACGGTTTTATGGCCACATAAAGACTTTGCTTTGCAGCGTCTGCTCTTGTTGGCCATCGGTTTTGAGAGCTCCGCACTGAACCTGACTCTCCCTCAATAATGTGCCCGTGGTTTTTGCTGTGCTATGTGACATTTACTAAATAATTTTAATATGAAGTAGGTATAAATCTTTCATAATTCTGTAGCTGACATGGTTGAAATGGTGGACAACTTCATTATGTGCTCTCCTTCGTACGTGATGATGGTTTGGCAGAGTGATTACGGCATCTCTTAGCAAGCAGCCGGGGGAGGGGAGGAGAGAATTTTATTCAAAGCCGTAAAATATTTTGGGCCGGTTTTCATGGTGTGTTATTTTAAAATACTGCATTTGTAAACGGACTCTCAAAATAATTAGAAAATGTGTTTTCCCTCCAGAAATAAAAGTTCACACCAGAGCCTACCGTAGGACAGCTTTTGCATAGTAACTTTGCCTGAACTCTGCTATTGTTGAAAAGCTCTCAGAAAGAAAACAGATTTGGAAGAAGAGATTATTGTTTTGTGGGTTTAGGTAAATTTTCCTTGTTGTGGAGTTTCCTTGTTGAAGACACAAATAGAGTTGGTTCAAATTATATCGCTGTGATCCCACCGTAGGAGAGATCTGCATTCACAGCACCGCATCCCTAACTCAAAACGCAGCAAGAAAGGGAGGAAATCTAATTTTGTTATTGTGGTTATGGAGGTCTGCGGAGAGGTGGGTCCACGGGGTGCAGTCCCTGGGACACGTACCGGTTAGAAAAGCTTCGGCTTTTTAAAGCCTTTCTTTTTTTTCAAACGCAGTGTCAGATGTTTTAGGTTAATTTATTTTCCTATTAGTTTTTGCTAATGATACTAAAACCTTTTTTAAAAGCTTTCCTAATTAATGATCTTCTTGCTCGCAAACAAAAACTATATTGTCTTTGAGAAGTGCCTGAGTATTTTAAAACAACAGGCTGTTAGTAGGTTTTATTGCCTCATGAATTTAGGGTCAACACACCTATTATTTGCCAGAGTTAATTTGTGCCGGGTTATTGACTGTCTGGGTTGTTGGGGATATCTGACTCTTGTAAAAGTTACACTCATCTCAAATTGTTGCAATTTTATTCTTTGTGCTCTACTTGCGTGGTGCCACGCTGGTGAGCTAATAAAAGAAGGGACGCAGTTGTGCGAAGGCGAGTGTGTAACTTCAGGCTCGGGAGACCAGGGCAAAGATGACTGTCGTTACTCTTTATATTCCTTCTTTCTAAGGCGGAATTGTTGTAACTTGCCTTTGGATAAGAGGAGGGAAAGACAGCTGTCTAAAAATCATAAGGCATGGGAAAATGGACAAGATGCTGATTTGCAAAAGTGCCTAATTAGGCTTTTCAGGTGGCTCTGACAGTTCGGCGATGTGTA
The DNA here is from genome assembly GCF_965231255.1 of Vanellus vanellus. Classification (NCBI taxonomy): domain Eukaryota; kingdom Metazoa; phylum Chordata; class Aves; order Charadriiformes; family Charadriidae; genus Vanellus; species Vanellus vanellus. The sequence continues at coordinate 10,118,170 of NC_138924.1, read as the reverse complement.
CCAAGGTGTGAAGTGGGGCCAGTTGTGACGAGCTCAGCGGCACTGAAATAACACCCCTTGGGCTCTCCAAACTGGAAGCACAACAGATAGTAAAACGTGCAGTTGATTTTAAAAATTTCATAAGAAGCCATCCCTCCTGTGTTTACAATTCCGAAATAAATTACAGTCCTGTAGAATTGTTACTACTTCTGTTCCTCCGAGTGTCCGCTTCCATCACAAATCCGAGCCGTGTGTCCTTGTGGGGTAAAACGCCGGCTGAAAGAAAAGCCAGTCCTTTTCTGGAAACCAGCCTTCAAATAAGCAATGGCAAGCCAAGGTCTCCTGCTGTGTCATGCCATCCCAACTTCAGTCGATAAGCAGGTCCTCAGCAGAATCCAAATTTGTATCAGCAAGTCGTGACCTGTAATGTGGGGATTGGAAAATATCCAGTTGTTCTGCAGGGCGTACCGGGAAGTGGTGCGTTTCTGCCTAGGAAATTCAGAGGAGCGGTGAGCTTAATCACGTTGTCCCAAGATTTTCCTGGTCAGATCTTTTCTATACGCTCAAATATATTATTATTGCTTCGGGTGAAAGTAATGCATTTCTAGAAATAACCTTTGCCTCGTTCTGGGCTGATAGAAACAATGAAAAATTATTCCTAAGCGTGCTGGATCTTCTGCAAATCCAGGGGACGCTCGGCAGAAACTAGTTCTGTAAGAGAGTTAGTACAGTCACTTCGTATTAAAAAGTAGACGGATATTCTGACCTCTAAACCCGGGACTGCTGAGCAGATGACAGTCTAATTCTTTGCTTCATTTCCAGCGAGCTCTGTCTTTTGGCTCTCTGCAGTGGATATTTATTGCATGAGAAGGGGGAAGCATCTGATACTGGTTTAAGACGATGAGTTTTGGAGTTTCACTGCCTGCCATAGCAATTCTGAGGACGGTATCTAAGAAACTAAAGCATCTGCGACGATCTTGCACTTAGCTGAGCCGCACAGGATCTTCTGTCGTGGTTGCTTTATAAATAACTACCCCAATCCTTCCCGAATTATTTTTACTGGGGTTTAGCGGGTGTATAGCTTTTTAAAACTGGAAAGCCAAAGGCTGGCTCTGTTCATTTTCTCATGAAATTGTAGCCAGAGCAGTAAATTCATAGCTAAGCGCTTACTCATTGGCTACTGTATTATAAATAACTCTTCACCTTGGCCCTCTTTCTCCGGCCATTATTCACTGTGAGTGGTACTTACTCATGAGCACAGAGCAGCGGAGAAGCAAATGATTCCGCTATCATTACTCACAGTTTTAGTACCCTGGCACGTGAGGAGGGCTGCTTCCAAACGAGGCGCCGCTCTCCTGGAGGAGGAGTCGCAAATTTTCTCGCCTGAGAGGACTATATTTGCGAAAACCGCCCCAAGGAGCGGCTACCGAGTCGGTGCTTTCAAAAGGCAAAGCGGAGGAAAGCGGGGAGAAACTCCGGGTATACACACGGGATGTTTGGAAGCGTGTACCCCTAAAAGTGGTGCTGCGGTTTATCCTTGGGCTCCGTCGGAAGCGCAGAGCTGGGGAGCGCATTGGGAGCGGTGATGGGAGAGCCGCCACCTCCTTCCTCCGGCTTTCTCCTCGCCATTACACTGCTTTGCTTTCCAAGTGCAAATTATCTCAAAGGTTCACAGCTTTTGGGAAAGATTCCAGACCGAAGGTCATCTTTTCTGGGTGGTTTATTGGCGGGCCTGTGTTTGCCCACATCTCCAGTGTTTACCAGCTGAGGGAGTTTATGAAATTTTGATGTAGGAATTAGGTTGTTGCTCATCTTGTACCTTCTTGCTCATATTATTGACAGTACCACTGAACTGCTGGAGGCAGATAGCATCTCAGTGATCGCTGTGCTATTTCAGCTCTCCGCCGCTGACAACATCAGAAGTGTTTTAACAGGGTTTTAATGGGCAGCCTCTGTAGTTCCTTGGAGGGTTGCAAATAGCTGCCGTGAAAAACCTTTTCTGCCGCTCTGAGCTGACATGCCCTCCTTTCCTCATCCAGCTGCTGCTTGGTTCCACGGCTGCGGCGCTGTTGACAAGCACTTCTTATTTGGGCCGGGCACGGTGCAGACCGGGCAAGCGGAGTAAGCTCCCGCAGCTTTCGGGTGAGCTGCGAAGGATAACGACGCGGTTGTGAAACCGCTGGGAAGAGCAGCGTGGTGAGATGGCAGCCCCAACGGCGTTGAGAAATCCCCTCTCCTCCTCTGATCGCTCTTTGAAAGAGTGACCGCACAAGTTACAGCGCTGCGCGAGACGGAGCTTTCTTCTCCGTTTTGTTGCTCGCAACGTATTTCCGACGATACCCCAGAGCGAGAGTTAATGGCTTTGAAGAAAACGACCTTTATTTTTTAGCAGAAAACAAAAAAAAAGGGGATAAAACAAATCGCTATTTCTCAGGACAAAGCCTTAATTTGACGGCAGCAGTTTCTAGCTGACTGGTTGCCTTGCTCTGCTTGTTACCAGCAATGAGGCTCTGAGCGCAGCTTTCTTTGGACTATGTAAAAGCTTTCTCCTCCCTGTTATGCTTAATATAACTATAATGTGCCCTTTATCACACTTCAACTTGAGTAATCCCGGGTTAGAAATAGTGCATAATACCCACGGGAAAAAGCACTGGAAATGTACGTTATAAAAAACATACAGACGAAGCTCAAAAGATCCACTGACATGTAAATTTAATTAAAAAATTATAGGTTTTCAATGAGGGCTTGTGTCTTCAATTTACCGGTTTCCATGACTTCTTCAGAAAAAGTGTTTCTTTTTGCATTCTTGGTGGAAAACACGCTGAGGGGTATTACAGTCCCCCAGAAGAGTATCTATTCTGTCTCACAGAAAAAAAAATAATTACCCAAAATACGGACACTGGAAATAAGTAAGAAAAATATCCACCTTCCTGTTTTGTTGTATTTCTATCCTCTTTAACAAAAGTTAAGCTTTCCCGTAACCAGCATTGCGTGGAAAAGCATGTCCTAGCTGTGCCAATAAGCCTCCTTTTCATTGCACGTGCAAATTTTAAGGTATTTCAGTTCTTTCCATAAAAGGCATGCTGAGATTGGCTAACAAGAGCTAAACCGGCGAGCGGGCGAGCAGAAGAGAGCCGATGGCCAAAGGAAGAGGCGGGCTATAAATAGGGATCGTTATATAAAGTGCCACTCTTCAAAGAGGATTCTGGCTTAAATGAGAGAATCCCAAAGTTTTATTGAAAATCTTATGAATTGCTCCATCTGCTGCATGTTTAAAGGAAGAAATCCCCACCTTCCCTGGCGATGGGTTCCCGGGGCCCAGAGCGTGCCCTGCGAGCAGCCCGCTGCCTCGGGGAAAGGCACAAATGGGCGAAATCCAGAGGTTCCCCTCTCTGCCCTCGCTCTCAAATCCAAAGTGAAAAGTCAAACTTGAATCCCTTGGCTACTAAAGCTTAAAAGCAACGTCTAAAGGTCTTTGAAACTTGCCAAGATTAAGTGCTTTTCTTAACTCTGTTCTTCTCTGCTTTCACCAAACCCGATCACGAGATGAACTACTTAAATTATCAGTGTATTATAAACGCTACTTCTGCTTAATACCCATTATTTCGGTTTTTAATGCAGTAAAGGCGGTGGCTTTTGCGGTGTTTTATTAAGTCCGAAGCAGCTGTTCAAAGGCCCAAATCCTTAGGTTAAAGGAGGGAGAAACCCCCCTCGTTCGTGGCATTTCAGCCCCTCGGTGAGCGGAGGAGCCCTTCAGAGCAGAGCTCCGCCTTTCGCACTTCTTCCTGCCTTCGGGCTCGTGGGTTCCGCTGCGAGTTGCAGCACTGAAAACCACTGCGGTTTTTGTTTCTCTAACTTAATTAATAAATATAATTCATCAGTAGCTGATGCCTTTCAGAGTGGGTTTTCCCTGAGTCAGCTTACTGGGGAAGAGGTTCATTATAAATTTTAATTAGGAAAAAAAAAAAAAAAAAAATAGGCAAGCTTCTGATGTGGACTTGCCTTAACGTAACATCTCAGCCTAGCTTACTTGAAGAAACTTGTAGCCAAAATGCTGTAATCTAGTTTATATACTTTGGTCAGTGTGTAAAATGAAAAAAAAAAAAAAAAATAAAAAGGGAGTTTAAAGTGTTTTATGAGCAAGACCAGAACTTGCTTGGGGATTATCTGTTTTAAATTCCGGGACTTATTATCAAAACAGAAATTTCTAAGGGGTACTAACCTCGCATTTGGAATTACAGAATTAGCGGTATTTGTTTGACAGCACACTTGAAGCGGGAGAGCTTTATAATCAGCTGTGTGTTCGTGTGACGTTTTCTACGCTGCGCACGTTATGTATCGCTACAGCTTATCCCCCCCCCGGCGTAGGTGCGCCCGTACCTGCTTGTTAATGACCTGAGGGGGTCTCCTCCAGGGGTTCGCTGTACCTGGTGCGTCGCCGCCCTCGGAGCCATTAACAAGAGCCCAGCGTGCCTTGTCCCTCGGCCCTTCTCCTTCCCTTCCCACCTCTCCCCCTGCCAGAGCGAGCGACCCCTCGCGCGGCCGTGATGACGCTGATGCTGCGCGGTGTTCCTTTCCCTTGGTTTCGTCTTGGTTAGGGGAGGAAAAGGGAGCGGGCGATGGGTTAAGTTCATTGTTTTGCATATTGTTTGTCACCTTTGTTGGTTCGGTTGATGCTTTGAAGTTAGTCTTGCATTAGTGTTGTGCCTTAGGCAAAATTGTTTACTGCTTCGCTGTTCATGTTATTTCGCTTGCTTTTACTTTCGGTTCTATTTCATAGTTTTGCCCTGCCAATTTGGATATAATTGTACGAAACTTTGCTTTTGGTTTTATCCTGTAGCAACTTCTTACAGGAGTCATCCTTTGCTGTGCAGAAAGACACTCGTGTGAGGAAAAGGCATTGGGCTGGTCGCCTTCTTACCATGTTTCCCGTTAACAAAAATGTAATATTTTTAATCATTTCTTAACATGTCGTAAACGAGGTCAAACCCAATTAGAAATCAGAGTCACATTCATTCAAAAGGGTAAATGCGATGTAGTTATGCATCTTCACCCGGGTGCGTTATCTGATTTCAGTAAGTTACGATCTGCCTGCCGGAGCCGCTTTGGACCGTAGATCCATACGGTGAGATGTAAGGGATGTGACTGCATCGCTGCAGCTTTCTGTTTCTTTAACATCGTGGAACAGAAACCAGCGTGCGATTGCACAGGTTGTGCCTACTACTTGAATTTTTTCTGTCTCCCTCCCTTTATTTCCATGCAGCGGTGCCTCAGGTTCCCCCCGCGCTCACACCCAGCTTTGCCCTTTTGTTCTGAGATCAAACGGTGGCGGGGGTGGCAGGGGCAGAAGGCTGCCGGCCTGACTGGCACTGCTGTCCAAGGCTCAGCAGGAACATTTCAGCCGCCACTTGGGCAGGATGGGCGGGATGCAGAGGTAAAAGAAATATATTTTTTTTCTGCGTATATATTTTTTTCTATACGCCGCATGCCTGGGGACAGGCAAGGTACTGCACAGCCAATAAAGAGTACTGCCCTGCCTCGGGGTTGGAGAGTTTGCCTAGAACTAGACCTCGTGTGTAGCTCTACGGGTTAATTCACTGAAAATAGCTCCTAAAATTTCCTTACGCAGCTTGTGCTTCTTCAGCGAGTGAAGCAAATGTGAGCTGCGAGGTCTTAATTAAAAAAAAAAAAAAGAAAAGAAAATGTCTCTCGCGCTTCCCTGCGAGGGTTCGCGCATTCGTTGTGAGGTTCATGCGCTGTCCCGGAGCATCTCCTGCATCTGCAGGACGAGGGGCTGTCCTGGGCGCAGCACCCACCGCCCGCGGTGCCGGGACGGAAGCAGGCTTGAGACGCGCGTTCATGCTGTGTAATATCCGTTCGTATTTACGGCCTGATTCTGAAGCGGACTAAATGTATAAAATATGTATGTTTAAACGACGTATTTGGATCTTAAAAGTCGCTCTGCTGTTAATGCGCTTTTAAGAGTTTTCATGACGATGTGCTTAGGTAGCAAGAAAGGGGGCTCGCAGGAACGCGCGGGGAAGGTGCCGTTGCGGCCGATTCCTCGGCCGGAGGAGGCAGGGCTGGACCACGGCCGCGTGCTGCCCCGGCCCCTCCGCCGCGCTGCCACTTCCCTCACCAGTTACTTCTGACTAGAGCTAGCCCCGGGCGGCCAGGTGTAGAATACAGATGTGATTAAGGATGCTTCTGGCTTTGACGGAGGAGAGGCTGTCCCTGCTCGCGGCTGTCCCTGCTCGCGGCTGTCCCTGCTCGCGGCTGTCCCTGCTCGCGGCTCCGGCCATCTCTGGGCGGGCTCTGCCGTGGCTGCGTGTTCTTCAGCGACTAGAGATAAAGCGCCTCATCCTGCAAATATCTGTAGTCACATGCTACAGAGTTTTTTAGGCAAATTTTGTTTAAGCAACCGTCGGAGGAAAGCTATCAAAGCTCAGTTTTGTTTCTGGAAATCTCGGAATAGTCGTCATAGGTTCAGGGGGATGAAAGCGGTCATGTGTAGCGAAGCCACGCTGCTGGGCTCTTGCGTTCAGGAATTCAGAGGGGAAGGAGTATCCTCTCCCTTTCATTTACTTTCACTGCTCTGTCTTCCTTTAGGTCTGGCAGTCTTGGAACCAGCCAGATCGTTTCTAAAATGCAATATTTACCCTATGCCACTTACTCCGAGTCTGCATCCTCAGTGACAGAATTGATTCCGTTGGTGCTGCTGCACTTTTAACGTTACCTTTTATGTTCATGTTTGTTCCAACAGAGTGGCCACTAGCACAGACGACTTGAACTTGTATCACCCGCAAACTGACAACGCTGGAGCCACCAGTTTGTCATTATCCCTACTAGTGTATCTGATTTAATTTTGCGACAGTGGATTAATTCTTAAAATTGCAGTGCTTTTTGCTCGTTAATGGTCAGTAAATGATTCGGGGTGGGGGTGGGGGAATGGAATTCATCAGTTTTGTAGTCGTTTTAATTCTTCTAGTTTTAAGTTGTTCTATAAATATGTCTTATGGATGTAGTTTTACTAGCTTAAAAACATCTAATTGAAAACAGTTGCTTAAATCTCTATGGATCAAGAAGGCAGTAATAAGCAAAGAGAGTATCTTATCCCTGCAATCCAGAAACGCTTAGTGACTGGTATACTCGGTGCAGGGGTAATCAGCTTCTCGTTTCATCTAAAAACCTTAGCTCTTTTGGTGTGATTTAGTACTTCACCAGCAGCATGGTTTTTTCTTGTCGCTCAGATTGTCAACTAGCGAAGCAAAAACATAAACCAAAATGGCATAAGATAGAAAAACGTCTTTAAAATATTTAATTGGTTTATGCCGTCTTGTTGTGTGTATAGTGTGTTCTGTTACATCGCTGGGCTTCTGAGAAAAAATCATTAGGTTTGCCTTCTTGTAAATTAACATTTTGTTGCACATTACGTAATGTTATTCTTGTGACTTAACGTTTGCATCAGGCGGGACTGATCTCTGCTGGTCCGTAAGGTGCCCGACGGATGAACCCCTCGCGCTGAGCTGAGATCAGCCTGTGCGTTAACCTACCGATGCTGCTTGTGATTCCCAAACCAATGAGCTCCAAGGGATAAAAACTCGGATATGCGTATCTTCGCTTTCTGAAATAGCTACGTTCTGGGGGGTTGGGGTTGGCGGGGGGGTTGTTGCTACGATTCGGGCTTGGTTCCTTGTCTAGTGTTTGTTTAATGGCAGAAATTTAGGTCCTTTCTAGCTTAGGAGATGTCATGGCTGTAGATCCCGTGCATGATAGTGAGATACTTAGATTATTTGACACGCTGGGTTGTGTTGGGAATACACTTACACAAAAAATATCGATGACCGCTCGGGTGGTTGGCCTTTTCTAAAAAGCTTATACCTGCCTCCCTCTGGCTTGAAAAGTGGTGCCATTTTCCAAAGTGATCCTCAGAACGTGCTCTTACCAAACCTGGGAAGTCTGTAAATGATACACGGCTCGTTTCCAGGCCGGGAAGCGAGGCGAGGAAAGCCCGTCTGGGCTGGAGGAGAGGGAGTGCAGGACCGCAAATCTCCCTGCCTGCCAGTGGGCAGTAGGCCAGGTTAGCTTAGGTGATCTCCAGGGATCGTTTCCTTGAACACCTGTGTTCATTCATAGGGCTAGAACTGTTCACATGGTCGGTTATAGCATCTCATTAGGAGTCATAATTAATGGAGGTGGTAGTTTCACAAATTGCAAGTATACGTTTAATTGTGCCCTAGCTTGCGTGCATCTTACCGCTTAAACGGGCAAATGGTGACATGGGCTTTCATGGGGAAACGACATCGCTCAGAAAGCTTTGTCATTTTCCTTTTTTATTCATTTGATTTCTAAACGTCAAATAATTTCCTACAACTTTATTAATCTGCAGCATTAAGAAGTTGCGATAGCGTAGTGTCTCGGCGCGCGGGTGGTTTGGGCAGACTGCCTTCCCGCACACACTTGTGCAGCTACAGCGTCTTATTCTTTGTTCAGGACTTGAAACGCAGTGAGAGTTCAGCCCCTGAAGTTTTTTTCCTGAGTCTTTTTGATAAGCAAGTAGCACTTCACACAAGCCCATTGTTAAAAATCACTTGCTGGTTGGTGGTTTAAGAAATGCGTAAGTGTATTCTGCCCATCTAAAAGCCATCCGTTACAAAAAATAATCAGACGTCCTTTTTTCTTGTACATTTGTGTCATTCTGTGAATCAGAAGCATTTTATGTACTAAGGGCAATGTGCTTTGCTTTTGGAATTCCCGAGTTTCACTCAAACCCTGGGGTATAGTTGGTTCAGGAGACCTGAGGTGACCTGTAAATGGGAGCTGCTGTGTCCCTCTGCTGCTTAGCAAAATCGTTTTAAAGAGAAATTGAAATACGGCGTCCAGATACAATATGATAACTTTTTAATCCAAAGAGAAAAGCAGTCAGTATTTTTATACTGGTTGACCTCTTGAAAGCACATTCACACATTAATTATTTCTCACAGCTTTCCTCTGAGAGGATGATGGGCAGTTTCCTCATTTGTAAGTGACAAATCTGAGACAGAAAATAGAGTCGGGTGACTTTCTGAACCCGAAGAAACTCCTTACGCCAGCAGGACGAGAGCTGCAGCGTCCCTCTCCAGGCACTGGCAGGGACACCGCTTTGACCGCTGAGCTCTCTCTGCAGGCAGGAAAGGTGTGGGACAAAGTTGTAACGTTTTTGCCCGTTGTTTTGCTCACGATCGTGTGCTGTCTCGTTTGTGAACCAGCCTTTCCGTTCTCCCTGGACTTCAAATAAAGCCTTAGGGTTTTTTTCTCCTAAATCCCCGTGGCTGACTGTCTATGAACATGCAGGCAGTCTCAAAAAGAACGAGGAAGACTCTGTTCGCTGTGCGCTATGTCCAACAGGAAGAAGTCACCGTTGGGTTTAAGCAGGCGGGCTGCCCTCTTACCGGGGTTCCCTTCTTTGGGCTTCCCCAGCCTTCCTGGGGGGGCTCTGCTTTCAGTTCAAGGCAGCTTAAAATTAATTAAGAATCTTTATGGGCATTTTCTTGAAGTTGGATTAACTTTTGAAATCTAAACAGTTTCAGCCTTTCCCGTGGAGGAAACGTGAGTCTCCCTCCTCTTTGTTCCTCTGTGGGTGCAGTGAGATGACACACACACACCCCCCCCCCCCAATCCCTCTACGCCGCGAAGTCGTGACTGTTGAGAGCAGCACATCCCCAGGGCCGGGTAACACCGACCGCGGCCGGGGGAAAAATCGTCAGAGGTGCAGGGGCTTCTTGTACTGCACCGCTCTTGACGATGCTTTCGATTTTGGAATTGCAGAGGGGATGGCAAGAGTGTTATCCTTTGCACAAGTCAAGGGTCAAATCTAGAGTTCTGGGTCAGGATGACAATGCCTCTAAAGTTAAAAACAAAAAAAAAAGACTGTAAATTCCTTAGGGGAAAGTTTGTGTCTCATGTGCTAGTAAAGTACCCAGCGCCAGGTTTCAGGTTAGCAGCCACGCCAGCCACCATCCCCCATCCACCCTCCACAAAGGGAGGGGGGCAGATCCCCGAGGGCCTGCGAAGCTCCAGAAGTCATCTGCACCCCCGCAGAGACCCGGGTGGGTGCTGCGTGCTGGAGTGGCTCCTGCGGGGTCTCCGGCTGGCCCCCGCTGCTGACCGGAGCCTTCTGCAGTGAGGTGGCCCGTCCATGGCTGGGCCCGCACGCGCTGGGCCCCGCCGTTCCTCCGCTCCCCGGCAGCGAAGCGAGCGTTGCTCTTCATACCTGGAGGTGCAGCCGTACCTCCTACGCACTGGAAACAGGGGGCCGCGGGATTCGAGGCGAGTGATGCCCAGGTTCCTCGCCGCGCTCGGGTGTTTCCACTGGGCGCTCTGCTGCCTGGGTTCCTCAGGAGCCAGAGGGGACGGCGGTGCCCTGCTCTGCCGTAGCACACACGGAGTAGGATTTGGCTGTAGGAAACTTAGCGCTCTTTGAAGTGCTTGTGTTTTGAAAAAATAGAGCGAAGCGTGCGGTTGTGACAAATCTGAGCGATATAAGTGTCACGCTTTGTGTCAGGCAGGGGTGTAAGCGTGCGCAACAGTTTGTGCGCTGCTTTCCCCGCAGGATAAAGGAGGAGGCTAAAAGAGGAACGGCAGAAGAGCCCTTCGAGCGACACTGGGTTCTCAGTGCTGCTCCTGTGCCTCTGTTTTGTCACCTCTTTGTACTTTTGACGGAAGCAAAATTGAAATGTTTTCCTACTGATGGGATGTGGAGCAGAGGGCTGCTGCGAGATGCAAAATTAAGTTCTTGTATCAGTTGGGAATTTTGTGGAATTTGCTGCCATTTGACAGCGTTTCCAGATGGAGAGGAGCGACTGTCTGTTTCTCTACAGCGCAATTTTCATTTGCTTTAAATGGGTTGGAGTTTGGGGAGCGGGGTCTGCCGCTTGCTTTTCAGTAGCGTGAAGACAGATGTTATTTCACTGGACTCTCTGGAAGGTTTTTCTCATCCCGCAGTTGTTATAGGTTCGTGTCTTTGGAACAAAGACAAATTCCATGGGAAGTGTTGCAAAGTTAGTTGCCCTTTCAGTTATTTTAATGATTCCTTCTTTTTGTAGCACAGTAGGTTAGAAACGTGTTAAAGCTAGTGGTAAAGTAATTTATGAAGGGCAGATGGAGTTCAAAAGGTTCAAATATACAAGTTCAGTTCCAGCATCATTTGGATCTTCACACCTCAGTGTCCCAAAAGAGAAACTGGAGACTGAGTTTTTACAGGTTTTACTGTAAAAACTGAGCCCTCCAGAACTTTTAGTAACTAATGGATTCTGCAGAAATGATTTGACTACCCTGGATGTCCATTAGCTGTTTTGCTTTTATGTCTTTTCTGGAAACCTAAATGGCTTTTACTTGCACTTTTTTTACTAGTTATATGTTTGCGAGAGATGTCTTTTGTATTACAGTAGCCGGTAGGAAAAAAGTGATGTCCTCAAAAATTGTAGGAGCATTTAATCATAATACATCCTGACTAGAATTTAAACTGTTGTGTTGTGAAGAAAGTTTCCATCTGTAGCATACCAATCCCAAGCTGACTACATGCAGTTTTAATCTTCTGACTCTTGAATTCATTCTTTTTTGTGTGGCTTTGGTGGTGTTAAAATTTAATCCTGAGCAGTTACATTGTATTAAGTCTATAGTTCTCTCCTTTCCTTGCATGTCCTACTTTAATACTGGAAAGGATTTTGAAATATCCTGAAAACCTGTGTTTTCTAATATGGGGATGATTGATAAAATACCTTTCTACAAAGGGGTGGCTTGAGAAAGTTTCCTCTCTTCTTTGTTGAGCTGCTAGATACTTAGCAAAATTAATCCCCTGTAATATACTATTCCTATTAGAGATGCACGACTTCGCTGGGCAACTCTCGAAAACACCGTGCTGATTTAAAAGAATATTTCATCCAGTTATGTTCATTGTATGTCACTCGTACCGGTTTTATCACTGTTGCATCACAAATGAGAATAAATTTTGTACACTGCTATTAAGAGCAATGTGTGCCGTTTTCTGTGCGGCAAAATGGTGCAGAATAAGAGTAAAACCAGACAAATCTATAGATTTTGGTTGCCATTCCTCCCTAGTTTCGGGTACACGGGACAATTTTGGAAATTTTACTCGTGGAAAAACCGGTTGGCGCAAAAGCAGAGGAATGATAAAACCACTTCCATTTTGGAAGAGAAGACATCCAATGGGTGTGTTTCTCCATGTCGAACAAGCCCTTGGGAGGAAGGTAGTGTTGAAGCTGGTATGGTTCACCACACAGGGGTTTTATTTTGTGGTGGAAAATCTAATCTTTCCGAGACCATTTCTCTTGGGTATAAGTCTGAAGTCTGCTTTATATTGGGAGATTGGCCTGAAATCCACAGCACTTAAGAGGATAAAGGCCTTTGTCTCCAAAACGTACTTTTTTTTTTTTTTTTTTTGAACTATAAAAGCAGTGGAACAAGAAATGGTTTTAGGTCTATAACGTTAAGATCCAACCCTGTAATCCTTTCTCAAGTAAAAATATGTTATAGATCAATTTTATCGATTCCTATTTTTTCCCCATGTGTTTTAGAAGATTCACTTAAAAAAAGGAAAACTTTCACATTTAACTAATGATTAAAGAATTAAAAAAAGATTAGTTATAAGGACCTGTTTCAATTAGCCAGAAGGACATCTTCTTTTGGTTCCTCTGTAGGCACCATTTGATTTCTGAGAGAAGCATGGGAGGGTTTTATTTAAAAAAAAAAAAAAACAAATGCAACATTTCTCTTACTGCCTTTCTCATTTACACGGTCACTTTAGAGGACCCCACAGCCTCTTCGTACGGTAGGAAATTGGGCAGCTCTTCAGCTTCAAGATAGGCTAAACAATATTCTGAGAACTCTTGTGCTTGTTAAGTAACGTGCGATATTTGAAGCCCTTCTCTCCTTCCTTGAAATACTACAGAACGATGGATAATAAAGACAGGCGAAGCATGGGAACAAACCAGGGCAGGGTTGGGAAGGGAAGAAGGGCGAGAGAAGAAGAGGTGATGAAGGGGGGGCTGGGCGGGGGGAAGATGGCTCTCTGCAAATAGATGTGTTCAGTTTTCAGTTTACAGGCAATGGGAGAGAAGAAACAAAATCAAGAGGAGGAGGAGGAGTTGAAAGGAATGAAAAGACGAGATTTATCCAGTAAGTAAATTAGAAATTATATCAGATAAATAGATGAAAACAAGAGCAGATCCCTGACTAATGCAAGTTGTTCTGGCACCGCTGAGCTCACATCAGCTCTGGGTCTGGACAGACTGGCTGAGTTGAGACCAGAGACTGAAGTTTTAATCTGGACTTCCTTGCTTTGTATATTTAAATTTGACGTTTTCTAACCTCATAAATTAATATGCAACAAAAATAGAATTGGCACAGGTTCTCACGAGGAGAGGAAAGTGATGAAAAAGATCGGCTGTCTGGTGCTCAGTGATCTTTGATGTCAGAGGATCACAGCTGTTAGTTTATCAGTTATAATGAACATTTATATGGCTACTTTTATCTTGAATGGACTAGATATTCTGGCTGATGAACATTGACATGATTGAAGTGAGATTACATAGATTTTAATCAGTCGAGGTCCTGCCTCAATATATGCAGTTGAATTTGCTTTGTTCCACTTTAATGTAGTAGATTTTTTGCAACAACATTAATGATTTAGGGGAATCGTGTGTATTTGGAAAATACTTGAATACTTTGATATATCTGTCGAATGTGAGTGCCCACACTGCCCACGCCGGCAGCCGTGCTCTGCTTCCCAAGAGAACCAGGGCCACTGATATTTTAGAAATCAGTTTTTCTCCTCGGAAAAAAAACCAAACCCAGAGTATTTCTTCTGTTTGTGTTAAGCTATGGGGAAAGCGGCACCTTCTGAATCGCCAGGCAGCTTCGTGCCCGGCCCTCAGGCTTTACTGAGCTGCGGCCCCTTACCAGCATGGATAAAGAATTAAGAATTTTCTCTTTCTGAAACGACTCGTTTTGACGGTCAGTTTGTTGGCCAAACACTGATACGCTTCCATTCAGATGTAAAATTTAGAGCAAACGATGTGCAACGTATTGCTGCGGGATGCTTTTTTTATTTTTTTTTCGTCTGTGCAGCAGCGTAATGCTTTGGCCGTCCCTCCTCCTCCGGTTCTGTTGAGGCACCTCCTGAAGTCAGCCTTAAGCTGCTTTTAAAATGAGCCAGCATCACTTGGATGTGGGTGAGGTGCAGCAATTTGGGAATTGCTCCCAGCTGGTGGAGAAACGATTTCCAAGCACGCTGGGTGGCTCTTTGACCGCTCTTCCCAGTAGAAATGAGCTAAAATATATAGAAATTGTTGCTTTGACAAATAGGCTAATGAGCCACTCAAGTTGCTTTATGTATTGAATGTAGTTGCTTGACAGTTATTATTATTTTCTAATTATATTAAGTTATAAATTATTAACAAGTGTTTAATTTCAGTCCAAACAGATCCAACAAAAGGGATTTATACAGTTATGAATTGCAGCAAAATACAAAATTGTTGAGCTTTTAGTATATGCAAACTCGGAGACCCCGGTTATTTCTCCCTCTTTCAACAGCCAGTCATGAAACTTTCTTGACCTTTTCACCTTTAAACTTTATTTGAACTTGGAAAGAAGACTTGTGAATTGTGGAGGGGAAAAAAAAAAAAAAAGAAAAGAAAAAGGGTGGGGGCGGGGGGGGTGGTGTGGGGGGAGAAGGTCTGATTATATGTTACCGTAACAGTAATACTAGCAAAATAATCCTCCTCTTGTGCATGAGTGTCTGCTACTGCAGGCTTCGGGGTAATAAGCTCACATGACGTGCCTAGAGGCTAATGCTGGCCTATGCGCTTTTTTTTTGCCCTTTTTTTTTTTTTTTTTGGTACATATTTAAACAAAGGCTGATTATCCAAACAAGAATTTGGACTGCATCAACTGGACCAGTTAAATTATAGTTAGTAAAACTTGGCGCCTTCGGAGCTTGGAATGTTACAATTACAGCTGGATCCTCATTTGTTAGGCAGCCTTACAAAATAATAAAAGTGGAGATTTTTATCTTTATAGGACATAGCTTAACTCTTTGGATACAGAGAACTAAGTGCCAAATATTACAGTTACTGCTTAGACATACTATTTCGGGCCAATAAACGCGATTACGCAGTTGTATCCGTGCTCTATAGGATGTAGGGCACAGGGAGCTGCTTTGCCAGCGCTCGGATGGATGCTGTGGTGCTTGTAGGGGACATTCGTTATCCTCCAGGATTTCTCCGAGATAAGGAGCAAGAACGCAACAAGCGATTTGTTGTTTGATCTCCCTTATCTTGCTGCTGTCTTTTTGACAGTATTGCTGTGGTTTTATTTGAATTTCTCTTCTTTTTGTATTTCCTGTTGCTATGAAAAAAAGCTTGTGGCCGTGTAGGATCTACATGGTCCCTGGAGCTGGTCTGATTTTCACCTCTCAGATGAGCTGGAAAACTGTCTTCAGTACTGTTTTCTAACCATTGGCAAACTTTTCACTGGCCCCCCCGGAGGGCTACAAGGTTGCCTCTCCCCATTGCCGTCCTCCGGGGCCAGTCCGGGCTGGGTAGGTGGCAGGGCATCTGCAGCAGAAGTTACTCTCATTTGAACAAACTGCTGTTGACCGTTCCAGACTTGTTTTCCCTTCTCTCATCCTACAGAGAGGGATTGGCTTTGATTAGTCACTTGCAAAGCCAAACTTTGGCTTTTGGGTTGTGTAATATATAGCTCTTGTTGCCAATCAGCAAATGAAGGTTCTTTTCCTAAAATTAAACAGAGAGGCCTTATCATTAACCTAGAACAAATCAATGCCTTTGCATTAATTCGCGTGGAGCAGGGCCAATTCACAGCTCTCCCTGATCTGCCCGGTGTGTTTTTTCTGCATAGGTTTATCTCAGTTTCTTTTTTAAGAAAGTGTTTATTGTTTGCATTTTCTGAGAACCTTATTGAGTAATAATGATTGAAACTAAAGCAATCAAGGCTATCCAGAGAGTTTGCAAGAGCCCACCAGCTAGAATAATGTTTACCAGGCTATACCAGGGGTTTATCTGTTGTCGTCTCTGTGTAGTATAAAAGCTAGTGTTCATTGAAGTGTGAAAAAGTTCATTTCCTTTATTGTGACAGTTTTACCATGTTTCAATGTACTTTTGTCTCAGTAGTGACAAGTAGTATGGGTAATATGTAATTGCTGCAATCAAGATACCACGGGAGCTATGAGAGCGAGGAGTAGGTATTTTTGAATGGAAGGACATTGGTTTTCTTACACTGAAAACTGAGAAGTTAAAGATTTTTCATCAAGATAAACTTGCAGATTCATAAGGTGCAACTTAGTCTGGGAGAAAAGATACCAACTGGAAATAAGAAAGACCTAAGGAAAAATTGTGAGTTAATGTTTACTCTTTTATTACTATTTTAATCGAATGACTTTACAACGTGACCTTTTAAATTGTAGCTATTTAAAAAAGGAGTATTTGTGTGCCGCTGGCCCATGGAAAGCGCTGGTGGGTGCAGCGCCTATCAGCTCCTGCGCTCTCATCGCCCTGAGCTCCGGGTGGGCTGGCTCCACGCTCAGCACAGAGCCCAACACGAGGGCTTTATAGTCAAACGCTCAAAGTTTTCCATGGTCACGGCTCACGGGAGAACTTCTCTCTCTGTACATAGGACTTCAGACAACAGCCGCTTCCATAAAGCTCTTGACTTTTTGTTGGGGACCGTTGAGCCTACAGGAGGTAACGTTGCCAAAGGAGGATTCTGAGGGCAAATGTTTGAACTTTGTCTCTGTCGGAGGTTACCTGCCATGTGTATGGGAGGCAATCAAGGGTTTCTTCTCCCAGTTGTGGGAAGCAGTCTGGTTCTTGCTCTGTGTTCCCCCAGTCATCTGCTTTTTGCTTAGTTCTTAGCCATGCCATGAGAAGAAGTAGGGATGCCCTAATCAGTCTTTCGCGTGACGGTATTTAGTTTCAAGCAGCAGTATTTGGTTTCTGGCCAGAAGAAATCCTTTATTTATTACATCTGCTGTCCTTGCTTTTCTTCCGTATTGAATAGACTCACCTTATGCCATAGTGAGATGATTGAAATAGTGCTTTGCTGATTTAAGGGACCCAGGTTTACAACCTAGATACAAATGTCTGTAGTACCTGGAATACCCATCAAGAAAATATCATTGGTAGTAAAACAGAAAAGAAAGGTTAGCTGATCCACTAGGTATTGCGGATGAGATGATCGCCTAGCTGTTGACAGAGGGAATCTAGAATTTTAGAACCTGTCTTCAGACTGTCTGAATATGTTTTCAGCTGCCAAGAAGAAGTCAACACGAGTGATCCGTGGATAAATGAGAGCAACATGCTATATATGTGCAGCAGACAGTTTCAGTCCAGCAGCTTTGCTTTTCCGATATTTTCTAAAACACTAATTAAGAAACAGTCTTGGATCGGACTTTAGGTAGCCAATATCGTATTCAGAAATTATTCCCTGTCTCTATTTTTCTCATCTGTGGTCTTACCTAATTCATCTTCTGTTTTTCCCTCCTGCTCTGTTCAGGAGATTTATTCCTGGATCAGCAAGGGAGTGAAGGAGAAGAAGCAGAGCAGGAGTTAGTCGCCATTGCAGAGGCCTTTCTGAACTACAGATCCCACCCTCTTTCTTTTTCTTTCTTGCATCATAGATTTGTTGTGAATTACTATTCACTTTAACCTTAAACTGATGCAGATTAAATCACAGAGAAAGAAAAGAAGGTGGTTCGTGGTGTATGAGTCAAAGTGAGAAGAGGTCCTCAGTAAAATTTCATCAGACAGAGCTGTACTTGGGAAAGAAAAGAGTGTTTCTCGCAGAGCATGAGACGTACTCGCCATTGGGAACAGGAGACACTGTCCCTCGTTCTAATCTGATGTACTGTAGCTGCTGCAGGCGACCACAAGACGATCTCCCTGTTACGGACACTCTCAGGCTGTTTCCTGTAAAGAGTGTTTTAAATCGATCACAGAAGTCAAAAGATAAAACCTTTCACAAAAATGCCCATTATTTAAGAAAAAAGAAATAGTAAATTTTGCACTATTTTATCACTGAGGCTATTGCTACAGGAGCCACTCTTGATGCTCCAGATGCATTGGAACAAGCAGAATTATTTTCAGTTTATTTAATTTTAATTAGTATTATGTATTATAAAATGGTTTCCTTGAGTGTACAAGAACCACTTTAAAAGTTACATTTTTATCTATGGTTTGATTTCTCAGGAATGGTTGATGCACACACAAAAATAGCTTCAGCCTTCTGAGGCTAATGGGGACGCAAATGCTTTGGGTTTTGTTTAATTCAGATTTCTCTGTACAGTCATAGTCTTGGGTGGATGGAACAGCAGCCAAGTGTGTTGGTTCTTGTGGGTTGATTGTTATTTTAAGCTTAATTAAAGTAGCTTTTGCTTAAAAAGAAGGGGGGGAATTCAATTTAAATGTAGGTATCTACGATAACTCTGAAATACATCTTTTTCTCTCACGAATTATGTTAGGAGTGGAGATTTACATAGATGGCCATAGCCGAAAATAATAAGGAAATTCTATTTATGCCACAAGTTAAGAGTTCTCATCACTGACAAATCTGAATTTACTTCTTCATCTGATTTCTGATGGGAAAAATTTAATTGCTTTTGTACTGGAAATAAAGTTGATTGAACTCGGAATTTTTCCAGTGGCTCAAAAGGTTATTTCCCAAGCAGTGCTCTCTTATAAACCGCAATGTTTTTTAGTTTATCTGCTTCTTTCAGCAGATAAATGTTCAGCATTAATATACTTAGGGAAAGATAGCCTCTTAATACTAATTTGTATTAGATGTATTGATAGGTGGAGCATTATTTGACTTCCAGAATTTCACGTGAAATCTCTTACTATAGACTTGATGGCAGTAACACCCGAGAGATGAGACTGTGATATAGACATCAGTTGAATATAATTTCTGTCGTTTTCTTTGGTTCGTATAAATTCTTTCTAGAAGAAAACACTGGAGGACTTTTGCTGCCTATAGGAACTGTTCAATCAGTGTTACCATGCAACTTGTCAAGAGCACATTCTTAGAAATACTTACTCTAAAGGTCCCTGGTCTTTGAATAGAAAATGTCAGGGATTTATTTCTGGTTTTTAATTTTCTAAAGAATTATAGAATTTCTATTTGTTTTAGGGAGCTAAAAATAGAAAATAAAATGTCTTTGCCTTTCTGTTTCGTGGAGTCGTAGAATTTATTCCCATTTATTCCTTGTAGTAATTTCAGTTGACCTGAGTAGTACCTGTTGGTGAGAGCGGAGCTGACCGTAGGGCAGCAGCTTGATCGTTCACCACAGTTTGCCTTGACAAACCTATTGAACGTGACCAGTGAAAACAGGGTTTTCTTGTGAGATGTCCAACTCCTCCTGGTTTTGGCAAATTCAGAGCTATTTGGAGACTGGCGCTGCTGGAGGGAAAGTTTTGCTTTTTGTAGCAATCCCAAGTAGAAAGGTTCGAAGCAAGGGTGGGATTCTTTGAACTGTAATCAGACTTTTCAAACCTCTAAGCTTTACACCAAAAGCAGCGTTTGAAAGCTTAGGTAAGTTTTCCTTTTACGAGGACCTTTTCACAGAACTTGTTTTCCCCCCACTTTGGCGACTTCCATTCAGTTTTTTCAACCAGCGTGAATAGATCCACCCTCAGAAACGATGGCTGTGAGTAATGGTGCTGGGTTTCGTAGGCATTAGCGCTGAGAAATAGCACGTTGCTGAAAATGAGTCAAAACTACACAAATGGCTAAGGTTGGGCTAGCTTTATGCGTGGTGGAATTACTTTAATTGGTGGAATTACTTAATTCAAGCAACCGGTTGTTTTTGTAATTATAGTAACATATTTGTCTGCCAAGTTACTTTCAATGTGGCAGGTTTAAACTGATCCAATTAGTAATGAAATTGGTGTAATTAACCTAGCCATTAATTAAATGTGTGCACGCACACTGGCTTTCAGTCACTGTTTTGGGGTGGGGGGGTGGGGGCTGCGTTATCCTGTTACAGAAAGCAAATTTCTCTCCGTATAATATTTATTTAAAGCATTTGTGATGAGTCTATGAATTCCGTGTAACGGAGGTGGGAATAGCATCTTGAGGAGAACTGTGCTGCTTCACGGGGGGGTGGACTTCTTGTGGCTCTGTACCCCTTGGCCTGAGGTCCCGGGGTTGAGCTGCACTTTGGGGAGATGAGCCTCCATCAAGGGATGGCTGTTGCCATCGCAGTGCCAAAAGAGTATGTGGCGCACGGAACAAATCAGCTATTTCTAATAACGGGGACCACGAGAAACACTTGTTTCGTGTTCTGAGACCAGCTTCGCAGCAGGAGTCCTCCATGACTGGTATCGTTGCAAAACTTAAATTAAAACTGCCTTGGAGGAGACCCAGAAGAAGTCCTCCAAGACGAGGGAGGCTCGTTCTGCAATCTGCAGAGAAGCTGCTTAAACTCATGTGTGCGGCATTATGGAAAATTTTACTTAGCAGTTGCCTTCCCTGTAGTTGATTAATACAAGATTTCAGTGTTCCCAGTCCATTAATCTTCACAAGCACATCTGCATACTGAAAAATATTTTTAAAAACAACAGCGAAAAATTACAAGCGCTGATAATTTTGAAGATAAAAAGGACTAGAAGAGCAACTATCATCTGTGGTTCGCTTGCATTATGTGAACCCCAATCCAGCACGAGAGAGGGGCTTTGTCATTTAAAACATTTTAAGGAAAAATCTGAAAAGCGGTTGTTCTCCAAGCACTGAACGCAGTTCCCCCTGCAAAATAGCCTGGCCTGCATTGTATCAAGTAATACTATCTTGCGAGTCACAAAGGTATTAGGGAGGTGTTAAGGTGTTAGAGACATCACAGGAGGAGTTAGAGTTAATGTTGGGGGGTGAGAAAGTTAATTACCGTGGAAAAAAATATACTGGTGAAGGTGCGTAAGAACGCAATGCTGGGAGAGCAGGCTTTGGTGTCGTAAGGAGTGCAGATCTCAAACTGGATACCCACAGCCGTTCTTTTCTAGCACATTTGTTGATGTAAATACGGCACCAGTGATGTTCAGGCGCCTGATTTTTTCCTGGAACCGAGTATTTTTAAGGGTTCCTGTCCTCCATTGTAACTGCAACTTAATGAACAGCAAAACCCATGGTTAGTTTTATGACCCGATTTCTATTTATTTTATCAGGTACTCTTCTAGTAAGGAGATACCCGGAATGCATGCCGGGTAACTTTGCAATCCCAGAAGTATTAAAAGACATTATTGTACAAGGCAGCGTCTGCTCCCAGGGGAAGGCGATTCAGCGCGCTGAAACCTCGGAGGCTCTGCTCCCCAATTCCAGCGGGGAATTGCATCGTGAGGGAATTCGGGGCTTACGGCTCAGGCGGGATCATACCCACCAACCCACCTTCTCTCGGTGGCTTGGGTTGAGACGCTGCCGGGCACCTTCTGCCAGCTCCGGCGGCCGTGGCGGGACCAGGGGCAGCCGTACCGTCTCCCATGGCTGCCGCGGCGTTCGCCGGCGCGGCTCTGCGCCGAGTTCCTCTATCCCTCCCCGAGCCAAGCGCTTCCAGCCGTGTTGGGAACAAGGCACTGAGAGCAAACCAAGCAGGGAAGGGCCAAAAAACTGGGAAATTCGGTTTTGCCCTTACTTAGATTGGATTTTTACCGAAAGTAGCCGGTTCTGAGTTCATTTAAAGAACTAATTTTCTGGATCCTGGGTGTTTTTATAGCGAGGGGATATTGTAAAGAAGTTGTTTATAATGGAGTTTATCTTAGACTGAAACCGTTTGCCAGCCTAATATCAGGAACGGTCTGAAAAAGCCTTACAGTGGTGGTAGCTTAAGGAAAGGGGGACCAGGGTGGGGGAGAAAACCTAATAAAAATAGCTGAGATCATTCAACAGTTATCAAGAAACAGATACTGCAGTTTTATAACAGAGAGCACTAAAAGTATATGCACTCTTAAAAGGCAATTAAAATGTATACTCCAAAACTATAAAACATTTTCTTTTCATCTGGAACGTTGAGGGCAGATTACAACACATTAATAACGTTTTGTTTAGAGTTCAGTTTCTGATGGCTTCCAAATGCAGTCTGTGTAGATTAACCAGAAGGAGTCCAGTTCTCTTTTAAGAGAGCTTGTAAAGGAAAGCAATGTGGTAAGATTGTTATGAAAAGCTAGTGTATTTAGGAAATAGCACTTAGCAGGGTCTCTCTGAATGGCTGCCAGGTCAGGAAGCTGAAGTGCAAGGCTTGGCCCTCGTTCAGGCCCCCCAGTCCCGGCTCCTTGACCACACAGTACGTCAGGAGCATGTCACGGCGAGCCAGGAGCTCCACCACGCCTCCGCCGCTTGGCACTCGCCTTTTCACATAACCCAGGGCTCCGGAGGGGAGGGAGGCACGCCGGGGCCAAGGGAACAGGCTGCTTTTTTAAAATAGAAAATGGATAAATAAGAAAAATAATAATAAAAAAAAAAAGCATGGGAATCGAGCGGCCGCGGGGTCCCGTTGCCGCGGTTAGCGGTGTCGGCTCCATGGGGTGAGGGCGGCCGTTCAGCGGGGGAGAGCTCGCTGCCGCCGTCCTCAGCCATCTTATGGGCCCTGCGCGAGCTGTACCTCAACCCGGGGAGTTACGGGGATGTTGTCCCAACAAGATCCATATGAAATAGGCAGAGAATAACTGCCGTGCGAGGGGAAGCCTGGGCGGCACGGCGGGGTTGTGGCTGGGAAGAGGCCATCTCCCCTCCGGGCCCGGTGCCGCTGCGGGGCTGGTGCCAGTCGGCTCCTCGCTCCAGGGCTCGTTTTCTGCTCCAGCCCGTTTCCACCGGGCTCTGGGACGGCAGGCCGCGGGGCGAGGGCTGCCATCGGGGCTGCGAGGAGGGCAGAGGCTGCCGGGGGCGAGCGGGCACCTGAGCTCTGCTCCTGCCCTCAAAGCGGCCTTAGTTTATCCACTGAGAGAATGTCTTCTCAGCATAACCATACGAATTCTCATGCTCATCCCTAAGCATTTCCGCCACGTGATAATCTCGCTGCTTTTTTAAATAACAGTAATGAGGGAAAATGGCATATTTAATCAATCCTAGTAATGTGACCAGGTTTCTGTAAGTCTTACCAGTGTAGGAACGTGCTGCGCGTTCTCCAATGAAGCCTCAAACTGTGTGTTGCGAGACAGGCTTTGCCTCCTTTCCCTCTCCACCACCCCGCAGTCAGCGGCCCGGCTCTCCGAGGGACTCCGGCTGAGCCATGCGCATCGGTCAGTGTTGGTTTTGGCTGGCGGATCACAGCTCAGAGAAGCTGGGGTGTCCCACTAAGCCCAGCAATACCGTTTACATGCTTATGCTACCCAGGTGCTTCAGCTCAATCAGTATGGCACGTTGGTACAGGTTGGAAGGGACCTTGAAGACCATCTAGTTCCGCCCCCCTGCCCTGGGCAGGGCCACCTCCCCCCAGCCCAGGTTGCTCCCAGCCCCGTCCAACCCGGCCTTGAACACCTCCAGGGATGGGGCAGCCACAGCTCCTCGGGGCACCCTGCGCCAGGGGCTCACCGCCCTCACAGGGAAAAATTTCTTCCTAATATCTCATCTACATCTCCCTTCTTCCAGTTTGAAGCCGTTCCCCCTCGTGCTATCACTCCATGCCCTTGTACAAAGTCCCTCCCCAGCTCTCCTGGAGCCCCTTTAGGGACTGGAAGGCCGCAATAAGGTCTCCCCAGAGCCTTCTCTTCTCCAGGCTGAACCCCCCAACTCTCCCAGCCTGTCCTCCCAGCAGAGGGGCTCCAGCCCTCAGAGTGTCTTCGTGGCCTCCTCTGGACCCTCTCGAACAGGTCCATGTCTTTCCTATGCTGGGGGCTCCAGAGCTGGATTCCCTCCATTTGACCTTTCAGCCGGCTCTGTGGAAACCCAGACATTAAGTAGACTATTATGGCAGAGAACCTTTTTTTTTTTCTGAAATGCTTCAGTAGTATATTTTGTATTAAATGCAAAGGGAAAGTGATTGTTTTCCAATTGCTCCTTCAAGACTGAGTTGTCCTTTGGCTGTGCTTTATTTGACTGAATCAGTAAATGCTGATCATTTGTACAGGCTGTAATCACGGCCATCGAACCGCTCTCTCACCCTTAGAAATGGATCCCCTGCTTAGAAAAATCTGCTTTTCACAGCCACTGAGTTTGCCTCAAAAATATTTTTACAGAGAGCGGAGGGGGGACAAAAAGCATGTTTACGTTTAACACTTGGTACGCTAATAGGCCCTGCCTTTCTTGGGAAGAGCATTGTGTATTAGTAACATGTTGTACATTAGCGACTCGGACGTTTGATGGGAAAATCTAATAAATTGTCATTACTCAGAACTGAGTAATTATACACAAAATTAAATGTGTGCGTGTGTGTGTATGTGAGAGAGGAACTTTAACTTGTTATTGGTTTCAGACAGTGACTCATTAAGCCATCCTAATGCCGCGGATATGCAGCAGAAGACTCTAAATGTTAACACTTACATTCTCATCTCCATACGTGAGGATTTGAACACATAATTCCCTGAGATGAGACTATACCTCTTGATTTTTATTTCTAAATCTATGCTAAACTGGCAGATGTTAGGGAATAGCTTTTAGCATTTGTCATTTAGATTCAGATTAAAAGATAAGTTTTTTTTTTCTTAAAACCAGCAAAACTAATTATTCATGAGCGCAAAAATCATCATCCCTGACTAACAGACGTCTCAATTTAGGGTCAGCAGCAGATAACGTGAGGTCTGTAACAACTGCTGGATCATTCAAAATGCTTCTGAGTCCCAGAATGGCGTTTCTGTTTTTCATTATCCGAAGGAATAGGGGACAGGAGAAAGTTCAGGGCGCCGCTCTTGCCTTTGCTCCCACAGCGGCCGCGCACACATCATGAGCGCCGTGTCGATGACTGGTGGGACGGGGGTTTGCTCGAAGCTGCAGGGGTTCCTCTGCTTCTGACTTGTTGGGCTTCAGCTATGGGAGCGATCGTTCCCAGGAACTGAATAGCTGAGAAGTGAGAATGAGGCGAAAAAAAGGTTTTTAAGCTGTTCCAGGGTGACTGAATTCCTTCAGCTGCCCGTGTACTTGAAGACCTATTACTGGAATAACAGTTTTCCCATATTTGTTATTCACATCCTGTCCAGTTATTGGTTATTTGTCACCGCACCTTCATTACTGTCAGGAAAGTTGTCCTCCGCTGGCAGGATGAAAACATACTCACTTTCTCTGCTGTATTCCTGTTTTGCTTCCTGATGTTGTGCAACACCTGAAATGCTGATCCTTTGGGCAGTTAGTAGCAGCGTGGAACCGGGCTTGTACCACTGCGCGTTGTCTAAAATCCATGACTTGAAGAAAGAAAAAAAAAAAAAAGTATCTGATTTCATTAGCTGAGAGTTCATAATCCAATTATTTTATTTTTAATTTCTCTTTCCTGAGCTCTTTAACAGATGCTGCTTTTTGGCCCTTTGACAGAAGCCTTTTAGCCTTCCTTCTGAAAATCACAGATTGCAGCCTTCCGTGTGGGTATTTCTTCAGTTATATAGTTAACCTGAGAAGGCAGAGAAAAAGGCATTATTACATCGCTACAAGCCGCCAGCTCCCTGCTAATATTTTAAAGGTGTGGGTGCGTGTGTTGCTCTTGTGTAATATCAATTCTCTGTGATTTTGTAAACAGAACCCTGTGAACCCTGAGTATCCAAACTGCGGTGTAAAAGCAAAGCTAAAATTACTCATTTAAGGTCATCTGTTTTTACTGACACACCAAAGGTCTAGGAGAAGGAGTGAGCAAGCATCATATTTCTCAAATACAAAATTTTACAGTGGGAACGTGTTATAAAACATTCTGCCAGTGTTGTTTCCCTTGGGATTTAGAGTGAGAGACATGAAGGCTGACAACTCTCTTCCTGTTGTAGGTCAGAGCTTCAAGGAACTCTGTAATCTTCCCACCAGCTTTACTCTCTCCTGGAACTCACGGTTAAAATTAGATGCTGGCTGAACTTTAGCAGTTCAATTTGAAAGCTTTCAGAGGCAAAGTAAAACAACTGCAGGGGAGAGCTTTCTCACAGGGCCATTTTGAGAAGCCACTTTGTACAGAGTAACATGGTTTCGCTGACCGACGGGTCCCTTGCATAGATGTTATCATAAATCATGATTAACAGGGGAGGCAACTGGGCATCATGGAAATAATCTCTGTGTGTACTTCGTCTGGCAACGAGGTATCTTTCTTTAGGATATTGCATTACCTTCTGATTTGATTTTTTTTTTCTTACTATTTCACCTCTTGCCCCAACGTTTGTCAGTGACAGAAGTCCGCGAGCAGTTTGCTGCTCCAGCAGAATGCAAAAGATGCAACAAACCCAGGGAAAAGAAAGGATGACAAGGCCTTGTACAGTACGTGATGTGAATTATGGACTGCCGAACCAAGAATTAGGCTGGAGTTCCAGCAACGCGAGAAAGCCTCGACGTGCAGTACAGGAGGGTGAGGTGTTCTGCTTAGTCTCTGCTGCAGGATGCCGTACCCTTCCCGCTTATAACTCAGCCTGGCTCGATTACCCCTTTTATTCGAGACTCAAAACAGCTTGTAAATTTTTTTATCATTCCTTCCCAGATTGCGTGGAGGGGATTGTAGCTTTTGCTTTCCTTTGTCCACATCTGTTTTCCAAACTCATTACTTTCATGTTATTAGGTTCATTTAAAACGCTGTGTTTATTTCCATCCCACAGGTATATTTTTTATCTTTTGAAATAACGCAATGACTCTATCAAACGATGATTATTTTTTTTTTTAGAAAAATCACCGTCTACCAATTCTTCCTGCCTATTAATTGTTGCTAGCACCGGCTTTGTCTGCAGACTGACATCACCACCGATGCCGAGGACTGTTCCGAGATGCCGTGCTGGGAGTACTATTTGTAATTTCAATTACTTGTAATAATAATACAAATACTTTCTGTAATTTAGAAGGAAGGTCTCCTGAGAAGAGCTTTTGTCTCGCTACTTGCTTGCCCAGTACCTAGCACAACGTTGGTCTAATCCTGATTGAGGCTGACGGCTTTTCCTTAATACAAATATTAACCTGAGCCCACGGCCAATCGAGCAGCCATCTGAGGACACTGCCGTTCCTGAAACGTGCGTGACTATCGCTTGCCAGACTGATCATCGTTCCCGTCTCACTCTTACCTTACGTTTTTGGCGAGTCTACGTGTTATTTTTGCCACCTGTAGTTTCCCTTTCCGGTCTCATAGCGGGGTGTTTGGGGGCTGCCTGCTTTTCGTTCTGTATTGATAAAATGTATAAAGAGTTTGCTTGGGGTGGCCGTGCTAGGGGAATAGGGAGTAGTGATCACAAATCCCATAGTGACACGAGGTGGGGTTAGCAGAGTTCTGGAGTATTTAATCCAGCTTGGAATTTAAGATGGGGAATATAAAATCACACCATATGCTGTTGATCATCAGTTTCTCCTTTTTGTCGTTGCGATTATAGGCACTCCTTAGATATGAGAAAATTATTTATATGCAGTTAATCACCCTCAGAAATGCAAAGTCTAGGAAGAGCTGCCCGTTGTCTCCCTGGGCGGGATGGGAGGGACCAGAATCTAACCCGCCGCGGTGCCGACTCCTGCGCAGCTTTAGGAGAACCAGACAGGTCTCTGTAGGCCAAATTCCTTTAGAGTAAGGGAATAGTTCTTTACACCAAAGGTGATTTTTTTGGTTCTGTGGATCAGTGCATAAATCACCAGATTTATAGCTGTTTGTGCATAAAAAGTACATCCCAAAGGCGTTCTGAAGGTATTCACAGTAAACTTCTGACTTTATTCTCCATCATCGTGTCCTACATAGAGGTTGGTTTAGACTAGTGCAAACTGGCATAAAGTTGTATTTTATCAAAACTTCCAGTTTTCTCCTCATTGTCCTAAGGTGCATTTTTTTTTTTTTTTTAAATTCCAGATGAAGGCACTAGACACTTTGCATTTTGGCTTATAAACGTTTACTATCCATTAGTATACAGTAACCTATATTTGAAGTGCAGGAGAAGCCTTTGGCAACTGTAAGCGATTGCTGCTTATTAATGCCAAAGCTGTAAAAATGAAAATAGGAAGTCACTGCATAAGCTCTGAGTGTCAGTGGTGTTTACATTCCTAATTTGATTCACGTATTAACCACAATTAACATGCTAGCTAGATTTCAAGCATATGTTTCTTCCATCACAGAATGGTTTGGTTTTTTCTCTTACGCTTTACTCCAGATTATTCTTAGCTGGAAAACCTTTTAACGAACTGAGACAGTGGGAAAGAATTGCGGTTTGCATTATCTTAGGGAATACGTTTGTTTGAACTGGGTCGGCCGTTCTTTGCTGGGTACCGGTGTGTTGGTGCTTTGTGGACTTCTGTAAATCTTCAAGCACACGTTCTGCTCTGGTTGGGGGTGAATTTCCTTCTTCGTGAAGCATTTGGCTTTTTCTCTCTCTCAGGCACTCCCAGATGGAGATGGTGTTCTTGGTTGCAACTGGAATAATAATAATAATTCCTTGTGAGTCACATCCACTGCTTCAATCTTGGTCTTCCCCTGTTGCCAATAGTCCCTCCTTTCTCACCCCACCCCCTTGGTCTGAGCTCCCTCATCCCCCCATTTTCTTATGTAGCCCTGTGGGCTATGGAGGGATTAATTGTACCAATAAACACAACTTTATTTTATAGTTTTATAGCACGATTAGCTATCAAATACTCTGTACTAAAATAACAGTTGCTAGTCTGTTTCAAGACAAAGTTTTGTTAGGCACAGTGGGCCTTTAATCCCCGGAGGAGTTCAGCTAACTAAATATAATATTAGTTAACATATTTTACTGATGTTAAGAAAATACTTCTGTGCTACAAAAGCTATCCTTAGTCATCGTATTCGGTTCGCAGTAATGGCTGTTTTCCTTTGTATCTGGTTTGTAAACTAGTAGGAGAATTTGGTTGATTAATTCTGTTCCTCATATTTTTTTAATGGTGATAGATATCTTTTATTGGAAATTCCAGTTAGTGTTACAGACAGGGCTTGATTCTGTCATCGTGCTGTTAATTAAGACGTTATAGGAAATAGTTGTTTACAGAAGCTTTTTAGAGCTAACATTTAGGAACAGCGCTTCGTCCCTCTTGTGCCGTTTTTCCGCTGATCTGATTCCACTGCCTTGGTGGGGCTCGTCTAGATTTATTTCTGATACAATTGCCTCGCTCCGTGCCAAATACAAGGACCTTTATAAAATAACCAGGAATTTTATGGTTTGTGCAGTCAATGCAGGCTGTCGTTTTTTTTTAAGGTGTTAAACTGAGATGTCAGCTCAGACAGACCCTAATTTGGGGGGGGGGGGGGAGGTATATTCTGGACACTGGAGAAAGCATTCTGATTGCCCAGTTGTATTAGGCTACGGAACAATCTGCCAAGTGGCAGCAGCCTCACCATGTAAGAGATTTAAGGCGAGACAAGTGTTTTTGTAGAGAGCAGTACCGCATTTGCGGAAGGGAGAGGTGAGGGGGTCTAAGAGGGCTTTTCGATTTCTGAATCCAGTTAGAGTTTACGCGTGAAACCCCATGAGGAAGGCTGAAGCGAAAACCGAGTAAAACGTTGTCAAGAAATATTCCTGTGGAGTATCGGCTGGATCTGGGCCGTCTTTCCGACCTCCCGTGAAGCATCTGTGGCCTGTTAGGAGCAGGTAGGTGTCCCCGGGACGGATTGCCTCTCATCTCAAGGGCTGGTCACTGCTGAGTGTGGCTGGTAGATTCTTGCGTGTTAAAGACTCTGAGAGTGTAACCATCCAAAAATCTTTTAAGTGACCAGATTGTTATAAAAAACATGACTCAGTGGCGCCTTTCCTTCTGTCCTCATAGTGTTGACCGCCCTTTATGCTATGTTAGAAACTCATATGTTTTGATCTAGTATAATCCAAATGTATTTAGTCTGTATTTTATTCCACTTTGTAAACACGTTTTTTCCATAGCTGCAAATGTCTCCACAATTATTTGTTTCAATTTGTAAATTGAACAAAAGGCTTTAATAAACAATGTCCTCAGGCAGCCTCTCCTCCTCTTCTCGTGAAGAAACACGATTTCTAAACCCAGCAGCCTGTAAACTCTTTAGAGATTCAAAGGGGAAACTTCCACCATTTTGTTCAGCTTGGCCATTTAGAAGTTCAAAGCGCTTCTTGCCATGAATAAACTGTGTAGTTCAATTTGTAAATAAAGTTTGGAATTACAAGTTGGTATTTCGGAGCCTGCTGCTGGTGGCATTGGTCTCATCCAAAACGTGGCACCGTTTGTGACAGTAGGAACTTGTTGGAGGAGACTACCCGGCACTTGATTGCTTGGATCAGTATTCAGAAGATACGCTCTGTAGCTAACCACAACGTTTGATTTTATACTTTGGATTCCTGCTTATAATTGCTAAGCTGTAATTGGACCAGCATAAGCTTCATCACGCAGCTTCTGGCTACGGATACTGTAAACACACAGGCTTAGTCGTCGCGGTGGAGCGGGATTGCCAGGCAGCAGCGGCCAGCAGGATTACGGCTGCAAAACTTTGCTGAAAATGAAAACTTGTTTGTGGGATCCCCAAAGTCCGCAGCTGTTTCACTGCATTTTAACAGTATGGGAGACAATCTTTAGCTTCCCTAGATCCTGAGGAATTTGAGCTGAAGAATTCCTGATTCAGAGGACAGTGAGTGTTGTTTAAATCACTTTTCTATGAGTGTATTATATACTTACTCATGTGTGTTGCTAACACGTACACACGCCCATTCATAGAGAGGAATTAAATCTACCAAACATTGGAGCGGTTACAAAAGAAAGCAAATCTGCTGCTGATTCAATTCATCTTGTATCCAGGAGGGATAGTCCTAAGGAATTTCAACTATCAAATGGCTATACAGTTGAATAGTGATATAAGATCTTATTCATATTTCATGCAACGTGCCTCCCTACAGGCTGGATACTCACTAAAAGACAGGCAGTATCTTGCTAGTTTTACAGCCTCTTCTTTTTTTACATCATTTTTAGTTCTCTACAGACTGTAACTAGGCAAAGAAAAGTGACATGAATTGTAGGTATTTTTTCTGCATAAGCCGTTGCTGTTAATTGAAAGAGAAATACTAAGTGACAGAGAGCTTCTCCAAATAAACTTGTAAAAAGGCAGTGTCGCCAGGCTGTGTGGCGTTAGGGATCCTGCCATCCAGGCGTGCACAAGGGAAAAGCAAACACATCTTAAAAGGGTTCAGAGTCCTTTTACAATGATACTCTGGTTAAGACTTTAAAAGGAAGACTTTGGTGCATCAAAGTAGATCTGAATCCGAAGCAGTTTGGTGTGAGACTTCATGTTTAATTGGGGATCCACAGCGGAGCCGGAATCCCTTTATTTCGGAACAACTGCAGAACAACTTGCTCCAACTTGCACAGTTGATCCTTGTTGAGCCTCTGATTTTGCTGGGAGTAGGGCTTTGAGAGTGGGCTCTGGTTGAAAGCTGGAGTTACCATTTGGTCTTTTGGTGATGAAAAATGGAGGCCGTGTCTCAGGGAAAATCGCATATTATAAAAAGGCAAATAGGTTAGAACTTGGTTGTAGTCCATAGGAATAAGTTGCTGTTAGCAGTGATAGTGCTCCAAATATTCTGCTTTTAGCTCTTGGACTCACTTTTTTATCCCCCATTCCACAAAAATACGACTTTATCCTATAAGCTTCCTAGATTGTTTCCTTTGTGTCTTCAAGAGTAAGAGAACGATAATTACCACTTCTTTGACATTACATCATTAACAGCTCAACTTTTCCCGTATCAGGCCTGTTGTTGCTACTGTAGTTCCCACGGAGTTTTGCTCAGGGGGCTGTTTTTCACTGTGATCTCTTTTTATCTACTAACACCGCGTGCCATCCGGGGCTGTGCTGAGGGGCAGAGCAGCTCACCTCGAGCCAGTACAGAGATTTCCTCCTCTCCTGCCCGCAGTCTTCCCTTCCCCCCTCCTGAATATTCCCACCCCGCACGGAGCGGCACAATCGCTCTACAACTGCCGTGTTTCTTTTCTGGTGTTTTAAGGTACCAGGACTCTAAGCAAGCGGTTCATCAGTGGAGACGCGTGTTTGGGAATATCCACGGTGGGTCCGTGCTCGTTCGTTAAACACCAACATTTGTGCGTACCAAAGGGAGGTCCGGGGTGAACCCAGACAGATGGCCAGTGTACCCACTAGCATCAGCTCTCCGGTTTGGGGAGAAGAGGGGGCGGTCCGCTGTTGTCAGCACTCCGTGTTGTCTTCCTGTCTAAATAACAACAGTCACAGCAACGATCCTTTTCTCATTTCGTGTTGAGGTTTTATTGTGTCTTCCAGCACTAAGAAGCGTTTAGCTCCCAGTCCTGGTTTTAGAGCAGAAGTGGAGAGAGGCAGAAGAGTCCGTAAAGGGGGTTGTTTGAACCTTTCTCTCTTTTGATCATTGTTGGCTGGAAGAACTTCTCCTTTCGGCATGTTTTTAGGTATTTCCTGATTGGCACCACGATGCCGTTAGTCGTCGCTGCTGTTGGTAAATCATGGCTTGGGTAAAGCGGCGCAGATGTAATGGGAAGGGTCCTCCACCTCTCTTAAACTTGGTGTGTAAAACATCCTTCTGCTCAACAGCGGTAGTTTATTGTGTCCTCTCCAAATCACTCCTTGAGATTTCAGAATTGGTTTTCAGAAGACAGGGGTTGGAGTTTTGCTGACAGACCACCAGCTGGTTTTCAAAACCCTAACCCTTTCTTGAAAAGAAGTTTTAAATCTCTCTCCCTGGTACCTGTTGCAGACACACTGAGCTTTAGCCTATTTATATCCGCCCGTCTAATCCTTGGCTTTTCTGTGAACAGGGGAGGGGGGGGTTGTTTTGTTCACTTGCATTTCGTGGGGTTTTTTAACTTTTTTTTAATCAGCCTTTACTCGAAGAGGGAATGGGTAACATATAGATTCCACATGCGTGGCTCCCTGCTAGGCGATACTGTCTTTCTCACAAGTCTTTCGCTCGTTTTGTGCAAAATATGGCGTGTGAGATTTTTGTTTTGGTTTTGGCCAGATTCTTCTCCCATTGACTTCATTGTTAGTGCTAATAAAACCATGGGAAATGTTTTGATGGATAGGAGATTGCAGTGACTTGAGGTTTAAGCTTTGATGCTATATTGGCTGCTGCATATAATCTCTGGTAAACCAAAGATAAAAAGCATAGCTTGTTTTAGAAAGCCATGGGCTTTTCAGAATGATACTTGGCAAATTTTGATGCTCACACTGTCAAGTATTTGTCCACATATCAGTTGTTTTGTGCATATGTTTACACTCATTTTGTCTTGGGGCTTGTTTTACTAAGTTGGATAAAGTGTTTATTATGTGGCTTGCAAAATATGTTCCTAATAGTACCCTAAACCGTGGTGCCACAGAGGCTAGGAGTTGCTCGAATCTCCTGTTGTGCAACAAAGAGTATGGCAGGTAACCACAAGCCATCGCGTTGGCTGTCTTTTAGGGAGAGTGGATGATTGTGGTAGGGCAGTACTTTGCTTTCCGCTCTCTGGTCTCCCTCAACGTTAACTGTTTGCTTGGTTTGGCCGGTGGCTGCTGGCAGGGTCGTCTCTCGGAGAGACGTTAGGCTCTTCTGGGCCCAGAGCCTCCCCTCCTCAAAACCCAGTGGCGAATTGCAGCAGCTCCACAGAGACTGACATTTGCATCACAGCGGTGTCAGGATGGTTCCTCATGCTCGTGCCTTCAGCAGGTTATTTGGGAGGGGGGCGGTAGGTAAAGGTGACGCACGCGGCAAACCAGCAAATTACTCTTTACCCTTTAACCTCTCGTTCTGGGTTGACTTGAAGCTGCTCTCCTTTGTAGCCTGTTTATAGCAGTTGTGTGGACACTTACTAAAATTTAAGATGTATTTTGGGAGTCTCTTTCCGTCTCATGGAAGATGTGGTACTTTTGGTGTTTCAGGGTATCTCCCGCGTGCCGTCTCTCCGACTGCTCTGTTTGTTCAGGAACTTTTTCACTTACAGATAGCTCTAACTGTAGCTCATTTAGCAACTCTTACCTCACGGAGGCTGAAGAGTTTATTCCAAAGAACAAGTTAGGACACAATCCTTCCAGAGCCAGAGTGCCTCCTGGAGATTCTGCTTGAAATAAATGACACTGAAAAAGTTTGCTTTCCTAAATGCAATAATAGATGGGAAGGTAGGTCTTGTATTAAATTACTTTATACGCGCCACGACGTGATTATAATAAAGAAGGAGATTTATGTTTACTATAAAAAGAAATGCGATGGTATTACAGTTTAAATAAATTATTTGCATTTCAGATTTATTTTAGAGTAGCGTCCTTAGGCACCAGCTTTACATGAGGTTCGCGTGTGTCAGGAGCTGTACAAAGAAAACAAGATTAGTGCTGCTCCAGGAGCCTTGAGGAAAGTTGTGGCTTCCCAGGTTGTATCACGTCACTTTGCAGAACAGTGTTTCCTGTAGAACCTTGTCCCTTCACTACTGGAAAATAAAAATTACTTTAAGAGGGGAGTCACGAGCTGTGTCATCGGTTGTTCACCTGATCAAAACCTAGTGGGCTGTTTGGTGGGGCCCCCTAAGAGGCATCTTAGGAAATCCGTTTTCCTCCTAGTTTTAAAATGTATTACTTTTACAGTTATATTAAATACAAGCATTCATCTGACAGCAGGTACAGCTGAGGTCGGTGGCTGCGTGACTAATGTAGATCCAGTTGACTTGGATGAGGTGCAAATTGGGATCACGCGTCTGCTGGGGTGGAGTGATTTACATTCTCTAGTTTACAGCAGTTGATTGCGGGGGCCCTGATAAGACTTGTTTACTGCCAGCTCAGTTTGTCTTAGCCCTGCTGAGCGTCAGGACCTGGCCATTACCTATTCTGCATATTCTTTCAAAATGCTTTCTACTTTCTGCCGCAGGACTGTAGACCTGAAATTCCTATTTCAAATTTTTCTCTGCAGAGACACCCAGGCAGCAGAGGCGTTAAAGGATTAAGTCTTCTAAAAACGCATGTTTTGAAAAAGAATTTTTAACTATTGACACCTTTTTTGAGCCTAACGAAGGGCCGAATCTGGCAATCACAACCCCTTTCAGCGTTGGGCTGCTTATCGCCATGCCTGCACGTAGTGACTCTGCCCGTCACAGAGAATTTGAACACTTTTAAAGAAATGGCTGTGACCCTCATCAGTCCTTTTTTAGAGCTGGGAAATGAAACCAAAGCTCTCTAAAGCTGGTCTCCAGAGGAGGTTGCACAGATCACAGGGTTCATCCTTGTGAAGGACCCGTTCTTGCCTGTTCGGCTGGCAGGGACAGCGCTGGGAGGCTCCGTGGAAAAGGCAGCGCGTTCCCCGGCTTCTGTTACCTTTTTGGTGTAATTCCCACGGAGCAGAACGGGAGCAGTTCGTCTCCGCTCCCGACCCTTGACTGTGCTCTTCGTTCCAGCCTGCCAAGTTTCCACTCCTTTTGTAGGCACATGCTGGTGCATGGAGACGGGAGGGAAGGGGCAGGATCTGCGGGAAGCTGGAGCACCCTTCCTTCCCCAGAATTTTCACGCTGCTCACACGCGTGAACAGAAGGATGAGGCCCCGTAATGCAGCCGGACATGCGTGTGCAGGTAGTGTGAGGCACGACCTGGCTGGTGTGGCGCGAGTCCATCTCCCTCCTACCGTCCATAGTTGGTTTTTTCCTCTTCTCTCTTCCTTCTTCTTGCGGCTGCCTCTCTGCTGTCTGCAAATCGACCTCAGGAAAACTATACCTTAGAGTAAGTTGTCATTAGACGCTATTGCAGAAGGTGAAGGATGCTTCTAAACCGTTCCTTGTGTGAAAACAAATCTTTACTGGAGCTTTTAAACCCCTTCCATACACGGCCTGTTCTGTAAGGGGACGGCTGTACGGCATGGCTGGTACCCAGCAGGGGCAGATTGCCCTTTTTTTCCTAACTGGGCAGAAAAGGAGCATCATGGTGGTTTTTTGCATTTACTAACAGTCGTTCTGGCTGTTCGTACACCCATTTCTGACAACCCTGCTTGAGTATCCATTGATGCCTCTAGGATGCAGCACGTCACATCGTGAAACAGCCTGCAGAAAACCTTTGCGATAAAGTAACATCCTCTGATTATCTTTTCCTAAGTCTAAGCTAATTTTTGTTTTAAAGCATCACTGTCTAAATTGCATCTGTTCATCAGATTAAACAAAAGGAATCTAAGGTATAAACAAAACCCAAGGATTGCCCTTTGCAATTCGGTGATTGCAAAGGATTGCTTCTTAGAAGCAGAATAATGAATGTTTTGCGACCCCCCCAGTAACAACCTACAGAAACACTCGGCGCTCTGCCCTAGCGGCTAATCGGAGCCGTGTGCCAGCCCAGCCTGGCCGTCCTGCCCTCGCCGCTGCCCGGAGCAAGGGACGAGCGCCCTGCCAGCAGAGTGGAGTCTGTCCGTACGGGAGTAACTGTAGTCTCTAAGTTTGTCCCCGAGACAACTACACAGAGGAATTTCAGCCTCACTGGCAAGAGGAGGGGTAAGGAATGAGCTCGATCGCTCAAAAGAAAATTCAGCAAACTTCAAAATAATGCACGTCGATTGCCAATATTTTTGTGTAGGTTGCAATATGCTAGTTAATGAACGCTAAATTAGTGTGTCAATATTTCTATTCCCCAACCTTTTAGGGAAGACAGCGTAGGGTAATTTAGCATGAATATAAAAAACCTAAAACATCCAACACATGTTTGTGCAGAGTTCAGTTTTCAAGGACAGCTTGATCTGGCCAGAAAGTTTCCAGTCCAAGTAGTGGCAGCTACAAGATACCGTATTGACCTTCATGGGTCTGGAAAAGTGCAGGGCAGTTCTGCACGTGTTTCATGGCTTCTCCCTGTGTTCCCCCAAATGGGAACATCAAAACCTGTTGACATTGTGTTGAGTTTTAGCCTGCTTTTCTTGTTCTTATATGGAGTCCTACAATGGCGGGGTTGCTGGGATTCTGGGGAAAGGAGAAGACAGTCTAAAAGGGTCCATCTAGTGTGTAGATGGAGGAAGGCTTCATTAAACCCACAGCATCTCAGGTGGGGCTAAATTTGGTCTGTGTGTTCTTGTGATTTCCCTTGAAACCAATCAGTGTTGTATTCCCGCGTGTGAGAGCAGAGCCGCCCACACTACGGGGCTTCCTGAAGGCTGCAGGACTGCTACTGCTTTGGGGGTCTGTCTCTACCTTTTAGGACTCGTACAGCTACCGTTCATTTGTATCCTCAGTTTTCCTAAAAGTGCTCATTGCGGACCAAGGTTTCGCTGTGAAAAGTACAGTAAAAATGCAGAACGAAAGGGCGGTTGCTGCTGTGAAGAACTTAAAGCTTAAATAAAGATGAGACCATCGGTGGCTACAGGACGTGCACGTCGACTCTGAAGGGAGGAACACTGCCTGACTTCACAGGCACCTGGTTTATAATCTCCAGCGGTCTCAGGGGGGCCGCCCGCGAAGGGGAGGGTGACTGAGTGCCCAGGAACGGCTTCACCGAGGCCTCAAGTTTTATTCTTCTCACGTCTAATCCTCTTGACCCAATTGAATCCCTGGCGGCGTTGTGAATCTCCCGGTATCGAGTCCATATTAGAGCTGGGTTTCATTTTTTAGATTAGCAGCAGAGGCTTCTGTGGTTTCACAGTGCCGAAGTAACCAGTCATTTGCCTAAAAAATGATGAATTTGAAATCCATTAAAATGAGATATTTCTGTCTTGTGACAAGAGCTTAATAGCTTCTTGCGTTTGTGTTTGGAAACATATTCTTTGAACTTTTGTGTAACTTTCAGGCAGTATAAGGCAAACATTCTTCTGCAGTTGGTAATAGGCTGTCTGGTATCTGTAATTCAGTTATTTAGCTTCAAAATTAGCTGTATATATTTGTAAGTTTTTAATTAAGATGTGTTTCTACTCGGAGCTTTTCAGAGCTTACTTAGATGAGCATCAAACACTACATGGTTTCGGTCTTTACTTTCTGCCTATTAGCTGCTCCTTCTCTGCTTATAAATTTCTGATGACAGACATAAACATTTACCTCCGTAGGCATTACTTAGCTCTGAGATCACTTTGTTCTATAAATACAAATAAATAAAACCCCCTTTAATGGGCGGGGGGGAAGCCAGCAGCGAAGCGGTTAAAGGATTTTGCCGGCAGACTGGCCAGCAGGAGCTGGCGGTGTGGAGTAAGGGGGACGCCAGCCTGTCTCTAAACTTTTTGGCCCTCCCTGAGTGCAGAGATGAAGGAAGAGCCCTCTATAAATCACTGGAGATTAGAGACCCTGTTCTTGCCGACTCTGCAGGGTTGCGCTGCTTAATGTCAAAGCCTCACGTATTACTTTAACAGCACTCCTTTTCTTTATTAAATCCACTTTGAAATAAAAAAATGATGATCTTTCCAGTGAGGGGGAGAAGGCCTAAAAGGATTTAGAAAGTATCTGTTATGTTACATTACGGAGACTAATAACTGTACAGGGAGTAGGTAACATTTTTGCACCGTTTCAGAAAGTAAAATGAATAGACTTTACAGAGTTTTCCTCCTTCAAAATATCTGTTGCTGTTGCTTTTGACTAACTTTTGTGGGCTTCTTGGTAAAGGTGGACCGAGCGTGAACGCTGGCGGGGATTTCCTTCCAGCTTCGCAAAATTCAATTTGCATCTCCGTTTTTGCACGTTCCGCAGCATCTGGTTTTAGATTAATTTTTTTTTTTTTTTAGCTTCGGATTTATTCTGGCTGAATTTTATTCTGTCTTTATCGCCATCCGAGTATGATGAAGACATATTTTAAACAGCTGTATCTGCGTCAAACGTCAGTGTTTGCTCGTGGCCTCGCTGTCTTGAGGACATACGAAGGCTTCTAGGCGCTGCATATTTATCTGCTATCATGACCTGATTTTCTTCTGACTTGCAAAAGTCACATCAAGCAGGGTATTATGTATTTTTCACGTGCAAAGTTAATGTGGTTGTTTATACATCAAATGCTGTCATTTTTCCACATGTATTTAGTTACCTCACTTAATACGCTGCATCCCAGCTAACACGTATTTGAGGCCAGAGGAATTGCACGTATGTATTTTTTCTGCACGTAAGTGTTTCGGATCCTCCAGGTCATTTAGTATCCATTAGGACACTAAAGCTTCTTACTGTTTTCTCATTAATAGTCAAGTCTGTTACCTCGACAAAAACAATTTCTGAGAGATGGGAGTCTTTGAGAAACATCCCTGATGAAAGTCCGGGAAATCCTAACAACAAATGTTGTCAAGTTAGATTTCAGTTAGATTTCAGCGAAGCATTTCTTTTTAACTGTGCAGCATTATGCCCCAGGAATGTAGTTTTTCTTTTAGTCTCATGACTTTAAACACAACATTGGCACGAAACCCATTAAGAATAACAGATTTATAAGCTTTTGTTGATGGATTCTGTTCAAATGCAGTAGAATGGAAGGTGAAAATATTTTTAGTCTTTAAACATATTAAAAATAAACTGCGATTATTTTAATTCTGTACACTTGAAGTCACTCGCTGCTTTGCGACCGGGCTCAGAGTGTTTTTCTACCCGTTCACAGTTCATTTATGGTACAGTTTTGAAGTTTGGAAATAGTTCACACCTATAAAATGTGGTTTTGCATTTGCCAGGGAAAATGAATATTGTTTTGCAATGTATCTTATCCAAAAGTTGACAAGTAACAGCTTTTTCGCTAGTTTATTCTGACAAACAGCTTGAAGGTATCACCTTTGTAGGCAGCTGCCGCAATGAATTGCAGATACTCATTTATAGCTGTTTGTACTCTGTGTGTTCTTTCATGTGTTCAGGACTATTGCCCAGTTCGAAAGTATGAGCTCTTAAAATAACTGGAAACGGGGGTGGGGTCAAGATATTGTATAAACACGGCAAATTTCTGGGACATATTTAAGAACGCAGCCTCGGCAATTAACATTTCACACGTGTACCTTTTAGCCGAGAAAAGAGCGGAGCAGAAGGTTATCATAAGAGCGTGAGCAGTGGTCCCGAAGCCGACTTTCAGACCAGCAGTTAGTGTTTTATTAGGAGAGAACAACTCTATAAAAGGAACAGGAGATTCAATCATAATATAGTGGGGTGACATGAAGGCAGCTGACAGCATGGCTTCAAAACCCATTTAAGATCCAAGAAAAGTTGCCACAAGTAATGTGCTGCAGCTGGGGAGATCGTTTTGGAAAAAGCAGAACCTGCCATAGCCCTGCGGATTTGTGTTCTGGAGCAGACCCGTCGCCTCGCACGGAAAGGCTGGGCCGGGCGCTCGTTACCACACACAGTCAAAACTGGGAAAGATCGCTCGCCGTGTGTGTTTTGTGTGTGTTTTTCCTTCTCTGTTCTGAAAGTGGTTTGGGGGAGAAGTGGGAAGCAATGACCGGTTTGGTGGTTCGGGTTGGAAAGAGAGCGAATAAAGCGTTCGCTCTGAAGCGCCGGAGCGCGTACTGCTGGAGGGGGTTTGCTGGTGTAAGCAAACGCTTCCAAGAAAGGCCATTTTGAAAAGGGAAAGTGCTCCAGTTAGGGAGTTTTCAGCGATACACGAAGAAGCGAAATGCAATTTAAAAGCAAAAAAAATCCCGTTTTCTTCCCCTTAATTCTTCCTGGTGTCTGGCAGTTCACTAAGTCCCCGTTCCTTCACCTGAAACAGCGGTCGGCTTTGCGGGATGGAACATCAACTGTACTTCAGCGTTGCTGACTACGTCCTTCTGCTCTCTTCCTTTGATAGCCGCGACTGTGAGCCAAGTCCTGAGAGGTGCAAAGCACTTATAAATCCAAGGCAGAGACTGGAAGATTTAAAA
This sequence comes from Vanellus vanellus, assembly GCF_965231255.1. Lineage (NCBI taxonomy): Eukaryota > Metazoa > Chordata > Aves > Charadriiformes > Charadriidae > Vanellus > Vanellus vanellus. The sequence continues at coordinate 10,077,317 of NC_138924.1, read as the reverse complement.
ATTGTAAACTTCGGTGTGCCAAATCTGGTTTGGTTTGTGACTGCTTAAACCCAATTGGTGAATTGGAATCGTTTGGAAATAGGATACTGCAGCGTGTCTGGCTTAAGAATGTGTTTTGAAAAGCCTTGCTACTTCGTTAGTTGAGATAGACTGGTCAATTTGCATTCTTTAAACAAATTTGGGAGAAGCTTTATGCTTGTTCTCGTGTAAGGAGAGCATGTGGCAGTCTATACGCAGCCTTACTTGGGAAGCGATTGACAGCTGCCTGGACGGACTTTCAGAGGGCGGCAGTATCAGCCGGGGTGGTGTCACTGGTTAGAGCGAAGATTGGCCAAATCTGTACTCACCTGTGATCAAAACCAAAGCTAATTTGTATTTTGGCTGAAAGCGGTGTGTCATTTATGGAAGAAAAGGTCATCTTCGCCCTGGTAGAAGGTAATGCTAATTTAGGTATAAACAACATTTTTTTTTTTCAGTTGTTCTTACAAAGGTTGCGATCGTATGAAAATACACTGCGTGGAAAGGGGCTCAAAGGGGAGCAGCACGATTAGAACAAATATCACTGTTTATTCTGAGTAATTACAAGCAATTTCTACATGGTCTCTTCTGAAAGGACAACAGAAATACCACGTAAAGGAAATTTCAGAATTAACGTATACGTTTGCTTTGCTTCGCAACAGGGGCAAGAAGTAGCCAGTACTGTAAAAAACCCTCAATCGAGCAAATCTTTCATTTTTAATTTATCTGTATGAGAAGCAGAATCAAAATAGTTACAGTAAGTGTTTGGAATTCCTTTTTTTATTAAAAAATTCCATGCCGATTGTATTTTTTGAAAAAAAACCAAAAACAAAACAAAACAAAACAGAAGCATAGGTAGAATTAGGAAATCCAGGCTACCACCATCAGCCTCAGCGTTGCATTAAATTGACTTTAAAGTGGGCACCTGGTGACGCTGACACGGATACGTGAAGAACGAGCTCCGGTGTGGGGAAAGGTATCGTCCTTTCTGAAGCTTCCTGCTGCTATCCGTGCCATCTATGAAACGCTCTGCCGGGAATTTTGCATGGTTTGGTCCTTGGGAACACGGAGTACAATTGCCAGGATGACTTGATGAAAAAACATACCCTTCTGTCTTCTTGCTTCTTCTGCCACTTGATTTCTTGGTTTTCCCTCCTTTTGAAATTCCTTATTCTCTCTTCGGTGCTGCATCCCACGCGAAGGAGATTGAATGGGAGTGACTGATTTAAGAAGCCTTTTTTTGCGCACATGAAAGGTTGGGGGGGGTTATTTGCCATTGTTGTCTCCCCCCCATATTTACGCCAGGCAAGGTAACGTCCGATGCAACGTGCTACTTTGGCTCCTCAGGAGTACAACGCTGCAAGGAGCTTGGGGTTATTAGCGAAGCAAGTATCTATCATCCTCAAAACAAGACGGCTTAAAGATTATGTACTAATTTCACACTTACTACAGCATAGCATTACTGGTGCAGAAAATGATGGAGAATAAGCTGAACACTCATTTGCCCATAAACCTTCAGGGGGGTAATGTCCTAAAAAGCCACTGAAATTAGATATCTGGAAAATGAACTCATTTTTAAGTGGGTCACAACATCTGTGATTATCTTGTTGGGATTACTGGCGTGATCATGCTGTGGTATCATCCACTGCTTCCTGCGGACTTCGCCCCTCTGCGCCGAGGTTGGCAGTGAGTGCGGGCAAAATGGTCTGTGGCTTGAGGAGCGCTGGTGGGTCCGGCCAGCACATACACAGCTTGCCTTCGTGGGTGGGTGGGTGGAACAAGTATGTCAGGATGGTCTAGAAATGCTGGATACCTCCTCCCTGATTTAAAAAACACCAACGTCGATTTTTAAATCAGGGATTAATTCTGACCTGTTGCCTTCCACCTACTAAAATAATGCGCTCTTCTCTGCTTTTGTCTTCCTACTTCTGAGGAGATGATTTGGGTATTCCCAAGGCTTGAAAACGATTTAGAAAATGGCAGGAGATTTATTTTAGAAGGCACTTGGATCTTTGAGTCAAACTGAGTGCCGGACATGGAACTTTCCTTCTCTTCCCATCAGCAGAAGTCCTGCTGAAGCGGGATCCAGTGTATTTGGGTAGAGACCAGAGCGTTTTCTCTGAGCAACACGGACAGTAGGCATAGTGACAAGGATTAAAACAAATTCATAATTAAAAGCCCCCCAGATAATCATGTTCACGTTTCTTCGGAAGGCTGTTAGTTCGCTTTGTGGTGACAACATTTAATACAGACTTCTGCATCATTTTAACTTAGCGCTCTCTCGCGTTTTCAAACAGGAGGCAATTACCTTCATTCACCCCCTCTCTGAGCAGGGCCTGTCCTGCACGGATTGGCACGGCTTCCGAGTCTCCGCTGGCGAGCACTGTCCCTTTGAAGAGCCGCAAGTGGGTTGCTCTGTGGCTAGATACAGGCTGTGTCTTTTATTGGGGTATCTTCATTTGTCGGTCAAAGGACATGCTCTTTTTAGGTCACTTGGAGCTTCTTTCACCCTACCGTCAGAGCTGTATCTCATTCCTCCTCTTGAAATCCCTTCGTGAATATGTCTTTGGGGCAAACTACAAAGGATTTTAGCCTCTTAGCGGTTCTTCCTACACAGCCTTCTAAAAATGGTGCCTCGCTCTTGTCCTCGAGGCACTTTAGGCTATACATGTGGTGACTTAATCCTTGGAAGATGTGGGAATCCTCAAAACTATGTGCTGGGATTTGGGGTGGAATCTCAATTTCCTTCCTCTCAGATAGAGCACCATGAGAAAAGGCCGTGGTGGTTGCAGGAGCCATCTGTTAGAAACGAGCCGTGATTACCAGGGCCCAGAGCAACCATCGCACCCCCCGGGCCAGCCTCCAGGTCTTTGAGCAGAGAGCTGGAGTTCGCTCTCTTTTCCCTTGCCTCTGCCAGGAGATGAGGCGGGACAGGGGAGAGAGTAGTCTTGACTCCAGAAGCCTGTGAAACCGGTATTTTTTTAACTCCCTAATGGTAAGAGCAGTTTTATGACAAAGAATCCTCTTTGCTGAGGCAACCTGTGGAAGAGCCCGTGCTCCCAGAATGGTTGTCTTGAAAGCATTTACAAATACAATTGGCTGAAACTTGAAAAATGTGAAACGCTCGCTTAGGGGGAAAAAAAAAAAAAAGCCGCCTTCTGTTAGACTAGTTCTGTAGAATAAAAAAAAAAAAAAAAAAAAAAAAGGAGGAGGGGGACAAAAGCCAAAAACGGAGATTACACATTCCTCTTCTGCTTAACGCCTTGAGCAGAGGTTGGCCTGCCATCACTGGAGCCCTCAGCCCCTTGTTGGGGCGGCAGCAGGCAAATCATTACAATTTGGGAAAATCAGCCCTGGTTTTGACCAGGTTGTTTTTCTCAGCGGCGGCGGTTGGGGTCACGGGCTCCCAAAGGTTATTTCCTGCCGCACAGTCAACCGGCCAAACAACATTGTTCTTGGGGAGTGCCAACTCCAAACAACATTATGCCCCCAAGCGATTGTTTACCTAACACGGTTTTTGCTTTATTTTTCTTCTCGTGCTACTTTGTTTCTGTTCAGGCTCTCACAAAAGGTAAAATAGGAAATGGTAAAATACAAAGAAGTAGGGGACAAAGCAGTGCAAAGAAAAGATCGATGCTGGTTCAGGCTTGGTTGGGGAAAAATGTGACGTATAGGAGGGCCTCGAAACCTGAACGGGTTCTGTTTTCATCTATTTCAGCTTTGAATATGATCGGCTTATACGTGCTTAATTATTTTCATGCCTAAAACAGTACAGGAAGCTGCAGAGAACTGAAATATATCGTGAGATTTATGAAGGAATGGTCTGAAGAGCTTTCATATGTAGTGTATAAATGTCATCCGCATCTAAATACACAGTGGACTTGCACGGTACCCCAGAAGGAGAGAGGTCTTGTCATGAAGCATGACAAAGCAATTATCAATCTCACCGAAAGGGAAAGCAGGGCTAAAAAAGCACCGGGGACAACTGAGAGAGGGCTGGAACGTGACAAGGAGATGGAAGGAGAGGCCAAGGACAGGTTACCGGAGAAGCGGGCCTGAATCCAAATACTCCAGATGCAAAATCCCTCCGTTTTGGTAAACTTGGATTAGCATTTAAGAACAAACAGAAGAACACAGCTGGCCGCCTAGCTCTATCATTGATTAAACAATATCTGAAAGTCTTTGAAGTCCGGAGAAGTTTGGGGAGCTCAGTCTTGCAGTTTATCTGGAAGGGTTGAAGTATTCCTTCCTGGTTTTCTGTTTTAGCACCTCTGCAAAGGGTCTTTCTAATGAGCTAAATATATAGAAAGGTGTAGGGAGAAACCTGGGATTCGTGTGTGGAAAAGATCTATTTAGAGAAACCCTGTAGTAATGGTACTCGAGGCAGTTTTTAGATGCTGTCTCCAGAGACGCCCGTCCTGTGCGGCTCCCAGCTCCCCCGTTCAGCGCACAGCTTTCCTGTTGGCATCACTCGCGCCTTCCCACTCAGGATGTTGTGAGAGAGAACTGCTTCTGACTTAGAAAATTACCTTTCCGAGCCTGATTTGTATATAAACACGGGGTTTTTTCAATACGGGGGGGAGGGAGGGGGACGTAAAACCTGGAGTTTTAGGCTCTTATCGGTGTGCGTAATTAAAAATTCACAGATGTGGGGGAAGAAATGAGCTTAGAGGTCAGAAGGCAGAAGTGGGATGCAGAAGAGTTTTGTTTGTGATTCTTCCACTATTTCTCATGAATTCACTCTCCCCTTGTAAAAAATGAGAGTAAGACTATCTCCGTAAAGTGTTTAAGATGACCTCATGGGAGGCAGTAAGTGTGAGCTATTGTTTGTAACCGGGAAAAAAACCGTGGGTGTTTACAAACGCCTGAAGGCCAGGATCCATCCCATAGGGCTTTCAGCACCCGGGAGAAGGTGCTTGATCTCATCTTCTCCGCTGACTTTTCGTGAAACTTAGAGGAGCGGTGTCCGTACCTTAGTCACCAGTTATGTGCCTGGAGCAAGGCAGGATGAGTCTGGACCGCGGTTACTGTGGTACCACGGTGCTTACGTTTCCATCTGGCTTTGACTGGGCTTTCTCCCTGGCGTAGGTTGGTTATTCTACAGCGAGACTTGGGCAGGCTTCATCGCATGAAATCTGTTGCTCTCTTTTTTCCATGTAGCCAACAAATAGAAAAACTAGCATTGCAAATTTGTTCATTTCAAACTGTATCAAGGAGGAGAATTGTTCTATTTTCATCTCAAGCGTTTTGTTCACCGTCATCCTCAAACCCTGAGGAGATGGCAACGAGTCTCCTGGCCTGTAGTCACCTTTTGCGTGTTAGTGATCTTTCTTTTCTTTGTGATAAACTATCACCGAATCATTCAATTTGCAGAAGGATTTATAATCTGTCAGGAAGGGCTCTCTTTGCCAGGATTACAAATTTTTAGCCCAGTCCTGAGAGGTGTTTTGAATGCCCTTAGCACTTCCTCTCAGTGATTGTAGTCCTCCTTTAATTCCCCGTTATTACTCTCAGTGGATTAGTTTACCTCTAGTAGATTTTGTGACTGTCGCAATGTCGTATGGTTGTCTGTGCAGTATCTGCGACGAGGTGACCAGGCAGAGAAGCGTTGTGCCGCCGTTGGAGAGCGTCGGCATGGATGCGAGAGAGGAATTGAGAGCCCCGGACTCAGATGAGCTGTGTGCGTAGGAAGTGGGAGTTTGGCTTGGCACTGGGAGCAGGAGCGGGAAGTCATGTACGACGGTTACTGATCCCGCCTCACCTCAAAGCAGCCGGTTCTCTCTAGGTATAAATTACAGTTTCACTAACTGGCTTCGGAGCCAAATCAAAAAGGCCTTTTCGCGAGTCCTGGGAGTTTTGCTGGAGTAAAATCCCTGGGTCTTCAGTGGCGAGCGTGAGCTTTGCTCGCTCTGTTGTGCTTCGGACAGTGAAAGCCTGGCTGTACTGAAATCCCTGGCAAACCCGTCACTGCCTTCAGCGGAGACAGGACTCCCTCCTCTGATTGAATGATATAGGGCCATGTTTGGTCTGGGATCTTAAGGAAAGTTTAAAAGTGTTTAAATCCTTGGTGAAAAAAAAGGTTCTGTTTGTTTTCTTGTCCGTTGTTAGCAGTGGACATTTCTTTTTTAGATAAGTTTACGGTGGTATGTAATTCCAGTGTCCGAAATGCCAACTTCCTCCAGTAGCTGAGCTATTTTCTGCTTTTGGAGCACTTGATTACAACTCAGTAGAGAGTTGAACAACTTCTGGCTTAAATATTGGTGAGTTATGTATCAGAGCAATTGTAACAGCTTTATAAAGATGAATGTCTCGTTGCCTTGAAGAAGATGCTCCCTACGCTACAGCGTTAGCTAGATACATCTATTCACCATTTGTGTGAAATGCCGTAAAAGTTTCCAGCGTTCCACTGGCAAACATTTACTTGCTTGTGCATATACGTGTGTGCGTTAACGAGAATTATAGAAGGAAATTGATAGCATTGCTAGATCAAACATAGATGTTTGAAATAGGAACGGCTGCTTTGCTCAGATGAGTGACTGCCTACCGAAGGGCTTTCTGGGGTACGGGACCCTCCTCCTCCTCGCAGGTGAGCACCGCTTCCCCTGTGCAGGGCGCTCCGCAGCAGCCCAGGCTGCGTTACAGCTCGCGGGATGAGCTGGGACGAGTCGCTTCCCTCCTGCTGCCTCAGTTTCCCTCTATTCAAAATGAAGTGAGACTCTCGTTCTTAAGACTTTGAGACCTATGGATCAAAGCTGCTGTGCAGCCCCTGGAAATTATCATTATCATCAAGTACTTTTCTCTTTAATAGCTGACTGTTCATACCGTTCAGAAACTACAAGAGCGTCCCTGTGTTTTGCAGTGGCCACCGAAATCTTTATGGCTAATCTGAACAGGATGTTATAAACCAACTGGATACCCTGGATGACTCTGTGCAGATGCTGTATAGAGACATCTTCCTTATCAGTAAAAAAAAAAAAAAAATGTTAAAAAAAGAGTTTTTCTGAAGCCAGTGCTTTCAGAAGCAATCTGAAACAGTTCTAATGCTGAAGTAGCTGTGATTTTTTTCTGGAAGTAATAACCCACTTGCAGATAAGTGTTTAGGGTAAATTTAGCCTGTGTTTGCTTCAGGGAGACTCGTATAGTGAGCTTTGTACCCCAGGTTCGGGGAAATGGTTTCTTTTGACTGGTTAGCTTAATAGAGTTTAAAAAAACCCTTTCATTACTGTAGCCGCTGGTCTTAATACTTCAGCCCTCCCCTTTCTCCCGGGCAGGCTGCAGGGACCCCTGGAAGAACATGCCGATCCCTTCCCCCCCTCTTACTAGAGAGGGGTTGAGTCCCACAGAATTTGAGCTCTTTTGTCACGTCCTGGTGCTGCAACTTCCCAGGCTGCTTTTTATGCCCTATTTTACTTCCACTTCTTTCTTCATTTGTGTTCTCCTCCTGGGCGTTTCTTACACACCCGCGGGTTATCCTTTCCTTAGGTTTGCAGAAGGTCTCCCACCGCTTTTCCAGCAGCACGTTGTCCGTTCGTTCAGATCCCTTCTTAAAACGTCTTCCAGGAAATTCTTCCTCCTTCGCTGTCAGTAATAATTTCTCCCACATTCTCCTTTATCGTTTTTTCTGTGTCCTGTTCTCTGTTTTCTGTCAGAGTTTCTGCGAGGCAGGGAGCGTGTCTGTTCAGATTGTTCTTTACCATATATATTTTAAATACATGCTATGAAATACTGCTCATATTAGAACCTTGAAAAAGAGAATATTAAGCCTTTGTAAATATTCACCAGTATACCTCTGGTGCTTTGTAACATCCTAATTCAAAGGGTACAAGAAGCCAAGAGACTCGTTCAGCATGAGCTGGTGTAGATCCCAGGTGAAACCCCGGTTCCTGCGTAGCAGTGCGGCCCTGTGGCTACGCCTCTACCTAATAATAAATATGATGAAAAAAGCAGCTGCTACCATTTAGGAAATGAAGTGAATGAGTTCAATTCTATAATTTTCAGCGCTGAGACATGTCTAATAGGTGAGCTGAATTTGTATTTGGCTTTGAAAACATGTTATATTCAACTGCAGGTTTGCGTCCGTGTGTATCTGTCTGTTGTGTATCTGTGTTTTTCTATTCATTTATGTACAGTGTGTCCACGTGCACGTGCTATACGCTAACACACTAAACTACTGTGACCGGATTTTTATTCTGCATGAGTGTGCTATGAAGAAAGAACTCACTCGTGTTATACTACAGTAAAAGTGATAATAAAAAGACTGCATTTTAAGCCCGTAGCTAAATGGTTAGTTACGCATAAACATGCACACGTATTTGAGAGCAAAGGAGAGATATGTGGGAGATAAAAGGGAACAAATGGACAACTTATAATTACATGTATTTTAGTTCATCTGGTATCCAGATGATCATCCTTGATTCTGACGGTTTTGACAAATCAGTTTATTAGAACTGTAAATGTAACCCAGGACTGTGCAGTAGGCAAGGGAACACTGATTTTTTATTTTTTTTTTATATATTATATTCAGTCATTTCATTATTGGAGGTAAATACTGCTTGTACTTAGAAACACAACAGCTGGTCTCATGTGAGAAGGCAATCCACAGATTAACTTGCCAAATGTATTACCAGTTCATTTCACTAGACTGAGAACCTAAGGGTATTTTAATAGTTTTGACCTTGATCAGACAAGAAAAAAAAAAAAAATGCCCTCATTCTCAAGTGGAACCTGCGACTTAAACACTGATCTGGTCTACTGCGGCGGAAAGTGTGCCCCGGCAGCCGCCTCGCGAAGCAGGCTGAGAACCCGCTACTTTATAAAACAAACGGGTCAAATTCTGCGTTAAAAGGTGTGGTTGGGATCCTCAGGTTTGCTCAGGAGAAGAGATGCTTTGATTACTTCTTTTGCTGGTTTCAGAGCTGCTCGCGTGGAGCAGCCACGTAAGGGATGATGCTCTGCAAATTTCCATTTAAGCGAGGAGTGTTTAGTCATATGTTTGCATATCCAATTAGGCTTTAATGTGGACTTTTACGTTAAAAAAATTGGTTTTATTCAAATTGAAAGGCCAGATGTGCGCAGCCTCCTCCCGTACCCCGAGCCGCTCCTCCTGCCTATTTGCAGCCCTTGCTCCTGGCCAAATTTGGTGCACGGTGCTGCACACTCGGGACGCAAAGGGCGGTATAAACAGAGATAGGTGCGTATCCGGCACTGGGGAAAGGAGCTTTGGTGGAAATGAAATCGCGGCAGATCTTCCAAAGAGAGACTGTTTTTTACCGGTCTTTCCCCTGTAACGTTTTTTGTTCCATGAGAGTCTTTCTCTGAGGAAGGGGGGTGCCGGACCCTGCAGACCCTCTCGGGGCTGGTGGGATCATATTTAGCACTCTCGGCCGTTGCTGGCCCCGAGCAGCCTCTCCTGATGGGTCTCCCTGTCACCTCCCTGGGGACTTCTCACACCCAAACTTGCCCAGTGTTGAAAATCGGGCAAGATCAGGCTTATTCAGTCGGGTAAACTCGCTTGCTGGGGCCCATCCGGCTGCCGGCCTTTGAATTGAGGTCTCCAGTGTCTGCACGTAGACGTGGGCCTGACGATCTGCTTTCCTTCAGGAAGAGTTACGAGGGCTAAGGATTTAAGGGTGGGACTTCTGAAAGCTCTTGACATTGGCCTAATTCACTTTCCTTTGAAGTCGAGGGAGCTTTACCGTCAATGTCGTTGGAAGCAAAGCGCAGCAGACGCCAAGCGCTTTCCAAGCGCCATCCTCAGCTCCTGGCGCAGAGGAAAAAAGGGGTTGAGCTTCCCTGTCCTGTTTGGAGCTGTGCGCTCTCATCCTGGGGGCCACCACTTCTCCCTTCCCGTGTTTGAGTCTCTCCTTTCCTCAGCGTTCTCCTCCCCTGCTTCCTTCTGCCTGCAGCACCACGGCCGGGCACGAGTGCAAACAGATGAAGAGGCAAAACCTGGAAGACACCAGCCGGTCCTGACGGCGGCTGAAGCCTCAACGTGGATTTTGTGTCTAACTTTCCTGACTCATTTCTTAATCGGGTCTTTTTCAAAGTCTCACGGTCACTTACTGTTAATTCTCTGTAAGAACTCTTAGAAAGAATCTCGTTTGGAGATGTGGGATGGCCCAAAAGGCTGTAACGCTTTTTCCGTAAAACCTACATCTTATTTCACAGTCCTATGACTGCTTTTAAAAATAGCTTCTCCCTACATCTCCCAAATCCCTTCTCCTGTTCCATGATCTTTGAAGTGAGATAAACCAGACAAATATCAAAAATTTTTTTTTTTTTTTTACTTTTTTATAACATTTACCAGATTAGCAAATAGGGATTTACTTTGCGCTTCCCTTCTACTGTGCTCTTTCTGTAAGAGATAAGTAAAACTCTGTGTTATATGCGACTCCCTGGGCTGCTAAGCGTTGTGTCAGGCTCTCGGTTCCTGCGAAGGAAGAACAGATCCTTGAACTCGGATCTCTGCAACAAAACTCCTTCCATTTGATCTCTAAACCTGTTTGTAATTGCCAGATCTACAAATTATGTCTTTGGGGTGACAATGTCCATATAAATATCTATATATCACTTCATTTCATGTAACTAAGACATTGTGTCCATGGCGCGTTGGGAGACTCTGCCATGCAGGCTAGATCTTGCCGTCATCGATCCTACAAGTAGTCCTTCTTTTACCTAAAGTTTAATCGATCATAATCAGATTAAAGCACAGTTTAAAGATACAACTTCTAGATTCTTTCACTTACACCTGCTTTTGGTTGCTCAGCTGTATTTCAGAAATACTACAATCTACTTTCAGCCTGTTCGGGAATCACTGTTTACTATTTTGGCTTGAGCTTCTATTTCTTGTATGGGTGAAATGTGCACTGGGGATTGAGGATGGATGGTTGGAACAGGGGGCTTGTATGGTCCCAGAAAAAAAATCAATGTTGTGATATTTTCCTCTTGGATTCAGTAAAAGCATGTTTTGTTCTGTTTTTTTTTTCTTTTTTTTTTTTTTAATAATTAGCCTACGCAGAAAATCCTACATTTCCATTTAGTACCATTTCAAGTAAAAATAGCAGCTCTTTATTCCGTTATTTCCTTGGGTTTAGAATAGTTCAGAATCTGATTTTACTGAATGTTTAGGCTTCATTTGATAATAAGAAGGCAAGAGTAGTTTCCTTACCGCTATATTCTCCAACTGTATTTACTTTTTCATAGCAACACAGATTTGTATTTCTTAAGAATTTCAGGGTGATTTAAGCATCCATTAATGTCCACTTCAACATGTTTTTACTAGTTTTGACATGTAATTTCCTGAACACACTGACACTTCCCACCCTTATAGTCTCAAGGCAAATGTTGTTCCACCAACACTAATTTTCCCACTTGTTCACTAAATTTTCCTCTTTGATTCTGCTAGTTGGCGATGAAAAAAAGTTGAGTTTCCAGTATCAGCTCAGATCAATAAATCTGAAGGAGAAAAAAAGAGGAAACCTCAACTCAGGGGAGTCCCAGTCAGCAAACATTTACTGATAAAGAAAACACTCGTATATCTGACACGTCATCAGCTCCCAGTGTTTGCTTATGCCCCAAGTGCTTGTCGCTACAAGAAGAAACTTACTGCTACCGGAGCTGGGTTTCCACGGCCCTCCGAGAGCTGCTTTTAGTCAGAGCTTTGGTTATGAACCACCAAGTGAAACACAGTGGAGACTGCTGTTGTCAAGGAATCTTCCTCAAAAGATGAGTGACTTTCAGGGATGCTTTCAGAAACCCGCCAAGATTGCATTCGGTGGATGGTGGGAATGAAAGAGCGCTTGCTCTGTTACCCAAGTGTTGGGTCAACTTTGCTGTCACGGTGGATGAGATGTAGAAACATTGCTTTATAGTTGCTGTGGCTCGTGGTTTTCTGGCCCTGATGCTACAGCTGGGTTGGTGTTTATTGTTGTCAGTGGAATTTGACATTAATTTTTTTTTTAAATCTGAAGATGATACTAATAAGAGCAGGGAGTAATGCAGGTGAAGACTCAACCTCATACTGAGGAAGCCGTACAGTAATGCTTTTCAGTTAGTTCTGGGTCTTGGTTGTATTTCAGATAGGCTCTTAGTCTTATGAGCTGGAAAATCTTGAAACAAATACAGTAGGATAAGTTGTGGTATCTCCTCTGAGGAGCATTATCCACACGGGCAGTCCGAAGGGGATGCACGAAGTTGCTCAAATGCTTTGGGCCTGGATTTAAACATACTTGCACTGCAAGTATCTGGAAAGAAATGAAAACTTTGTTTACTTTGCAGTGTGTTACTTTCTTAATTATTCAGTAGACCTCTGGCAACTACCTCGAAGTACGAAAAAACTTATTCTGGTTTATTTTCTCTTTGTCTGCGGCATTTGATTTGAAAGGTGATCATCAGTTGTTGGAGTGATACTTGTGCAGATTAATTCCTTTTCCCAAGAGGTTGTCCCTTCTATATGGTCACTTAGCATCACATGAGTATGGTTTCTCTTTCTTGTTAATGCCTTAAGGTTCATAGTAAACGTAGAGGTCGGTGTCTGTGTGGAAGGGTTCTTTGCAACGGAGTTTAAACCCATCTCAGTATCTCTTGGGACTGAACGATGTTTAATGCTGTTATTTTAGAGAGAGCCTGAGCGTGTCATAGACAACTTTACAAATAACGTTATACCCTAAGTAGGGATTTGAGCTATAAATCTATTCTATACAACATGAAGAAGCTCTTAGACCGGGCAGATGGCTCAAGTGCCATGCTAGGAAGCACAAGGTTTGCAAACAGTCCTTTGAAGTGAAGGCTGGCAGAGCTATGAATCTTAGCAGAGGTGCTCTGCAGGGTTTACCTACCTCAGTTTCCCTCATTTTCATTATTTTTTGTAATTTACAGTAGATTAGGGCTTCACAGTACAAACTGGGTGAAAGTTGAGATCTCCCCTCAGAAGACTGGAGACCTTCAATACACTGATAGCCCTAATGTTTGCTCATTATTTTTGCAGGCAAATAGAGATTTAGCTTTGTTTATCTGTGGGATTAGTTGTTGGGATTGGCTTTGAAGCTCTGAGGATTATATTATGATGTTTGTGCACAACACTTTAGGAAATCTTTGCATTCCTGCAAGTATTGTAAACAGTGCTCATCTCTATGGTAAAAATAGTTAAACGGGAGCCGTGCAAGTGGCAGCTGGAGCGCCCTGAAGTCCCTATATCTCCATCGGGGACTGCAGCAGGGCAAAACGAGCTGTTCTTCCTACCCGGAGGTGTGGGATCGGCGTCTGATCCACCACTTCATTCCATGTGGGGTCAGCCCTGGGTTCCTTCCCCCGCGCAGCGGTGGGGGTGCCCGAAGGACCACGGTGGCTCTGTTGCCCCACAGGAGTGAGGGTGAGACCACCAACAAATTCCTTGTAGGCCACGGTAGTGACAGATGGTAACTACTTTCAATCATGACGAACTGGGCTGGATTTAAACTAGTGATTTAGAGCTGAAAGTCTCTGTATCCTATTCCCATGAGCCCTCAAGTACTCGGGGCACACCTCATTAGTTTGATGGGAGAGAGAGAGGTTTGATTCTCAGTGTTTGCCGAATGTCTGCCCTTTTTGTCTGCTTCACTTTCTCCAAGGACTCCCTCCGATAAATCTCTGTCTAATTTGAGATTAGGCTGTTAATTGAAAAAGGGGTCATTTCAATTTTTAAAGTCTGTTTCGCGCTCGGCCCCTGGACGGTGTTGAAACTGGTTAAAGATCTTTCTAATCTGGACTCCAGGTGAGGGTTCCTGCCTGTGGATGTGCTTTGCTGCCTGTCGGGGCGGCTCCGGCTGCTCCGGCGTTGGGACCGTGGCAGGAACCAGCTGGGGAGGAACCGGGAGCTTTCCTGGCCGGGTGGAGGTGATGCACAGGGCATTTGTCAGTGATTTCAGCGGGTGGGCTGCGTAGGCAGAGGCAATGCTGCTCTTGGTTCAATGGAGTTTTACCACTGTACGCCAGTATATTCACCGTAAATTAAAGTAATGATCACGTCCCGTCTGAATTCCTGTTTCTGATGATTTAATTTCTATTTCTGATGTACTCCGAGGAGGGGCTCTTTCCTGGAGACCTGAGTGTCTTCCTGAGCGTGACTTGGTGAAGCACTGAATGAAGTTCCCAAAGTCAAACAACCCTTAATATGCTGAAACCAGAGCTGAGTTGTACTCCTTAAGATCAAAATTGGGGTCAGAACCTAAAATGATTTTGAGGATATTGAGAGCTGCCCACTTAAAACCACCTGTTCTAGAAGGTAATGCAGCAATAAAAAAAATGTAAAGCAGAAATAAATGTATCTATTTGATAATAATACAAAAAAGTCTGTGTGCGTTTTAACATTTTAATGGGGAGGGGGTTAAGTTCAGCAATTTATTAACCAATAATGCCCTAATGGGTTCTTTATTTTTTTTCTCATTATCTTCATTTTTGCATTTTAGTGTTTATTCCTTTTTCCTTATTTGGGTTATAGCATCTCATTTTTTCTGTCCTTTCCTCTAGGAATAATGAAAACCAAAAATACCACACAGTAATGAGAAACAATAGTGTACAAAGATTAACGTCACAAACCCATCACTGACCTCAATAACATTTCACAACATTTAGTTTTCATTACAGTGAAATGTTACCGCATACTTTTTACATGAACTTCTGAAGAAAAATATATGATAGGGCTTTCCAAAAATACACATATGTTGGGAAATAAGACTTTTAAATCACGGGTTTTACACATACACTGATCACATTTGACGAATCAGATGTATGGTATTAATTACTCCGAACACAGGGCAAACAGTCTTAAACATTTAGAAAACAAAGATTTTCTGCTTTGCTGATACAGACACGTGTCAGGCATTCTTCAAAAGGTGCATTCTGACTCTTAGTGCTATTTGCTCCCTTTGGATGATGAAAGAACATTCAATTTTTAAATTGTATTTGTAAAAAGTATTGCTTGGCATAGAGTTTAGGAAAGAACATTTAGAACAGGTTGATCTGTAACACCACAAGCAGTCTGTTTTCTATCAGTGATTCCTAGCCAGCTTATTAAACAGATTTATACAATGAAAGAATCTAATAACAAAAACATTCACCTCCTTTATTACTTGGCATTATTTATGGCTCTTACTTTTTTTTAGCTACCTTTTTATATATCGGAATCTGCCAACATTGTATTTATAAAGTTTATGTACTAGCAGCATTTGTTGGGCAGGGATTTGGGTTACTTTATGTTTCTTTCCTCCTACACCTATTATTACTAAATCTATATACAAATGCTTGTAAAGATTTAAAAACGGGGAAAAAAAAATTCTGGAGAAAGGGAATGTTTAAAAAATTAATTAATTCTGGAGAAACGTTTTTTTTAATGTACTTACATTTTAGATATTCTCTCAATAATAATCAAAAATAATGGTGCTTATGACAGAGCCTATTCCAAGGCTGACTGTGTTCTCCCAAAATCTTCAGTGGTGAACCGTAGATCAGGAAGTGTTTACACACTGAGAAACGAAAAGTTCCTCCTATGGCCATCAATTCAAATCTCTAAATATCTATAATTACTATCCAAAGAACAACTTTGTCTTCAAGGGCTCCTTCCTTCCCTCCCTCCCTCCTTCCTTCCTTCTGTCCGTCTGTCTGAAGGCGACCGCGCTACAATGGCGCGTTTGTGGTCCCGAGATGGAGCGTTAATGGGAGCCATTGAGCCTTCTCCCCCCCCCAGGCTCCCCGTGCCAGCTCAGGGCTCCCACACTGGGGCAGGGCTGCCCCTGGCACAATTACAGCCCTGGAACTAAAATACAGTCTCCCTTTCCTATAGATTGTTCTTTCCTGGCAGGACAGATCTGCAGCTTTCGCCCGTGGCCGGGGCAGCCCCTCGGCCGGGGCCTGCTGAGGGACGTGACCACCTAAACCATTAAAACTGCTTTTTTTTTTCTTCTGGAAGGCCACTGCTTTCTTTGACGCTCCTGTGCGTGCACCAGACAGTCCCCGTGCTGAAGTTAGAAGTGCCTTGAGATGCCTTTTCTGTATTCAGAGAGACAAATACCGGATCATATCTGAAAGAGGGACTGGGAGTCTGATGGCAGTATAGTCTGGAGAAGGGAAGGCTCCGGGGAGACCTTATTGCGGCCTTCCAGTCCCTAAAGGGGCTCCAGGAGAGCTGGGGAGGGACTTTGTACAAGGGCATGGAGTGATAGCACGAGGGGGAACGGCTTCAAACTGGCAGAAGGGAGAAGTAGATGAGATATCAGGAAGAAATTTTTCCCTGTGAGGGCGGTGAGCCCCTGGCGCAGGGTGCCCCGAGAAGCTGTGGCTGCCCCATCCCTGGAGGGGTTCAAGGCCGGGTTGGACGGGGCTGGGAGCAACCTGGGCTGGGGGGAGGTGTCCCTGCCCAGGGCAGGGGGGTGGGACTGGATGGTCTTCAAGGTCCCTTCCAACCCAAACCATTCTATGATTGGACTCCGAGTTCCCTCCAACAAACCGTGAGTGGAGTAAGGACAAAAGCTGGTGGTTTGTTCCACCTTAACTCCCTGGTGAAAGGGAAACAGTTAAACCCTTGGAGATGCAGGGAGCCCCTGGTTTCCCCACGCAAACAATAGCAGTAAACTGTTAAAATAAATAAAAAGTGAGACATAGAAACAGGGGAAGTTTTGTATAGAATTCTCTTGGTTGTAAGCCGCAGCTCTCAGAGACACCCCATGACCGTGCTTGTGGCAGAGCACGCTGCTCGGGGCGTCAGCTGGGGCAAGTAAGTCTTTTTGTCCCCCCATCCCACCTGAAGCTTTTGCTGATTTATAAAGGATCAGTCCAGGAACGGACGCTCCGATACTGCCTCTCGGTTTGCTTTTGTCTCACCCCTCCAGAAGCGTTCCCCCCGAATGCCCATGCTTAAGCTATTTCAGAAGAAAACCTTTTTTTTTTTTTTTTTCCACTGAGGTTAACCAAGCCTCCTGTTTTGCTGTGCTCAGCAGTTAAGGCCAAAGTTTACAAGAAAGGTAATTACAATCTTATTTTTAATTGTAATTAACGATGAGTAAAGAATCAAAATAATCCAGCTACTCTTTTGCTGAACCGAAGCATTATATATAACGTGACAAAGAAAATGGCTTGCCCTTCAGCCATTAATTTTAGCAGCTCTGTTATTCCTAAATTACATAAACCTCTGGTGTCAGAGGGGAAAGAATACGAACCAGCTCAGATATTTCACGGGGATACGTTGCCCGTAGTTGTGTCAGAATGTGCAATGCTTTTGAAGCACTTCAGATTATGATAAATTAGAAATACGTAATTAAGAAAATCAGGAACTCCGAATAAAGAGGTCAGGAGTGAAGAATGTTGGGAACGACTTGCAAGCGTCTCTGGGTACGTAAGATCCGTACCTGAACTTAGTCTTTTGAAGGGAGTCTTTAGCATTTATTGCAAAAGACGTTGGAGAAGAGCGAGCGTGGCGAGGAAGCCGAGCACGGTGCTGGTTTAGGGAACAGCACCGCCGTAAGGAGACATCAGTTGCTGTAAATGGTTGAGAGACACATTCATATGTATATGTAGAAGCATATTCCACATAAGATGTAGATGGGAAACATTTTGACTCTCTTATTCCTAACTATATTCACTGATTGTGACCCAGAATCAAATTCTGAGTGTTTGCTGCTAATCGTGACAAATGGTGCTCTTTCTGAACCCTTTATTTAACTGGAATTGAACTCCTGTTTTCTCACCTGACACTCTCCTATACTGTGGTCACTTTTCTTGTGTACGTGGTAGACAGTGTCAAGGGAACCAAGGAGGTATGAGGGTCAATGGCACCACTGGCGATAAAGAAAGAAGTTGAACCAGTCCTTGAAAACACAGCAAAATGTCAGATGTCCGTCTTTAAAGCCCAGACCGAAGCGGATTTTACTTGTGCTGCTGGCACTTACACGGCCAAAAATCCAAGCCGAGACGGACCTTGGCAGCATTATTAGGGTGATCTTCATTTAAAGATGAACTATTTTTGAACAATTTCTCCACTGTATCTGACACAAACAGGCTTTTCTTCGACACCAGACGTGCATGTCTTCTTGCTCCAACTATTTTTTTCTTGAACAAACATATGTATTGTAGCCAATGCAAGGAAAATCCCACTCACTATTTATGTTTAAGTTCCCTATGTCCCATTAACAATATCCCAGTGTACTCCTGGCAGTATAGCATCTTGATCCAGCTCCAGCACTGTTTTCCTGGATTCCCCTTTGGAGACTTAAGTGCCACAAAGCAATTGGTCTTATTTAGTGAGCTTCCATCCCAGAGGCTCTATTTTTTGGGCACTAAAATAGTTTCCTGTCCCTTTTTACAATTTTTGCTAAGTAGAGAGCACCTCTCACTGTGAATCCGAACCAAGAATGTTTATCGGGACACTTAGCAACACAGATTGCAACCGCTGAAACTTCATTACGCTTAAGGGTTTTATTTGCTGTCCTATGACTCTTCTACACGTACAGGAGGTCTCATTTTGGTGATGCTGCCGGCCACCGTGCAAAGAATTATTATATGCACATTATTTGAATATATTTGAACCAGCATATAGCTCTCAAAGGGCAAAAGCTTTCTGTAGGGAAAAGGATCCTGCTGCTGCTGCGTTTCCTTTGAGGCTGCTCTGCTGTGTTGCAATATATAGATGCAGATACAGAAACAAAGATATTTGGGTTTGATATATGTTTGGTGTATATATGTTCGGTATATATGTTGTGATTGTGGGCCTATTAGTGTTAAATGCCACCAACGGATCTGTTGAGTGATTTCTGTAAGTAATAATGTGGAAAAATAACAGAATAGTGACTGTTCATCGCACAGACAGGCTTAGAGGTGAGCGAAGCCAAAGGTGTAGCACTGCCCTCTCCCCGGTTCGCTCGGCGCTCGCGGGACTGCCGCAGCCTGTCCCCTCAGACAGCAGCTAGATTTGGCTCGGTGCGATCGCGGCAAAACCAAACCAGCGATGTGACTGACGAGGTTTTGGAAAACAGCAAAACAGGAGGGAAAGTAGCACTTGGTCGAATCGTTAAATTAGAAAGATGTACCCAAGCATAATGTCTAACAATCCGGCGCTGCCAATCAGAATTACCTGCTTGCTTTTTAATGTATTTTGGTATTTTAGATCGCCGGATTGCCCACAGCTAATACTTAGAAAAAGTAGTGTAGAGAACTCTCTTGCCCCGCCGCGTACGCTCAGACTCCATTGGCGTTTGGCAGCCGAAGCCCTGAATGGAAAGCTAAGCCTTCTCGCCGGCTGGCGTCAGATTCCTTGTGGTTGCTCTTTGTTTTTGTGGACACAGAGATTTAGATGTCTGCAGTCCCTTGAAAACCAGCAAGATGTCTGCTCGCTGGCTGCTTTCGATTCATTCCGACACCGCGAAACACGCCCCTTCGTTTCACCTCTTTGTCAGCAGCAGAAGGGCTTGGATGCTCTGCAAAAGATTTGATGACACGGTCAAAATGTTTTCACTCGAATGCAACCCGGTGGCGACCCCACAATAAAGGCAATGGGAAGGAGCCACGCAAAGATCAGACGCCAATAAAGCCAGCAGTTAACCTCTCCGGCCTGACTTTAAGGCGCGCTCTGCCTAAGAATTTGTAGCTGTATTTTAGCACCTAATGCTAAGAGACCTGCAACTAAAACCTTCCTTGGTAAACTTTTTCCCAATTTAGCTCTCTTAGCTTTTTTTTCTTCTTTAGCTTTTTTTTTTCCTCCTTTTTTTCCTTTTTTTTTTGTTCTTTCCCTTTTTTTTTTTCTTTTATCCATTTTTTTAATTTATTTTTTAGTATAAAGGACAGTTAGGTACATTCTTCTTTGGTATCAATAAACACAGCCTTTGTACCAATTAAAAACAGTGTAATGTTATGGACTATCATTGCATAACATTTATTGTAGTATATGTTAATGCAGATTTATTTTGGGATGGAGCCTGACTGTTTTTGTTAGCTTAGCTTTGGAAAGCTGGATTTAAAAGCTACCCTCAGCTCGGTAAGTTTTCTGTCCTGTCAATGTCAGCCATTGATTTATCCAAAAAGTCATATTGTTTACAACGGAGACGTTAAATCATAAAACAACTTTCATTGTATCCTGTGCTCAGATAGGCAAAAACATTTCCTAACTGTTAAACCAGCTGGTCTGATCTTTAATGACTTTGGTTCAGTGGCCAAATCTACTTCTTTCTGCTGTTATAATGCAACATTAGATGAGTTACTGTCTCTGAAATTGCTGTCAGTCAGGCTCTGTTTATGAAGGATCGTGGTATTTTTCATAAATCATTTTTTTCTTCTTTTACTGTTTAAAGGATAATAGTACTGTAGCTTTGCAATTGTTTTATGAGGCAGTAATCTTGTTCCTGTGAGGATAAACCATGAGGCCAAAGGCAGGGCTTATCTCCGGAGAAGCCAGTTATTGCCGAGGAAATCGCTACAAAACATCAATTATCGCTACCGTGGCGCAGGTTTTACCCCTTGGAAATATCAAGGACAAGATTTTGTGTCAAAAATAGCCCATACGATGGGGCCCGTCAAACCGAAATGCAGGATTTAGGGGATTCTGTTGCAATTAGTTCACGGTCTTCTGCGGTAAGTCTGCTTGAATATTGAAGGCCAAAATCCTCGGCCGTTGCTGCGCAGCCGTGCAGGTGCCCACGGCGTGGGAGCGCTGCCGGCGTGGGTCGGGTGCCGCAGGCGGCTCTGCTCACCGATCAGCCACATCGTGCTCGTGCCGTGAAGAGCAACCCCTTCTCATAAAAACATACGGAGATTTTCTAGTTCGCTCTGAGCTCCTTCGTTGTGTCTTTAATTCAGGCTGCAGGAGGAGCGTTTTCCAGCTGCGCTCCGAGGCTGACGCAGCGCCGGAGCCGGAGCAGCGACGCCGTGGGAGCTCACTGCCTGTGGCTAGACCTTAAGTTAAAAACATTTTTAGGCCTTTCTGCATTTAAAAGCAACCAGGAGAAAGCAGCTCGCAGCAGTGAAGGCGGCACCGAGCCCGAGTTTTGCAAAACGTGAGCAGTCCTGGGCACGGTTCCTGCGGCGGGCCGCGTCGCACGCGCCGGCTGGGACGTAAGGTAGCACCTCACTGGCCAACTGCTACACGTCCTGCATTGATGCACTCTGTCCTTAAGAGGTTTATTCAATTAACAGTTTAAACTTTCATTATATTTTGCCATTTGCTGAAGAGGATTCTTACGCCTTTAATAGTTTTATGCATTTACCCATTAGTCCTTTAAGTGGGCTGGCGTGGACGAGCTCTGCCATTTTCCCAGCGGGGCCCAGGGCGGGCAGAGCAGACAGTGATACATGGCACGTGTCGCGGCCGTTTGCGTCTCCCTGACCTCCTCAATCCATCTCTCTGAAGGTTGCTGTGCATTAATCCTGAGGCAGCTGCCGGCGCAGCCGCTTCTGTAGGTGCTGGGGCAGGTAGCCAAGGGCTCAGGTAGCCTCTTTGCGCCCCGGGCAGTCGAGGAGCCCGGATTGGCAGTATATTTTCATCAAAACAGAAACGCAGAAGAAAATGACATATGTTCTTTAACCTAAGGACTGCTGATCACTTTAAATACTTTAAATTAATCCAGCTTCATTTGTTAAAACTAGCATCATCTGCTTAACGACGAAGGGTATGCCGTTTTATACTTAAAAACAGGCACCCCAACAAATCTTTCAAATCTTCCCCCGATGCTTTACGCAAGATCGTCTAACAGTCCTTTTACGGCCATATCAATATTCTGTGTCAGCCTTTCTCCATATTCCTTTTCAAATTCTTACCACGCAGCGGTACGCACTTTTGGTTTCCTTACGTTGGAGGTATTTCTGTCCGTACAGAGCGAGCTGGGCAGGTCACGGGATTTGTCCGCTTCCAGTCTGCTTTTGAGGGAGCTGGGGCTGCGGGCAGGAGGCTGGCCCCTGCCTTTGCTTCATCGGCAGGTTAATTCGTGTACTGGACCTGCAGATTCTTGCCAGTGTCGGCGGCTTCTGTAAGCCAATTTTTCAGCTCTGCTTGGCTTGCGGTCACGGCCGAGAATCAAACGCTTGCTGCCTTAGAAAGGCATTTTTAAAAAGTAAAATAAGCAGCGGCCGTGTAATTAGAAAAATGTTCAGAAACGCAATAATAAATCGGATAGTTATTTCTTGTAGAAGCCCCATGGAACGGTAGCTGCTGCTGGAGGCAGTTATTTCAGACCCCGAGGAAGGACAGAACCCCGGCTTATTTTATTTCTGGCATTTTGTACTGAAATAATCAGCATATCACATCATGAAAATAATTACTGCAAGGTCTCAGACCTTTGAACGGCTCTGTCCTCTTGCAAACAACCCTTAAATCTATGGCCACCAGAGAAAAAGGCATTCCTGGTGCCGTGCCCTTAGAAATCACTTCCATTTGGGTTTAATAGAGCTGGAGCCTGTTCCCTTAGGGACTGCTGCCACCCTTTATTTGCCATTTGTCTCTGCTCTTGGGTCTGAAGTTGGAGAGGAGAAACAAATCTGTTAAAATTTGCTCTTCGGTTTTTATACTGCGTACAGGCAGTGAATAGTTACTTTTGGTCCCAGTTTTGTAGGCGCTATTTGTTTATAAGTTCTCCAGTAAGGTCGGTGTTGACACGTCAGAGAACGTTCAGCTGCCTTTAAAAATAAGGAAAAATCTTGCAAAAAAACCACTTGTGTAGGGGATTGCTTCTCTCATTGCTTCTATCTCCTTCTCCTAGTAATAATTGGGATAATTATTATACCTGTGTTAAATTGAGCGCATTTAATTGATGTAATTTATGGGAACGTGCGTATTTGACTAAGAGGCAGTCGATCTCCTGTGTAAGAAGCAGGCAGCTGACAGGGGAAGGAGACGTAAAGTCAGCGGTTTTCTATCAACAGGCTCGAAAGCATCTCCTGGGTAGTTTCAGAAATAAACCCGGCTGAATCATACCCCGCGGTTTCCTACCGAGCGAGAAAAGCGCGGGCTTCCCTTTAAATCTGGCTGGGAAGCTAGGCAGGGCGCAATGTTTTATTCGAGATGTAGCCCCCTCGGAAAGCCGTGGTTCTGCAGCTTTCAGTGGGGAATCTCATGGAAACTCTAAATATCAATTATCTGTAGGCCTGGCGACCTTTCCTTCTTTCATTTGCCCGTCCGCTTGCTGTAAAGAATAATGCGTGAAAACCCGTGAAGTTCTATATTAGCGGAGTGCGCGGCTGTTTTCTTATTTCTTATCTTTCTTTCTGTTACGCTTTCTTATATCGCCATCAGTTCCCAACCTGTTGGCTGGCGCCTCGTGTTCTGGCAGGGCGAGCGCCTCCGAAGAGGAGGAACAAGAGGTAAACGGGCACAAACGTGACCGTGGGAAGTCCCATCTCAACCTGAGGAGGGACTTCTCTCCTGTGCGGGCGGCAGAGCACTGGCACAGCTGCCCAGAGAGGGGGGGAGTCTCCCCCTCCGGAGCCATTCCAGACCCACCTGGAGGTGTCCTGTGCCACTGCTGGAGGTGCCCCTGCTCTGGTGGGGGGTGGGACGGGGGGAGCTCCAGAGGGCCCTTCCAGCCCCCACCATCCCGGGATGCTGTGACAGCGCCACGCGCCCTGACCGCCGCGGCTGCGGGAGGAACGCCATCGGGGCGCGCAGGGATGCTCGGCCACCTCCGGGCTCCCGCCGGTGTTCGGCAAGCGGAGCGGCTCGCCGTAGCCCTCCTCCGCTCCCCGGCCAACAGCAGTGTTGTCTCAGGCGCTGCTTTGCAGCCTCCTTTGCTGCGGATGTATTCTTTTCAGCCAAATATGACCACCTGCAAGTTTGTGCTGGTGTTAGCATTTTCATCTCCCATTATTCAAATCCAGCTGGCTTTCCTTTGAAGTGAGTTCCCTCATGTTAAATGTTAACTGTAATTTCTCTTGGCCAAAGAAACAGATAGCGCATTCTTTCCTGTCTGTGTGATAATGGCCACAAGTGTGCTGGCCGCCTTCGGCCCGACCCACCGCTGCAACTCGTTTCTCTCCGCACGCAGGAATGTCGACGCTGGGCTCCGCCGCAGGGACCGGCTTCATCCTGCGAAAAGCTCTGAGCTGAGCCCAGCCCTGAGGACTGTCTCCACACATCGGCTGTCTCGTGCGTCCAAACCTCTCTGCCCAGACTGGCGTGTGCTTAGGGTAGAGAAAAATGACCAAAAAAAAAAAAAAAAAATCACATCTATGGGTAAATTTTGTACAACCCCAGAGTTCAGGGGTTTGTTGTTTTTTTTTTTTTCAGATTCGCGCAGGCTAACGTTTTGCTTTTTCCAGCTGTACTAGCATTTTTCTAAACGTATTTCGGTGCTTATCCTTGCATTAAGCACAATAGCAATGGAGGGGGAGACTTGTGACCATTTGAACTGGAAATCCCCAGAGAGCTTTTTATTCTAATAAACCAGCAAAATATTGGATACATGACACCCCTTACATCAAACTCTATCATATTAAGGAAACCGTAGAACTCTGGTCTGCAGTCTGGCCTGATACATTACAATCCATCTGGGATTGGTATAAGAAATAATTACATCTATTTATTTATTCCACTGTCAGAATGTTGACACTAGTTTTTCATATTGTCTCTGTCATGAAGAATCGTAATTAAATAACATGTCAAATGTATTGATCATACATTTATAAATTTGTTTGATATATCATAGAGGCCTTTTGTTATTAGGGGATATCACAAGATTAAAATTAAAGTTTGCCAAGCCATCTACCTCATTCTACATAGGACTTTTTCCTCCTAATTAACCACAAAATTTTGATGGCTTGTCATTCCGATATTACATAAAGTAATCTCTTCCTTTTCATTTGGAGTTCGGTATACCATTTCCCTTTGACCAAAATCTGGCTAGATACGTACAATCATATTAGGCTCTGAAATGACATACTTCTGTTGTGGGTTTTTTTTTTCCATTTTTCTGTCCTAATTCCTCTACTTAAGAGGCACTGTCTTATCACAAAGAAGATCAGCTAGAGCTCGCCTTCGATTTTTGTGCTCTTTCTGCACAAAGCAGGGAGCGGGAGCCTTGACCGCCGTCATTCCTTCCCCTCTCTTCGTGGCCGCGTGGGGACCCGACCCAGATACGCGAGTGGGCGCCAGTCGGCGTCGCTGGCCGTGAATACGGGAAGCTCTGTCGCAGCTCCAGCTCCGCGACACGCTCCCACCTTTGGGGAAAAAACAAAAACAAAAACGATTTTTAGGAAGCTGACAGGGACAAGGAGAATCGGTAACTTGTGTGTCTAAATGGTTCTGTTTCATCCAGAGCAAATACAGTTTGCAAAGAATCGTGTTCTCCGTACTCCCCACGAGTTACTTCAAAGGATAAAGAGATGTAAATAAATAGGCGTTTGTTGTCCCTTTTTGATGTGTTTTCTCCTGTTTTCTGTAAGAACATAAGCTAGGAAGGTTTTACTCAGATTTGGTGGCAGAACACATGCATTAAGATTAAGTTTCTTTTTAAAATTTGCATTCTTTGCTTTGTACGTTTCCTAAATGGGGCAAGAGGGTTTCTTAGTATGTCTTAGTATTAAAATCTAAAGTAACAGACCTTCATTCTAATGAGCTTTGTAAATCTGACCTAAAAAGTGTCGCCTGGAGTCTTTGAAATGAGTTTCCTACAACTTCCTCTGATCTGATTGTGTGTTTTAGGGGAGGTTAAATGGGTTAAGATTCTTAGCTGTCCTAAAGCCATCGGAGTGATTCCTTATTAATCTTTTTCACCCCCTAAGACATCATCTACAGATCTAGGCGGATTTAGTACATAAGATAACATAGTCAGCCCTGCCATAACTATCCCCGCGGCTTCTGAAAGGACAAAAGGGTGACAAAAATATGCAGAAACGCTTCCAAAGGTTCATGTTAACAATCCTTTCCAGTCTTTCCCTCGCCCGTATTCAGCTCTTGCTTGTTGCATAAGACAAGTTTTATCGTCATAGGATAATATCTCTGTAACTTGTGATCTAAATTACAAAGAAGGTTGTTGTGCTCCGTGTCCTATGGCAAAACTTGTGAGCAGAAGACGGGGTCTTCAATTAGCCCGATTGCCGCCGATAACCAAGAGCTTCTTGTTCCTGCAGGCAGGGCGCTCGGCGGCCGGGCCAGCAGCTCCTCCTCCCTGCCTGCTCCCAAACGGCTTCTCCCCAGCCCTCCCCTTGCCGCACCCTCGCTAGGGCCGCTGAGGTCTGCACGGAGAGGCCCTGCTGACGGCCAAACTTTCCAGAGCTTTAATTCAGCGAGAGAAATTTCCTTTTCACCAAGTAAATAACAGAAAAAAGGTAACAATCCGGAGGTGGTTGCATTCATCTGAGTGATCGATGCTTCTTCTGTCTTAGGCATCCTTCGACGTAACGGGGTAGTTCGGGGCCTTTCCTTCCGCTGGGAAGCTCATACAGCAGCATTGCACCACTTTTACCATAAAGATGCTTTTTTCGGAAGAAAAAAAAAAAATCTAGTTATCCTTTGGCATGGACCACATATGTTACGTTTCCTTTCTACCCCGTTCAAGTGTTACAGCCGCATGGCAGCAACGGTGTTTCCAGTTCCACCCTCTTCTGCTAGAGCTAATTTGCTCCTCATCATTTGCTGTGCAAGAAAATGGGAGCGGGGTCTGTGGCCAGAGGAATTTTATATGGCTGTCCGGGGCCTAACAGCGTTTGGGAACCTTAGGTGTTGTACAAATAATGGTAATATAATTTCAGGGATCAGCTGCCATTTCATCAATGTCAGGAGATTGTCAATCCCTTCCATGATTTATGGTTGTGAAAATACAGAATGATTTGTAAAATAACAAGCAGCATCCCCTGCCCTGAATGGGGTATTTTAAAAACACAGCAAACTGAAACATGAAACTATTTTGGAAGAATTTTCTCAGGATTTTGAAGTGCTTGCCTTAGCATTGAGCTCCCTGTTGACATAAGTGTTCCTTAGTCCTTTGCAGGTGCTACTGGAGTCTCATGGAGCTCTCAGGAACCCATTACAGTCTTTTGGTCTCAAAAAAAAAAAAAAAAAAAAAAAAGAAAACCACTTAAAAATAGCGAGTGGCTTCTTCAAAGCTGGAGCGCCCTGATAAGTGACTTAAGTGTATGGTTTTCCATGTGTTTTAACGCTTTCTGAAATGTAAGAGCCCGGCCCCACAAACCCTGCGGGGCCAGCGGTCCCTGCAGCCGCCGTCTCGGCGGGGTCATCGCCCCGCCCTCCCTTCCGTAATATACTTAAGCGTACGCTTAACTTCTTCCACGCTAAGGAGAGCGTTTAAGCACGCTTCTTAAATCTCGGTGCCTCTAAATCAAGCGTATCTTTAAAGTGCTCTTCTCAACTGGCCAAACGTCCGGTGGCAAACCTCAAGGAAGGGGTGCGAAGAACTGAATATAAATAAAACATTGCGTACCTAAAGCGGGCGGTCGCTCGCTCGCGCGCACGAGCCCTCGGGGCGGTGGGCTTCTGCGGGACCCTCCCTGGCTCCTCTGCGAACTCACCTGCGCCCCAGGGTGGCTCCTTCAGACTTTCCGCGCCGGTTTTCCCCTCTCCAAAACGGGGCTCGTGATTTTATTTTCTGACTGTGCTGCAGATATTTATAAAGTGGATTCAGGTCGCCGGGTCATCGGCAACTCGTAAGTGCACAGGCTCGTGGTTAGCTGCGTGCGTTATCGGATCTCGGAGATAGAGCAGCAGTAGGAGCACTTCTCAAAGGAGATGTAGCTGTCCCTCTTCCTCTTTCACAGTACTTAAACCAGAAATTATTAAGTTGTACGCGTATTTGAAAAGCCGTTAGACCTGTTAATGGCAGAAGATGAAAAAGCTCACCCTTTTCTAGCAGCTGTGAAGCAAAAATTATGGCTTGGGTTGCGCTCTGCCTGATCAAGGCGCCCTGCTTCCGTAATTCCCCCTTCTGGTACTTTTGACGCCAACGCGCCAGGGATTTTTGTCAGCGCGGAGACCAGCCTTGGAGTCTGCAGAGATGTTTCTGGGAGAGCTCAGGAATGCGTGCTTTATTTTAAAAAAAAAAAAAAAAAAATACACTGGAGGCAGTTTAGGTATTTAGCCTCTGAAGCATTTTTTGTATCTCTTAATTACTTATAATCTGACTTTTCTTTCTAATTGAGGCTCCCAGCATCTGTCTAGCTACCAATACTCTTAACTACTAATTTACATTGCAGTTGGCACCTGACCTTGCATGACACGTGTAAGGCTCTTAGGCAGATAATCCTGGCTTCTTCTTGAGACTTATGTCGCCATGGAGGGGTCAGTGGTGTGAGACAGCACAGCTTGAGGTGCGAAGTGCCGCGGCGGCTCACACACTTACCTAGCTGAGTCTGGCAATCCCTTAACAGGCTGATCCGGGCTTTTACACAGCCGCTCCTCCCGCTTCTGTCCCGGGCAGGCATTTCTCTGCCTGTCACTTACAGGCCTTAAAGCAGCATGTCTGCGTTGGTTAATTTGCAGACATCAGTAGACGCATTTCACACTGAATTCCACCCTGTGGGGCCGTGTCTAATTGGACAAATTTGAGCAGCAGGCAGAAAAGCCACCGCAGCATGGAGCAGTGATATATGGGCACAGGCAAAGGGTTTGCGATCTTAAAGACACAGCTCCTCCGCTCGCCTGCCCGCGCCCGCCGGCCTCCCACATTTGAAGCAGGACTGCCCCGAGGTTTTGACATCCGACGGCGTCGCCTCGATGCTTTTCTGGAGCCGTCCCTTTCCGAGCGGGGATGTTTCTCTCTGCGCCTTCGCTCTGGAGGAGCGGGAAAGCGTTTGCAGCTTCGCAGTGGGACACGGGAACTTTGAGTCCAGCCTGAACCCCTGAAATTCAAGGCTTGTTCGGCTTTCAACCGCACAGCTGCGATCCACATTAGAGTTTCTTGCGGGGAATTTCCTGCAATATTGCAGCAGGCAAGGTGAAGCGGGGAGGCACTGTTATTAGCAAAAAAGAAAAGGAAAAAAAAAAAAAAAAAGAAAAAGAATTTCAGAACCTTGGCAATAAAAGGGAGTTGAAGGGTTGTTTCTGGTCGTAGATGTTTCTTTTCCATTTTATGTTGCTTAAGCATAATAAATGTCAGATGGCTCGAGTAGCATGTTTTATTAAAATAAGTGATTTTGGAGTTCATGAAAGAGCGCTGCATTGATAGCGTTGCGCGCAGGATGGCTTTGTTTGTGCGGGGAGCAGGTAGGGGGGTCCCGTCCGCCTCTCACCCACGTTTGCAGGGGCCGTTTTTAGAAGGGAGAAATGGCCTGAAATCCCCTTTCCGTGTAGTTGCTTTGGTTGTGGTGTCTGCTGAGATCACGAACAAAAGTGTCACCTAATGACAACTGTGAAAAGCCTTTCGGAATGCCAAGTTGAAGAATATTATGTGGTTTGGTTGACTGGTATTTTGGAAGCTTTTGTTGAGTGAGTTGAGACTTTAACTCAGTTTTCATAAGTTGCGGAAGAGCCACCAGAAGATGATGATTTTCCATTGTCGCCGCTCTGCTGCTCTGGTCGTGCGGTGCAGCTCAGCAAAGTGGTCCCTGTGAGGACCCCGGCTCTCGGGTGTCTTGTTTTGAAGTTGATCAAAGTAATTTGCAAAACATCAGTTCCCTCCAGCATTCTTAGAATGCACTTATATTAACATATGCCTTTATATTAGTGACATTTTGATCTTTCTCCCTTGGGTTTTGGTTTTTTAAACGTTTCTGAGAAACACAGCTCCATACTCTGATTTTTCACGGATAACGGTAGTTCTGAAAAGGATCTTATTAAGCACAAAAGCAAAGTGTTGAAGCAGCTTTCCAAAGGGTGGCTTTGCTGACAAGTGCTTACATTTTGCATCAGTCAAGAGCATCGCGTCGTAAGTCTGAACTCGGACCAAAAATCCTCTGCCTGACTCAAGTCCAGAGAGCTGGCTGGGTGCAACGAGCCGCTCCAGACGGAAAGCCTAGGGAAAAGAAAAAGAAGTGGCTCGGTGACTTTGGAAGGATCTGGCCAGAGTTTTATGCTAATGCTATAATATATCGATGCTTGCTGATTTAAAGGCATACGAGCCTTCAGCTCTTCACGCGAGCGGAGTGATCAAGCAGCATGTCCAAGGGAGGCTTCTCGGCTCTGCTGCTGCCTCTCGTGCTGCCCCAAAATGCCAAATTATGTGGATGCCATGAAAAGGTCTCAGCCAAATGGCATGGAAGTGATGGCTTCAACTGGTAGAAATGAGAATCTTTGGGTTTTTTTTCTCTGTGATTGATGTCTGTTTATATTTAATGTAGTTACTAGATGAAAATGAAAGTCTTTGGTTAATCAGATATCGTTTTAGAAACTAAATCTTAGTCATTCATGTGGATATGGTTGAATTTCCTCCTCTCCTTGCAACCTGTGCCTTCAGTCCTGTAGCTTAGATCTAAGGGTTTGCTTTATTTAACTTTTTCCAAATCGAAATAAAAAGCAGCTTACTTTAACGTATATTGTGGGAGCACTGTGGATTTTCCCCCTCTGGGTTACTCCAAACGAGCCCTAGGCCCAGCGGTACTGGAAACTTCTGTGAAGCTGAAAGTGCAAGATTTAATGCCTTGTAACTTTAATCTGTCTCTATAATAAATTATTTATGCAGAAAGTGTCAAAACCACACATGTTGCAAAGCAGTAAAACTCGCCACCGGGGTGGGTGCAGGCAGGGGAGGGGTTGTGCCGGTGCCCGACGGCATCCCGGGCGGGCGGCAGAGACATCGGCTGTGATTCAGGCTGTCCTCTCTGGTCACATTCCGGCTTTTCCTACGGGACCGGTGGTGTTTCCCATCACAGCTGATGGGAGTCTTCCAGTGGAAGCCAGCTCGATCCTTTAGAAATACCATGGCACCTATGTATGCTAGAGTGTCTTTAAAAACGCATTAAGCATTAAGCCAACAGCTTAATTGTTCATAGCTACCGGGCTATGAACAAGAAGTTCAGAAAAAAACGAGGATAATAAATATTCAAGGGTCAGTTTTCACACGATGGGGAGAGGCACATGAGTGTGGAGAGTCCTTCCAGGCAGCCCCCGGTGCGGAGAGCCCAGTCCAACCCCTGACCCCATCACCCGCTTACTCTGCTGTCCTATGGGAGAGACGGGACTTCTTCTGCCCTCTCCGTCTCATTTTTCTCCTTCTGTGAAACGGGAGAATGGGAGGTAGTCTCGCGTTCCCAGTAGGGGAACCGGTGAGGGTGCGAGCTCCGCGCGAACCTCCTCCGAGCCGGCAGCCCCAGCTGCGTGCATCCGTCGGCAGGAGCGCGAGTAGCTTGCAGAGAGGTTTGTAAATATGAATTATTGCTTAAGTGCCAAAATTATAATTAAAAAGGTTTTCTCTTTTGGCTTTTGTCTACATACTTTCCTAATATTGTCATTTGGCAAAGCCGGGGTGTCTCTCACAATGTAATTGCCGCAGAACATTTCCTTGAAAGAGCAGCAACACCCCGCCTCCTCCTGACACTCGCATGTGGAAAGCACCAACTGTTTTATAGGCATTAGTGAATTATGCTTTTCAGTGGAAGGAGGTATTAACTGTCTGTACAGCCGAGACAGCTGTAAACCAGCTTCTGAGATGAAGTGACCTGCCTGAGGCTGCACGTCGGGTGCTGTAGCAGAGGCGGGAGCTGCGGTCGTGCCTCTTCCAGGGAGAAAACGCGGAGGTTTTTACAAGATAGGCTGAGGGTGTGTATTCTTTTTCTTCTCTTCCACCTCCGCAGGGGTCTGTACGTAAGAAGGGCCCGGTCTTGTCCCACCGCGTGTTTGTGCCCAGCCGTGGCGGTGTGGCGCACCACCGCTGCGGCGCCCGTGATCGCTGCGGCTCCCGTGATCGCTGCCTCTCTGCCCGGCTCTCGGCGGGAAGCCGGGCTTGCCGGGATGCCAGGCCCGCTGCTCTCTTCGTCATTGCTGGCACTTCTTAAGCATTTAGGTTTTTAAAAAGCAGAAGGGCCCTCCTGCCCCCCCTGTTAAAGAGTGCCGGGTAACCCCTTTGTGTCGTTACCGGCGTTTCCCTGCCAGAGCATCACAACCCGCACTGAGACATACAGGTGCCTCCCTGGTAGGGACCGAACGGCGAGAAATACCTCGGGGGTTATTTTTAAAAAGAGCAGTTGTGGGTGGTACTAGAATTAGTAAATAAATAAATAAACAGAACACATCTTTAAAATCAGTTGCAAAACATACTTTCTATTTTGGGGCAAAACTTTGAAGATCTGGAAATTCTCCAACTATTGCAAAACGAAGCCTTAAACTAAAACGATAGCTTTGGAGGGGGGTGTTTAATTTTATTTATTCTTTTTAATCTTTAGTACCAAGAAAATTAATCTTCTAGACAGGCGTTACATTTGAGGGAAGAGTAGTGCATGGGCAAGTAGGACTTTTTGCCCCCTTCAGACTGGCGAAACGAAGTTTGGGGTAGCACAGGCTCAGGTCTTCAGCTGGCCTAAATTAGCACAGCCCCGTTCGGGCTCCAGCTGTAGGCACATATGACTGTTCCATTGCAGCAGATCTCATTTATGACATGTTTTTAAAGCAGATCTGTGAAATGATCCAGCTTTAAAAAAATAACACTAATAAGGGTGTAGTTACATGAGCATCTTATCCCACAGCAAAGCCAGTTTAAGAGGCTCCCGGCCCTTCCCTGACCCTGCCTTCTCCTTCCAACCCCCCGGTTCGTTTCCCCTCAGCTCCGCTGCCGCAAGTTTTTGGTGTTTGTGGGTGTGGGGACTTTTTTCCCCACTTCCTTGCGTTGTTTCGGTGATCAAGTAGAGCGTGTTTCCTTAACGTGTCTACGGGCAGAACAGAGCACGCGGTGTGCTGGAGCAGAGGGGTGGCGATGAAGGACAAGGGGACGGGCTGGGAAGGCCGTGGCGGTCTTTCAAACAGCGCCAGAGCGGATGTTCCTGCAGCTACCGCCAAACCCAGGTGGCTTCAGAGGGGTTTTATTCGAAGAGCCGGGCAGGCGAACGGCAGGGCGGCTGCTCCTGGCTCTGCTGGGGAGCGGGTGGGAGCTCACGCCCCCACGGGTGACCACAGAGCCATAGAACAGTTGGGTTGGAAGGGACCTTTAAAGGCCATCCGGTCCAAACCCCCTGCAATGAGCAGGGACGTCTCCAACCAGAGCGGGTTGCTCAGAGCCCCGTCCAACCTGATCTCGCATGTTTCCAGGGATGGGGCAGCCACCA
Source organism: Vanellus vanellus (assembly GCF_965231255.1). Taxonomy (NCBI): domain Eukaryota; kingdom Metazoa; phylum Chordata; class Aves; order Charadriiformes; family Charadriidae; genus Vanellus; species Vanellus vanellus. The sequence goes on along the minus strand of NC_138924.1, from coordinate 10,044,146 downwards.
CCTCTCCGGGCGACCTGTGGTGTTGGCTGAGACTTTGGCTCCTGGAGTCAGCACGGCACGCAGCGCGGTCACAATCGATTCCTGGAGCCCTGCTGAACTGGGGCCACAGCTGTTAGGTTATTAAGTAAATTGTGCTGGGGTTTTTTGTTCCCAACAGCCACTCGGTTTTACCAGAGCAGCACTGGTGTTAGCGCTGGAATAGAGGAGAACGAGTCCAGATTTCAAGGAATCTCAGAACCGTTCACTGTACCAGGAAATTCAGTCTGCCGGGATTCTGCGCTACATAGCAATGAGATCAAATGCTTTCCTAACCTATTTACTTTAAATGTATCTTGAATATTAGTAATGATGGAGTAAACAGACGGATCTTTAAAAAGCGTGGTGCCTGCTGAACGTCTGACAATATTTAATGAGCGCAGGAAGGTTTTTTATCCAACTGCCTTCAGTCTGTGGAATGGGTTTTCTTCTTCTTTTCTCTGGACGGATCTTGTGGCTGATTAATTTAAAAATAGTTAAGTGAACAGTTGCAGAAACAACACGGTATCTTAGACCTGCACGTGGTACAGATTAGGTGGAAACACGGAGCTTCCCTTCATATGTGGGGTGGTTATCGGTACCCTCCAAACAATGCGTGCAGGTATCATTCCACACCCTTTCTAAAGGAGCAGAAAAACACGATGACATGTAACAAAACCTCCCCGGGGCTGCGGTTTGGTATTCGGTGGGGAAGCAGCAGGGACTGGGAGGTTCACCGTGGCTGCTGGGGCGATACTAGGAGCTCCTGTCCCTTGGCACTTGCCGGGCAGTCCCACGTCCTCAGTGCGTGGTGCTGGCAGTGATGTCCCGGCGTGGGTTTGCCTATCTGCTGCTTTCCGGGAGCAAGATGCATTCATTACTCACTCCTCTCATTCCTTTGTACGTTACACAGAATGGAAACAAAAATCAGATATAAACACATTGTCCATCAATCATTCCTAAACTAGGAGATAGACCGCGATGGTAAATCTTTTTTCTTCTTCTTTCTGGTCTTTACACACCGCAGTACAACACGCTGTAGTAACACAAGAAGGATGAAGTCGCTCGGACACGTGCCGGAGTGTAAAAACAACTGTCTATGGAGTCACGGTGCCCTGGCCGGTGTACCTGTGTGCTGCACCCCTGCCCGCGGGTGAGAGCTGACTGCCCCTCTCTCGGGATCGCAGGGCGGTGACTGAAATGGTCTGGATGCGACCAACGGGACTGCGAGACAAAGCGTAGCAATTCTGGTTTAGCTGAATCAGGAATAAAGGGCTTAACCACACACCCAGGTGGAGGCGATGCCCAGAATAGACCCCGAAGTACAGACTGGTGCGAGTGGCTTTGCCGTTTGGATTTCTTTCAGTAATAATTTTTGCAGCAGCGCCAATGAGATGGGATTATGGTGGTAAGAGGCGCTTGTTTACGTTTGGTGGTAATTAGTGTCGTTTCTTTGTTGATTAACCTTTTGTGTGCTACAGCTGTTTACTGCAATCCGGCGGGGGTTTGTGATGTGCGAATTTATGATGAAGGCACTCTAACACAAGGAATCTGAGCTGGTGGGATTATGCTGGGTGTGCGCAGGTTACTGCCGGAGCATTCGCTGGTTTTCCTTCTTCCTGTAATTCTGTTGGTGCCTGTCATATGGTCATAAAATTCATATTAGAACATTAGCAAATGCAAACGTGTAGTCACATTCTCATCGTTTAGCCTAATTTTAATCCTTTGGATAAAGTACTTAATTCTTATCAATTCACGGGCATGGAAGTGACAAGCCCGTTTATAACTATCAGCGCTGCAGAGCAGCAGCACCAAAAAAGCCATGGGATTTTGGAATCGGCACTGAGAAACTTTTCCATAAATGCCAGGAATAACATTATATTTGAATATTTAACCCTTACCCAGGCAATTTGAGGACTGGAAACCATATGTGCTTTTCATAATGGGAGCCAAGATGACCCTACATAAAGATAAATATAACTACATAAAAGCATTCAGGAAGGATGGTGTTGTGGTTAAGAGCTGGGCAAGGGCTGGGGAGCTCGAAGGTCTAATCCCAGCTCAGCCACAGGCTTCTTGGGTGATCCCGGGCATGTAACTTAATCTCTGCGTGTTTCAGTTTTTCCATTTGTGAATGAGAGATAATAATACTGCCCCACAGTCATGCCCGGAGGATAAACGCATTGCTGCTTGGGAGGTGTGGGCTTGAAGATGGTGCTGGTGACCACCAAGGGTGAGTCTCAGCCAAGTGCTCTCTGCTGAGGGTACGTGCTGCGCCGCTGTCGGTGGCATCCACAGTTTCACCTCTGCTTCTCTAAAGGCTGATTGAATAAACTCCTGCCTCAATTAGACGGCGTGTCAGACCAGGGTAGCGCACCTGAAGCCTCATCGGGGAAGTCACATCATTGGCAAATGTTCCTTGTTTGAACATAATTTAAACTCAAAAACAGCGAGGGGGGGAAAATGAGAAAAGGGAGACCTGCAGTAGATGAAACCATCTGGTTTTGTTTGAGTGCTACCTAAGTAACTTGTGTTTATTGGTTATAGACTGGTGTTTTCTTTATACGGTCTCTGGCCAGGTAGCTGTTGTTATGCTCGTGACTTGGCATTCACTTCTGCCCTTAGTGGGTCTGCTCAGGAGGTATAAATCCTGATCCTCTTACGATTCTTTGAAAAGATGGGGTATTTCAAAGTAACCACCAAGACGGAGACTTTTCTTAATTGGTCGCTGCGAATTTCCACTTGTAGCCTGTGGGGGATATCATTCCATCACCGTGGGAGCCACGGCGGTGGAGCTGATGGCGAGCGGCAGAGGCAGCCGTACGACTGTCGGCCTGAGGAGGAATCATGTTTGCGAGAGAACATCTCTGCTAAAGTGCCGTCCCGGCTCTGGAAAGCAGGTAAAAGCCTGCTGAAGGCTGAGCAGCCGTCCCGGGGCTCGTGCGCAGGCTGGGCTGCGTAAGGTGCGGGGGAGCGTAATCGCTCATTGTTTGGAAGGAAGAGTTTTGATGTAATTATACCCTTCAGCCATTGCCACACTTTCCTCTCTTTCATCTTCAGGCAGGTCCACACGTTCAGATGTGAAGCTGGAAATGAAACACATCTGGATATCCAAAAATGACAACAGACTTTTATTTGCTATTTTTGGTATACAACAAAAGCTTTGTGTCTTGCTAATTGAACATATGGGCTCTCAGTTGCTTTTTTTCCCCTGCTAAACTCCGCTTTTCCATGTGTCATCATACGATTCCAACATTTGATCTGTCGAGTCCATCTTGGCCATGTGTTTGTTGTAATCTGCTACACATGTAGGCTTGTTTTCGTGTGCGTCCTGACCTCCAGTGAGAGCTGCAGTTGTTTCCATCATGGATAGTGTTGAGGAGTTACACATCCTTTTTATCAGTGTATTTGGCCACCGGCAGCTCCTCGCAGCGCGGATCAGGGATCCTGCCAAGCCTCTGAAAGCTCAGTGTTTAGGGTAGCCCTATCTGTTTGTATCGGGATACCAGATGCCGGCTTTTTTCAGTGTAACAGAAGCAGAAGGGAAGACTTCCCCAAAATAGAAAATATCCACATAAGTAAAACCCAACCTCTCGGGGAGGGAAGCTGAGGGGTCAGCGTTAGCTAATTAAGAGTTGGAGCGTATGGAAGGGACGGAGGTGGACGGCCGGTCGGCGGTCACCGGGCGGACCTGCACGCTCCGGGGGGGTCGGCGTCGCAGCGGCGGCGGGGAAAAGCAGCGTTCGCCTGGGCAGAAGGCAGCGTGCTCCTCGGAGCCTGCAGCGGCAGAAAACGGTCTGCGGGACAGAGAGAGAAAAATGCCGTGTCTGGAGTGGGGAACGGAGCCCTTCAAAGCAGGCCGTGCCATAAATACCCACTGGGAACTTGGCCCCACTGTACGGACGTTCGTGAGACTCGACTCATTACGAATACAGGACCTCTTGATTAGCATGAAGAGATTCGTCATCAGAATTTTTTTGTGCCTGTGGGGGATCCACTTACTTATTTCCAACTACAGCTCTAAATTGTTCCCATGCTTCATCATGGTTTGATTAGCTAAAAACTTAGAGTAACTGTTTGAGGCACTTACCATAACTAAAAAACAGGTGACAACGATCAGACCGTAGGGTACGGAGCGGGGACCGGTGGTGCTGTGGGGTCTGGAGCCTGAACGTGGTTGGAGGCAGTGCCGTGACAGGTCCCTGAGCGCTGAAAAGACGTGTTACCTGCACGCTCCCGAAGCGCTGAGTGCTATTGCTCCCCGGGATAAACGACAAATTGAAGTAAAAATGAAAAGGGTGAACCGTGCGCTTGATTGCCCGCGCGCACACGCGTGCGTAGCCCCGGCCTGCGCATCCACGTCCTGTTGCAGCTGCGCTAATAGTCACCTTCCTTGCAGTAAATATTGGGCCAATTTCATCACATTTGGTTTCTGTTTATCAACACGGCGCTTCAGCAACGGGGTATTGGTTGCAACAAGGGAAAGAGTCCGATGCTGTCCGGCCCCGAGGTGAGGGAATGAGAAGCCGTACGCGGCGCGGCCCGGCTGGAGGCCTTCCTCTCCCCGTGTCGCAACACAGCCGCCTGACTGCAGCAAAAATCAAATATTTGTACTTGAAGGCAGAGCTGAGGCAATTTCCACCAGGGATATGCTGTCTCTCACCGGTGGAAAAATATTATACGTGCATTGTGCTATTATTCTGTTCAGTTCTTGACATACACTGCTGAGCGGTTTTGTCTTGAACTCCCTTTTTAGCCAAGAGCGTAACGTTAAACAAATCTGAGATTGCACTCGAGGACTTGCCAATCAACGGAAGAATGAACTCTGAAGCAGAAGTAGTATTTGACAAAATGGACTTACAATTATTATTCATAAATGCGCATGTTATGGCTGCAGTTGTTTCACTTCTTTCTTTTACAACCCTATAAATTGTATACAGAACATAAAGGCTTTACTTCTTAAATAAATGTTTTGCAGCCGCCATAAATTATCTTTCTTGCATTCATAATGAAAAAAAAAATCACTGTTTGATGTTTTATATCCTCTTCCCTAAAATGTAAAATATGGTAGTTGGAGCCAGATTTTATCTCATTTGAAAATAAAAGAAGGTTCATTTCCTACTAATTTTTTTCAGTCTTAGGTTTGGAGTTCCCATGAAATGTTGCCCAATCTCCGAAGCGGCATTACAAGAAACTCCGCTTTATCTGAGCGTTTGTGTTTGAGTTGTACCAGCGTTAATAGTCGTCATCATGAAACGATTTATGAACATAACCTGAATCTCTGTTTTTGTTTTTTTTTTTTTTAATCCCTAACGTTGGTTATATTTCATCTTTCTGCACCCCCCGAATCACTGGCTGAGTATCGGATTGTTGAACTTTTCCCTACGCCAGCCCTGCGAGGACCCTGCCCCGGCGTTGCTGTCCTGGAAGCAGGCCTTGCTGAACTCCCAGCTCACTGGTTTGCAAAGCAAACTTCAGCCTCGTACTATTTACCTTGGCAAGTGCCCGACCAGATTGATGATCTGTAAAGTGGATTTGTTATTTGGCTGTTTGCTTTGGCAGCTCTTGAAAGCAGTTTGCTGATTACAGTCCCAGATGTCATTGCATACATTACTGTTCGCTATAAGTTTCTTTTAAAGTTTTAATTTCAGCCACAAATACGATTCGGCTTTTTGCACCTTTCTGTCTTTAACTCATGGATATGAAATATCAAGAGCAGACAGCCTTGATTTCCTTGTATTTTCCTCTCATTATCTTTGTTGGCCTCCTCCAGGCATCTCTGTAGCGCCGGCAGGGAGGAGAGATGCTGCTGGCGTTCCCCCGGTTCCGTTGCGAGTTGGTCGCAGGCACGGTTTTCTAACTGTAGGTCACCTGGAAAATCGACATAGCATTTTTATAAATTATCAGCTTTAACGCGACCAAATACTTGGGCCGGTAGAGTTGAGAACGTCAGGAGCGATGTTAACTAAAATCACCCTCTGCCCCGTTTGCGTTAGGGTAGGCACAAAAGGAACGTGTGTCTTCAGAGGCGGTTTTTCTGGGTTATATCCTCTAACTATTACCTTGGGTTTTAAACCTGATAAGCAGTTTGGCGAATCGATAGGCTCAAAATCAATTTGTTTCTGGCGTCAGGTAATCCTGAGTTTGGCTCTGGTGCCGGCAGCGCCGCTGTGCTCCGCTCCCGAGTGCTCCGCTCCCAGCCCCGTGCGCGCGGCCATTAGGGTTAGGGTCAAGGAATACCAGGATATTTTATTTCTGTGGTGCCTCAAAGTACATTTGCCCTTCTAAAGTCCAGTAAAAGGCTCGTAAAAAGCTCGGCCGGGTGGTTGCTGCTCACCTCCTGCAGGCGCTGCGGAGCCGCCGCGGGGAGCGGAGCGGGTGCCGGGCAGGGGTCTGGCGTGGACGAAGGACTGCTGGTCCTGGGTTTCGGCAGTTAAACCGTCCCTCGGGGACAGGAGCTTTTTTTTTTTTTTTTTTTTTTTTTTTTTTGGTGGGGGTACTTTCCGCTTTGAAATATTGAAGTTGAAGAAGTTGATTCACTTTACGTAAGGTTTTCTTTTCGAGGGGGAGGATATCATCGGAGTATTTTTGGCCGCTGCTTGAAAATTCCTCTAACCCTTTACTATAATAAGCAAATTGAGCAGATTAAAGACACATTACACTGCCAAATGGTTTTTCTACCCAGGGTGACATATATTTTTTCTGTGGAAAAGGTTGTGGGGGGTTTTGTGAGCTGCTATGCTTTTTTTAGCACTTCCTGTTTTATTGTGTTTGAAGTGTCTTTGTGGTGACCTGTTGGGGTAAGATTCTTCCATATGGAAGTGTTTCTTCAACTTTTAATCATTTTGTTTTAAAAAAAAAAAAAAAAAAAGATTTTAAATCCGATTTGCAGATGTCTCTGGTTTTGTTTGCAGAGAGCTAGTCCAACTCACTACAGTGTTGAAGAAATGTGAGTCATGATGAATTGTTTATACACAACGTGAAGATGACATCCACATATTTGCATTCTTAATTAAGTCAGATACTTCTTTAAAATCTGTTTAAAATATCCATAGAAAAGCTTTTTGTGTGTGTTTTATTGTATTTTTCTCTTCAGAAAGTTATATTCCTTTTAAGATTTGGGGCGAAACCCTGCCTTCACTGAATGCCTTGGCAAAACTCCTATTGGTTTTGATGGAACTGGGATTTCACCAGTAGACCCCGACTCTATTGGAGACGTCTCTGAAGTCAAGTAATATCAGGATAACAAGCAATATTGTCCTGTGCCTATTCCTGGAGAAAATCTTGCTGGGATTTTACATAGGGTCAAAAAAAGTTACAAGTTTATTTTTAAGTCTACGAGACAAAATTCTTCATTAATGTACAACAGAATGCATTTTCCCTGCGCTCAGATCGGACTCGCTGGGTCGTAACTGAGACCAGAGTTTGGACCACTGTATTTGCGTTATAGCTGCGTCCTGTTTCCTATTAGTTTTGACGCTAACATCTGAATTTCAGATTTCTTCTTGTTTAGGTTTAACTGCTCAATCAGTACATACAACAGACATCTCGGGACCTCTCTGTAGTCGTCTGGCTTGCGCGGGCTGCGAGGGCAGAGCGTGGCACCTGGGCGAGCAGCGCTGGAGCAGCCCCTGCGTTTGAGTTGGTAGAGCGCAGCGTGTCGGTCCACAGACGGCTGGGCTTGTCCATCAGCCATCTCCAGACTTTCCCTCTGCGTCGTATCCTCAACGTTTTAAGCAGAAGAAAACTGGCCTTGACAGTATTTTTGAGCCCACATGTGAATACCACATGTTGAGGTCTCATGTCTGCAGTTTCACTCCTAATTAAGTGTAGATGTAAGTACCGGGTATCTTATAAGGTCTTTGGCTCTCTGCAATTCACCACAAGCATCTCATTTCCACTTCCTTTGTCTCGGACCTGTTATTTATATGAGAAGGGTAGGTGGACTCAGCAGTTACAAGTCTGTTGGATTATTATGTTTCTGTAGCTGTCATCCTGTCAAAGGTCCTGCAGAAATTTGCGTTACAGGCGCTCACCAGTTTACTACGGGTAAAATCCCCTCCCCTGCTGAAGGCTAGCCCGAGGTCTGTGCACCACCTAAGTCTTAACTAAGCCCTGAAAACGGGTCTTAAATGGTACATTGGCCTTGCGCCTGCTCTCAGAGGTGAATCGGTGATTCACGGAGGTGAATCGCGCTCTTTATGAGCAGTGAGATTTCCAGTTCAGCTTAGGCTGTCAGCCTTCGCCGCTGTGAGTGTGAGGATGGGTTCTCTAAACTTGCCTAAAACTTTTGATGCTACCGCCCGCGGGAGCTTCAGGCCTCGCAGGCTTTCTGACCTAACAACAGGATCGTTTGAAAAACGGCAGCTTTTTGATGTCGATGGGCACAGCGCTCATCTGGTTTGGATTTTCAAGGTGTTCCGAAGTCATATTGTTAGCTACAGGGGGTCTTTTGTGCGCAGCGGTATGCGCTGACTTGCTACTGAGACCTCAGAGCGTTCCCAGATATTTATTTTTGGAAGACTGAAGTCAAGTAGCTGCAGTGTCTCATGCCGGTTATACAGGTGGAGAAACTAAGGCATAAGACGGACCAATGTCTTTACTGGGCTGCTCGGAGTGGTATCAGCAAGACTCAGACATCAACCTGGAGAGTTATTTTACTATCTCCATTCGCTCTGGTTTCCACAGTATTCCGAGTGTGTTGGAAAGGATTTGAGTAAGGAAATCCTTGCAGCCTCATTTGCGTCTACCCGAAGAAGATCATACTGACGTTGACCTCTTTAGGTGATGCTTTCCTTTGTCCCACCTGACGGTGTTTAGATAAGGACATGGATTTGGGACTGACTTTCAAAGCTGACATGAAAAAGATTGAATTATGCACTTGAAGGTCTTCATCATCTCCGGGCCTTCTTTCTGCTGCGCCCTGGCAGCGCTTCAGGGGCTCCGGGGAAAAGGTGCCTCCAGCTCAGTGGCAACTCTCCAGTTTAAATATTTCACCAAAACACCTCCAACGTATCCCAATTCCTCAGTAGTTTCCAAACAGCGTCCAGCTAGATGAAAATTAGCCACTGTCTTAGTTTGTAGCACTGCAAAGGTCAAATGTGTTGGAGAAACAAGGTGCTGAGATGCTAATTCTCCACCTTGGAATGAGAAGGCAGTTCTCTGCTCGGTTAAGCAGAAAATGCGGGTGGTCTTAAACACCTCTATTTTCACCTCCTGTTTTGAATGCAGTTTAACAAAATCTGCTGTAATTGCAGGGAGGATAACCAGCTTCCAGTGCGGTCCCCAGCCCTGCCCCCAGATCAGCTATGAGGCAGCTATGAGGGCTGGGGAAGGAGCCCCTGTGCAGCCCGCGGGCGTGCTGGCAGAGGTCCTGGGCTGGTCCCTGCCCCATCTGTCCCCAGCGCGGGACATGCTGGAAGCTCGTCCCCGACTTCTGTTCTCACACTGCACCTCCTACACTTCTCCTCTTGGAATCTTGTTTTCCACTTTTTGGCGATTTGTGAAACATATGCTTTGGAGGGTTCCCAATTTTTTTCACAGCAAGCAAAGAATTACTCTCTGCGTTGTAAAAAGCCTCACGAAAAAAGTACGCTCCTTCTTTGTAATGGACTTGCCTGGCACAACTCAACAGTCCGCATTTCTCATCGCTTCGCAGTGTACTTTTATAGGATATAAAAACGGTGTTATGATCCGTGTTCCCAAACCTTGCCTCAGCTAGCAAGAACATCAATAAACATGGCTTGATAGACACCAGAGCCGCAGCGCCGCTCCCCTCGGCGCTCGGAGCGTGCCCTAACATACCTTTTGAATCTGTTCTCCGTATATGAAACTACTCGTGCCTCTGTTGACCTTTTAATGTATCAAAGGTAACGCTTGTGCGCTTAGGAAGAGTGACTTCTCCTGGGATACATTTCCAGTCTGGTCACTGACTGTACTTAGAAATGTTTTCTCTACTTCATCTCATCTCCCACTTTTTTTTGCCCCGCTTTCCTTCGTTTCAATTAATCTGCAGGTAGGGAGGTCGTCGTACCTGCAACGGGCAAAAGATTTTTCTTTCTTTCTGCCCCTTTCCTTTTTCTTCTCTCTCCGTAAAATTAGTATCGTTGTTTCTTCGGTTCGCGACTGAGATGATGGGTTGATGTTTGAACAGTTACGCGCTCTGTTCCAGGAAAGTCTGTCTTTGTTCCAGGGCTTCCAGCGCAGAGGCTCCTTCCACCTTGATCTTTCAGCAGAGCACTAAAACGTTTGGCAAGGTTTTTGTCACATTTTTTTGCTGCTGTCCAGGGTTTTTCAGAGATTCCCTTTGGCTAGCTTCCACCTCTTGAGCTTGCCCACTCTAGGGAATACTTCTACGTGTATTTACGCAGCCGCATCATCAGACCTGATGCATCCATCTCATGTCTTCCTCCGCGCGCTCACCTCCTTGGGTTTGCTTCTCTGTGCTTTTAAAGCAAGTTTTCCCGCGCGACGCTTTGTGCCAAGCCCCCTCGTTTGGCTTTGCTCTGAAGGGAAGGTCGTTAGGACGCAAGGCTGGGCCGGTGCGTGCGCCGGCGGACTCGCGCATCATCGCTCTGCTGCCGAAGGGGAGGCGGCTCAGCAGGCTGTCAGAAGGCAATCCCCTCTGCAAAACTCATAATTTTAGACTGGAAAAGGTGTAAGACCGGCTTCTACCTGAGTTATAGGATTCTCCCTAATGCTCAGATTTTCTTTTCCGTGTTAAATTCCCCAGGAACTTGCGATTAGCCCCACTTCTGAGAGTTCACAGCGGCTTAATTCTACTGTAAAACTGTCAGCAGTGATTTTCTTTTTTTAAGACGGATTTTGGTTCTTGTACAGAACTACTTCTTGCTAAATTCCTTTTCAACCAAACACACTTGTCATTTCTCAGCCATTAAAGACAATGAACTCCATCTTTGGATTTTTACATGCTGAACTTAGTTTATAATGATAGATACTTGTTTATAACACACTGAAGATTTTTGTTAGCTTTCTGGCATAAAAAATGGAATCTTCTCATTTGATTGGTAGTTACTAGTAGCGGGTTTATCCTTTCAAATATGTACAAGCTATGATTTCAGTGGACTATTTATTGTCCACAAGAGCGGTAGCCTGCGGCTCGCAGAATCCCTCTTGCCTCGGCAAGCGGCGTGGCTATAATCATCGAACTATTCGCATGGAGTAAAGCTGGTTTCGCGGGAGGATTTAGGTATCGCAACCCAGAAGGTCCCAGTAGCTGGTTTTAGATGCTGGGGGCCCTGGGCAGAGACGGGCTTTCCTCCCCTGGCTGGTGGGGCTGTGTGTAACGGGGCAGCTCCGTCTCTGGGCGTGAATGGTCCTGCGTTTCCCGGGGTGCTTAAGCCAGTTGGGGCTATAAAGTGGGTTTAGAGGGGGCTGTGAAGCACGTGCAGAGCTGAGCGGCTGAATCGGGCGCTCCGGGGGAAGCGGGCAGGGAGAAACACCCGCTTCGATGGTCCCAGATGTGCTGGGAAGACTGGGGCGGTTCTTACAGGGAAATCTGCCGGACGGGGACAGGGCCTGTGGGGGTCAGGCAAGGATTTGGGGCATCGCGATTCGGGCTTCCAGACACTGAAGTTTTTCCTTCATCCCTCTCTGTGTAGCTGCTCCCGCTGGGCTTTGGGTGGCTGCTGGTTGAATGGCTAATGCCAAATTACGTTATAGGTTGCGTTGCTTCATAAATCACAGCAAAGCACGTCCTTGCCATCGGTGCTGCAAGATGGGGTTTATTGAAGGAAGAAAAAAGAAGATTGACTGTAAAAATCCGGTTCTTGTGCTTCCAAATTAGAGCACGCTGCATTTCATAAATTAACAGCAGAACATGAATTATCAGACTTTCTTCTTACCCTTGACTTTTTTTTTTGCATTTGTTTGGGTTGATGCACCCACTTGCTGTCCTTTTCTGCCTTTGTGGGTGATCCATTTGTCTCAGTGACAGAGACGGCAGTGTACGGCTGAAGCAGTGACGCGGTTCCCCGGCAGGCAGCAGCCGGCAGGGGATGGGGGATCTGGCGTGGTCGCTTCGGTCAGCATCTCCACTGGAACAGCCGTCTTCGTCTGAAGTCAAGGAGTTTCGCTGAGCACCTGGCAGCAGGCTTTAACCTGTGCTCAAACGGGCATCTGCCCTTTATTGAAAAACCTGGACGTAGTGGGCTTTTTTGTAGGCGGCCATACGATGGGAGAAGACAGGGAAATTCCAAGGACATTAGTAAGAAAGATTTTAATTTGAAATTTTCCCTGTAAGAATAATGCCCTCTAGGCGCACCCTTCTAGTCACCTTTTATGATTTCTGTAAGAGGAGGTCGGAGTGCCATTGTCAAGCGAAAAAAAAAAAGGTCGTGTTATTCACGGCACTAGAAGTCCTTGCATGACTTTTTTTAAGTAGTTCTTGCTTGTTGCTGAAAGCTTTGCTTTTAGCTGTAAACCGTGAGCCGCCTTTGCCTAACTCCTGTTTGCATTTGGAGTTGTTACTGCAAATTGCCAAGTGCAAACATGAGGCATGTGGAAGGGTAAATCTCCTGCCCTTTGCGTACAGTCTTTGCCGAGGATGAGAGTGAGATGAGTTAAATGACCGAAAGCCTTAGGCTAGGACGTGCCAGTTGTGATAATTTTTTCACTCCATCATCTCACCTTGCGACGTCGCTCTGCCTTATCCAGCCACCAGATGTCTGATGGATAACATAAGTGACAAGGGCAAAACCTCCTCAACGTATGCGGCGGAAAACTTCAGACAGCGAGGACGGGTCTGCTGGCTCCTGACCAGCTGGGTCCTGCCTGGCCTTCCCAAAGCCTGCCTGGCTGGAGCCAAATCCCTCCCTCGGACAGGGTTTGGGAGATCAGACCCCGGTGCTGTGAGCCACCAAGCGCTCTGGCCCCGCTCCAGCAGCACACTTAAGCACGCACTTACCTTCCAGCCTGTATGTGCTACCATTGAAGCCACCGTGGCTGTTTGCACGCTTAAAATTAAGTATATGCTTAAGCTGGCTTGGGACCAGCGATTTCAGTGCTTCGTAGGTCCAGTCCTCCTCGCTGGAGCTTAGGTAACTAGCTTGTGCAACTTGGCGCGTGCTTTTAGTGAATTCAGAATCAGGCCAAAAGAATTTATCTTCCCTGACTTGGAAGGCTTACAAGGAAACAAGTTTAAGGTTTTTTGAATTTTTATTATTTTCTAAACATAAAATTTCACGTTTCTCTGCAGTCCTTAAAGAAACACATTTTCTTAATGTCCTTGGAAGGATCTACAGGCTTTGAGTGAGCAATTTCCAAAATGCCCAGAGCTGATGGAAGGACATCTGGGACCTGCTGCCTGGGCAGGGCAGGACTCGGTGGCTTTGGAAGTCCCGTCCGTGTTTTTGTACCTTCTGGGAACATGTGCCATTGCACTGGGGTGTCGTTGGATGGAAGATTTTTTTTCTAGGCAACCCTGCACAGACTTTCCCAGTGACCTTGGGTCAGTTACTTAAGCCTTGATGTTCCAGCTCTTCCCCGGTGTAAGCAATAAAACTCTTTATATCGGCGCTGATAACTTGTTTTGCCTCAGATTTGGCCCTTGTAGGTCCGTTTTGTAATCTCTCCTCCATTCCATGATCTTGGTTGCTCAATTAATAAGCAGCAAGAGTAAGTTTCCAAACCAGTTCCTGATGGTTAATGGGGCTGTATCCTTAGAGCAGCCGCTCGGCTGCCCCGAACACAAACATTTCCATCACTCCGGTTTAATATCTGAATCCATCTTGTGCTGTTTGTGAAATATGTTAAAAAACTTGTAGGGGAATTGTGATTGCAGCAAGCTGTGCGCATAGCGGTAGATATAACCCCAATAAACTGAATGTTAACACAGGGAGATTTGCTACAGAACGTGTCAGAATAAGGTCGTCACTGCTCAGTTATTCCCTAAGGAAAAGCCGGTTACAGCACGGGCGCATGGCAAGGAGTTACATTACCGACATGGAAACCCCTGCTATAAATGACTCAAATATGCTAATTTCTACGAAGCAGTTGCAAACCGCAGATGCCTCGTGCTTACGAAGGCTGCCGGCGGCTTTGCAGGTTGGGGCTGGCGGGAGCCCGGGCGGGAGCCGGGGCAGGAGCCGGGGCAGGAGCCGGGATGCCGCCATGCACGTGCTGAGCAGCGACCGGCAGGAAAATAGAAATCACCCCCCGAGCTCCTCCCTGACACCCAGCGAGTGCCTCGTTATTTGCAAGCGAGATTTATTTATCCGGTGTGCAAGTACTTATTAGACAGTAGCTTGGAACCGAGGCGTACATTATCTCCTGGTGAGGTAAGACAAATAAATTACAAGTAAGAGGCCCCGGGTGGGATTAGTGATGCACCTTAGGAAAATATTTTGATTTCTGTTTACATGTCGGCTGGGTTGTGAAATGTTTCATCTGGAAAAGGTGATATGAGACCAGAGAAATATTTGCTCTTATAATGCAAAAAATATTTCTGTTTCGTTCTTAACTGGTTGCTAGTGATATAAACCAAATTTCACGTTTCCGGAGCTTTGATGGTTGCTCGGCCGCTTTCCTACAGATTCTCTTCTGCAAACTTTCTCCTAGCCGATAGGAAAGTGCCCCTTTATCTCCCCCTGTTTGTGAGCGTTTCTCTGCGTGCGTATTACTTACAAAGAAAAAGCGACGCGCAGCCCCGCGGAAGTCCCTGTCTCTGGCGGACCGGCTCTGCTGAGCAGGAGGCCATGGAGGATGCTCGGGTGGGGTTTGGGCCGTGTGCGGGGCCACATCCATCCCGGCTGTGCAGCTCCGTCCAGGCGGGTCCGGGATGGGGAAGCCTTCGCCCCTCCTTTGCAGCGGGTTTAAGGTAGGGTTTTCCCTCCCGTTCAGCTGCGGAGGAACCGTACCCACGACGAACTTGGCCTTTCCGAGCATTACGCTCTCTGTTTCTGTTACACAAGAAAGAGTGTCCTGTTACAATTTGAGTGATATATTAGTATATAGCACAGTTCCAATGTTTTTTCAGCACTGAGATTTTTTTAATTCGAATGAAACAATCAGAATTAAATTCCTTGGCTCGGGCAGTTACCACTAATTCTCAAGCAATATGACAAATCCACACTTGTGCCTCAAAGTGTAACATAAGATCTTAGTTATCCAGAAAACCCCGATGAGTTGTCAGATCTTTCCTTACTTGTGGGTAAATATGAACCTTTTATAATCCATTATGTGTCCTTTGTACATATATACGTATGTGCCACGAGACTGATAATAAGCAAGATAAATCTTGCTGTTTTCTTAAGGGAAGGAATACGTTATTCAAGTCCCTCCAGTGGAATTGGCATATTTCTACCTCGCAAAGTGAGCTCGCTAAGAGAGGGTATGCCTGCAAACCTCTTCCAAAGCGTTCAGAAAGGACTTGGCATATAAGCAAATGAGCAAATAGGCATCGTTATGTAGCGTCACAGAAATACCAGATGTGTCCTTCCTGCATCTTAGGCGGCTTTTCCCAGGGAAGCCAATAAAAAGGCTTCAGCATCATAAAATCGCGGCTTTTATTCAGATGAGAAGTAAAACAAAATAAAGACTCGTCTAAAAAAGCCTCCGCTGAGATTTAATGGAATTCATCGTGTGTTTAAATTTCCTAGGCATCGCTGAAAATCTCAATAATCATCTTATTGTAAGCTTAACTAAGTCATAGATCTTCAGAGAGTGGGAAATTTTACTAGGAGGAAAAAAAGTCACTGGATTTTCTAATTTTAACCAGGACTGAGAATTACAAGTATGTGAATACCACAAGAAAACACGTCCAACTTTGCGAAAACTGAAAAGTGCTGAAGATCTTTTGTGAATCCTTTTTTAATGAAATTTCCAGACCTGGAGGTTGAAAGAGCATCAGGTGAAGTTTTTCTGCTGTGCAGAATCACACCTGGTAACGCGCAGCCACCCCGACCGCCCCGGCCTGCGCGGACCTCTCTCTTCTTCAGGGCGCTCGTCTTTATGTCAGGATTAAACGTAAAGAAATGTTAATCTCTAAGGGGGCTTGGGGCTCATCACAGCCTTCCTGATTTTTTCCAGGCGTTCTGATGCTGCAAAGCCGTAAAGAGTTAAAATATGCAAGAATCTTCCTATTCGAGGGGGGGGGGGAGCTTTTTTTTCTTGCAAATCAACTTTATTACAAAGGGGGTTTTTGTTTTGTTTTTAAAAACATAATAGCATCCGGTTATACTGTAGTTTCCATCTCTTTTTGCTTTTGGACCGCTAAATAAATTGCATCCAGCATTGCAAAAATCCACTCACGTTGTTTTTCGAGGCACTGTATCCCTCGGGCTGTAGATGAGTTGCCCCTTCCCCGCCGGCGCCGGCACCGGCAGCGCACGGCGGCAGCCGCCCGTGCCCGCAGCAGAGCCCGCGCTGGCCCCCGGCCCCTGCCTCGCTCGCTAAAGCAAGATGACAGAGTCCTGTGCTTCCGCTGCTGCAAAACCGCGGCATAAATTCCCCCCCAACGCCACCAAACGCGGATTTTTTGCACGGTATCTTTTAAGTCCCGCTTTGGACGGATGTCACATCCTGCCTCCGGTTTTTAAACCATCCCGTCTCTCTCCCGTGTCCTTTTGCTAACCTCCGCGCCTCGGGGGAGGCCAGGAGCTCGGCCAGGGCTGCAGGAGCCCTCGGCGATGCTCGGGGGGTTCTGGGGGGCTCCCTTCAGCTTTTTGCCGACCCCGGGGGCTTGGCATCGGCGCTGCGGTGCCGCCCGGGTCCCTCGTTTGGTGGCCGGGTGTACTACCAGCGGGCCGGTGTGGCGCTGCAGTTGGGATGGCATATAACAGAGTTGCGGGGAGCATTCAAGGCGAAGGCAGAGTTTAATAAATATACTTAATCATTTATGTTTTGACCTTAACCCAGACTCGTACTCAGACACAGAAAGCGGAGAGTTGCAAACGTACTTTGTCAAGGCTCCTTTGGCTGCTGCAGCGGTAAAACAGGGCAGCCTTGCTCTGAGGAAAGGCAGATCCTTCGGAAAGGAGAGTAAAAGGTCAGAACTAATCCAAAAGGACAAGCAGTGTATGTCTGTGTGTATATTGGGTTTCACATATGAAATCCAGTCATGATAAATCTGATGGCTTTAGAAACATCTACTTTGATTAATGAAAACATAGTTCCCATAGACCATGGGTTTCATACTTCAAAGTTCTCCTGGATTTAGGACCTTAGGTTTTGCTTATTCATATAACATGCAGGAAACTATTTTTAAATGAATAAGGGAGTTTAAAAAAAAAAAAAAAAAGGCAAATGTTTCAACATCGGTGGTACAGATAGACTGGATAATAAGGAGCAAAATTAACAAACAACAGACGTTTTATTATGCATTTTACAATAATGTTTACATTCTTTCTTCTATATTTGTTTTTCCTTGAAAAGATTTATGTATTTATAAAAATATCTCGCTGCTCCAGCTCTGAAAATCGCAACCTCGCTCACATTTGAAAGCCTTCAGGATGGCTGCGATCGCTGGCTACGTTCCTAATCGTCCGAAATGCTTCTCCTGAGCCCGTGGTTAACCCCTTGTGCAGGACTGGAGGAGACAGCGTCTGTCGGGGCGGTGGGGGAGAGGAGGAGGGTGAGACGGTCCCTAAGGACCCGCCGAGCTCGCGCCGCGGCACCGCTGTGACCCTGAACGTTGCCGTCCATCGCCTTGGCCGGTGTCCCGAGCCGCGGCCACCGCCGCCTCGAACGTGGGCAACCTCCTGCCCGACCATCCGCCTTCACCCCTGCGGAGCCGCTGGGCACGGGGGCTCCCAGGGCCGCCCCGCTCCCGGCAGCTGCATCTTTGCTTAAAGCTCGTTTAGAAATGATGACAGAGGAATAAACAGTATTTTTGTTTAGGAGTGTGTAGCGCGCTGAGGAGGGACGCAGGAACCTCTCAGCCTCGCTTAGCCAAAAGTTCAAAGGGATTTGAAAGTGTCGGTTGCCTGTGGGACCGGGCACCCCGACTGAAGTCTCCATTAATTAAATGCACTCACAGGATACAGAGCTGGTGAGTAATGTCCTGTTTATAGCAGAACTGCGAGCGATTCTGGAAAAAAAGAAACTCCGTGGGAGGGAAAGATGACAGGGAAATAGAGTTACTCGCAAAGGCTGTAGCTCCTGCCGTCGTCTCCAAAGGTGGTAATTACCACTCACACCTCGATCGAGCGGCCGTACAGGGAGGCGAGTTGTTGTCAAGTCTGTCGCACGGACGGTGATGTGCACAGGCCGCGGGGGAGCAGGAAGGCAGCACGGGCCAGGACCAGCAGCACGGGCCAGGACCAGCAGCACGGGCCAGGACCAGCAGCACGGGCCGCCCGGCACGCGCTCGTGTCCAGAAGTCCCATTCGGGGCAGGTCGGGGAGATGCCGCTTCCTCCACGCTTAAATAAGGCGTTTGCACAGGTCCCCGTTGGTGTACCGAGAGCTGCTGCTTTGTGGCGTTCCCCCTGGAGCGGCAAAGTCACGGCATGGGAGCGGATTGGCAAACCCTGTAGGAAAGTTCAACCGTTAATATTTAAACGGGGTATGTTACAATTTGACTCACTACTTCAGGCAAGGAGTTTCCGTGCGCTGGTTCCTCGCACGCCCATGGGATTCTCGCTCCCGGCCGAGGCTTTTTCTGGGCAGCTGTGTCACGCTCACGCTGCGGTTACCGGTGCCTCCGGTGCCAAAGGGGATCGGGACTGCCTTCAAAGTCCACTCCTGCGGCTGAAGGGGCCAGGAGGGGCAGCGGCGTGGTGATGGGCAGCCCCTCCTCTCCCTCCGAGACCCCCTCGGTCGCGCCCCAAGGTCTGCCGCCCCCGGGGGGGGCCGAACCCCCACCCCTTTCATGAGAAGGATGCATCTTTTATCGGTTAAAATTGGCAGGTCGTTTCCTCTCCTATTTACTCTGTTATTTTTGCTCACACGTATGTTGCAATATGCAAGGTGAGGCTCAAAACTGTCAAGCTCTTTAATAGAACCATTACTGTATTTTTGGAGAACGTACTCTTTTTGATTTACTGTTCCTTAGAAGACAGGAAATGGAGCTACTTGATTTCATATTTTAAACAAAGCCGTCCAGAGGTTTAATGAAAAAAATTTCCCCTGGCTTTCGAATTAAAGGGCTATGGTGAAAGATTTAGCTGAGCTATTTTGACTTAGAAAAATAACACACTAGAAGCATTAAAATATTTTGCAAAAATACTTTTTACTACTGGGTTTTTCAGAGAAGAAAATAAGCTTCTCTGGTTTTCTCGGTCTTGGTCGGTAGGGCTAACTGTGAAATGAAAGGACGTTTCCAAGGTTCGGGGGTTTTCTTTTTTTTTTTTTTTTTTTCTTTTTCCTTCTGTAGAATTTATTTTCCTTTTATATTAAAAGCCTTGAAACAATTGCAATGCAAAAGACAAATCCTGTGCTTCTAAGCAAGGTAATTCGGTACGAGTAGTAACAGAAGACTTTGCCATTAATAAAATGCGAGAAACATTAAGCAGAAAGACGGGGGGGGGGGGGGGGGGGGGGGGCTGATTCTGCTCCCTCCAGCAGCGGCGTGAGTAAAGGGCAGCTCTGGTTGGGAGGCAAATGTCAGGGAAGGACAGAAGCGGGAGATCGGTATCAGGAGAAAATTAAAGTTTTAATAGGAAAATCCTGCGAGTAGAGCAGAATTAGCTTGGAGTGTTTGGGGCAGCGTAAAGCTAAACACGCTGGAACTGCAAAACGAAGCACTTCCGACCTAGCTGCCCAAGCCACGGCTTCTGCTCGTTCCATTTGGTTTCATTCGGGGTTGGTTTCCATTTGTAGTGCAGTGCTTGGGCATCACACAAAGGAGGCCGATGGTCTTCACTTCCACCCAGCTTCGTCTTCAGTAAATAAGGGGAGGAGTAAACCTTCCGCTAGCTTGAAAGCACGGCGCGATAGCGTGAAATATTGACGCAATATTAAGTCAACGGGATTTTTTTTTTTTCACTGATTTTATGAGGATTTCACCAGCAATTGCTTGGCTAAAATGATTCCTGGTTTGCTTCTGTCTTGAGTTTGTTTCTAAACGAATTGCTCCGTGTAGGTGGAACCTGTGCCGCCATCGGAGCTGCGTCGGGTCTGGGGACAGGGGAAAGGCTCGGCCTCGCGCGTCGAGCTCTGGTACTGGTGGCCGTCGGTAGGATTTCAGCGGCTTGTCGGTCAAGGCACGGGGCGAAGCCCGCCTCCTCTCAGCCCTGCCGTAATCCCGTGAATCAGCAGGAGCTGTCTCAGCCGCGTGGGTTGTGCGGTTACATTCTGGCTGCGGGTTTGGGGGATTTTGAGAGCAGGACACTCCACTGAGGTTTATTTGTAAACTTCTCTCTGGCCGACGATGGGGAATTCGATAGGTTATCAGCCGAGATACTGGGATTGAAAAGGGGAGAGCGAGGCAGGCAGAAAGAGATTACAATTTAATAAATAGCAGAGATACGGTGAGCTGCTATCAGTGTAAGTTTAATGCCATTAGCTCGCGTGCCGCCGGTAACGATGTACGTAGGGCAAAGCACCCACAGGCTCCTGGGGAGCAACCAGCCCCTCTGCCCGTTCGTGCGCTTCACGGAAGAATTTTCCAAGGCAAAACAACACCCAGGACTTAATTCTGCCTCGAAGAAATCATTTTACTTTGATGCATCTGCTGTCTGCTCACGCAATGGCAAGAAGAAAAGGAAGGTCCGCGGCAATGGGTCTTGTTTTTCCTGAAACAGTCAAAGAGGGACAGAGCCGGGGCTTTATGGGAGGAGAGGAGCTGCCTGTTGAAACAAGGCCCCATTTTCTACCCCCACGCCCCGAGGAACCTCAGTCGCACATCTGTGCGTTCAGCTTTACGTGGAGCCCATTTTATCGGTGTGTGTATTGAAATAAGGAGGAATTTGTGGACTCCACTGCGACGCCGAGCAGATGACGGCGCCCGGACCTCCTCTGCCCCGTTACTCACGGGCAGGGCCATCACCCCCGGGGTACCGCCGTGGCTGGTGAGTCATGGCTGGATGCCTGGACGTGAATCATATCGCCAGATGTGAGCTCCTAACATGGAAAAGGAGTGAAAAGGGAGGAAAGATAAAACCAGAGCTTCGCCAGCCGTGCAGGTTGTTGTTTTTTTTTTACAAGCCCACTTTCTGTGCAGTTAATCCCTCTAACCTGCATTTACATTAACACTTGCAACCTCACACGTTGCTGCTAAGAAGTTTTGGCAGCTCTTGGCCCTGATTGCAGGGGTAACGCTGCACTTGTCTCCTTTGCTCTCACTCAAGTATCTCAGGAGCCGGAGCCCGGCGCTCTATGAAGTCTCTCCCTGTACGCGCATGCCGGCATCTTGGCAGAGCTTCAAAAGCCATTTGCCTTATTATTCATACGTCTGCTTATAGGAGCAGAAATGCTCCCATTTCTCACTTTCGGAATAAGAGCAGGCGCTAGTAAAGAAGAGATTTCTCATCTCCGGCGCAACCCTGCGAACCGGCGGGAGCTCACCATCTCCCCGCTGCCACCCCGGGGGTTTGGGAGGTGGGTTTAAAAGCCCCCCCCGGTAGCTCTCCGGGTATGCGAACAGCCCCACTGAAAACCACTGACGTTGCTGGGGTCTCGGAGTGTACGCGGAGCGGGGGTCTCGGGGTCGCCTGAAAGCCCAGAAGGGTGAATTGAAAAAAGAAGCTTCAAAAAGGGACCAAGTTTTGCTTTGCCTCCCGCAGTTAGGATAGCCGACAACGTGGAAACGTTGCAGAGACTTAGACATCATCGCGATTACTTCACCTCCTCACTGCATTTTCTCAAGCAAGCTTCCAGAACCCTTGCTTTAAAACAAATTAGTAGACTGGAGTAACCTTATAAATCCAAAGACCCATTAAAAAGTTGAAATATTTGGTCATTCCTCCTCTCGGTTTAAACTGGGATTCATCCAGAGTTCAAGTGCGTGTATCGCGTAAGAGCCACGGTCCCGTTTTGTAGAGGTCCATTTCAGCGTTGATGGTTTTCTAGTGCCAGGAATCTACTCTGCAGCCAGGCAGGGAGATAAATCAAAGTTGTGCGCGCCGATGAAATTCAGGAGCCAGAAGTCACCATCGCAGCCCATATAAATCCCTGAATGCCAGCCCCGGTGCTTTCGTCCGTGCCATTAGAGTTCAAAATTATCTGCCCCTCTTTGCTGATGTATGGATTAACCGGCCGCCCGAGTGTTTACTAACGGTTATCGCCCGGTACTTTGGACGTTATCGGAGGAAGGGACGCCTGCCGCGGGGCTTGGTCTCTCACCCTTTCTATTACCACCTGTCAGTGGCAGGGAGTGTGCTGTGAAGCTGTACAGTCACAGACCGCAAGTGTAGATAGTTTCTGACGGCTGATCAAAGGGGAAAACCAAAGGCCTGATAACAAGGACGTGTTTCATGTACTTTTAACTTTGAGAAACATTGGCATTTGCATTTTTTCCCCTCGGTAGGCTGGCAGAAACCAGGCACAATAAATGCTGCATATTCAGTTACCTAATAGTGGAGTAAATGGTATGTGCTTGAAGCAACAAAGCGTAACTGTAATCTCGTTCCAAGTGGGAATGATTTAAGTAAGCCTTCGCAGAAGACTTGCTGTATAATACAGTAGAATAATTTTAATTTGTACTTTGAAGTGATCTTGAATTCAGAATCTAATCTTTGCATTCAGCAGAACATCATACGCTGTTGTGAAAGAGGTAATAACCGCAAGTTAAGGAATTATTTTAAGTATCTTTTGTAGGTACGTGCACTCCGTCACAATAGCCGGCATCTTCAGTAAAGCGCTGCGGGTGAAAGCGTCTCCGTTAGCGCACGTTTGGCCGAAAATTCCGCAGTGCAGGAACGGAGATAATGCACAGATATCCCAGAGTGAAAGAAGGGCTCGCTTTTTGCCTCCGGTAGACTTAGGTCAAGCGCAAGGCAGAGAGCAAGCCCTCCTCTCCCCATCGGTGCATCGCGCTGCGGCGCTTTCCTGCTCAGGAGAAAGAAAGGGATTTTAGCTAAAATTTGCGCCCATTAGGAAAGACAAAATGACTTGACTGTTTCCATTGTCTGAGGTGAGAAGGGGGAAGGGTGCTCAACAGCAGCCCAGTGATAGACAAATCAACTTTAAAAAATAATTTACAGTTGTCTAACGCGTGCTTAATAACATATATACAGGTTTTTAACGTTGCATGTCATTCACCTCAGTGTCGTTATGCTGATTTCCCGACTCTCCCTGGTGTGAGACCAGAATTGGGTCTGTATTTTTAATTTAACCTTTTTGCTCACAGCTGCCTGGTCAAAGCTGTTCGGTACTTAGGGCTCTGCTGGCTCCCGCTGGGCTGTTAACACCACCGTTTTAACTAAGGTGCCAAAATTAGCTTTTCGGGGACTGGAAACGCACGGGCTTCTTTTCTGTCCAATGCAATAAATAATATGTATGGAAGCGGGTTGGTCCCGGGGTCTCCCAAACATCTGCCTGTTGTTTGTTGAAGGTGCCTTCGACCGGAGCGTGACCCTGCTGGAGGTGTGTGGGAGCTGGCCCGAGAACTTCGGTCTCCGCCACATGTCTTCCATGGAGCACACTGAAGAGGGCCTTCGGGAGCGCCTGGCCGATGCGATGTGCGAATCTCCCAGCAGGGACATAGTGGGATCAGGAACAGGTACAAAGAAGAGGTGTGATCAGAGATCACGTACATCTCACCCAATGGTGATTTTTGTTTTTCTTTTTTTAAGTTTTGCTTTCCCTTTTCTCTGTACGCTGCTTCTCTGATTAATTAACTTTTACGGGGATCTCACTTAGCGTGAGAGAGGTCATTTATAAAAAGAAAGTAGCGGTAGATCCCATAAACAGCCCGAGAAGCCGAAAGCAGCTTGATGCACATTACTGGGGCTTGAGGCTTCCTTCCCGTGTAGCTGTGACGGGGGCTCTCCTCCCTCCCCGGCCAACTCCGGAGCGTCCCAGTCTCTGTGCGGATTGCTGCCCTTGCCCGCCCTGCTCCAAACAATGTCACAAGCACCACACGCATCCTCATTTTGTGTCCTGAATAGAGCCACTGCGAAGCGCTGGTTCTGTAATCCAAATTAATCCATCTTCATCAGCGCCCATTATATCGATAAATTATATCATCTGTTTAAGTAAATGGAATGGCACGTCAGAGATTGCGCTGCTCAGAAGGGGCCCGGTGGTAGGAGATGCTTAGGGATGTTAAAGCGCAGTTACTGCGGTTTTATTGTCTCCATTCAGTTTTACTTGTTTTAAAAAAAACGTCCTCTAGTAAAAGGACCGGGCCCGTCTTTGATCCACGCACCATTTGTGGTGTGACCAGCAGCTAATAGGAACGGTGGCTTCTACCGTCAGCTGCCAGCTTGCCTGCCGCTCTTCTGGGACCTTGCCTGGGAAGGAGAAAGAGGACAAGCTCTAGCAGAAAGGTACGGGCGTGCCAAGCTACGGACAGTACGGAAAGGCTGCGTAGAGCAGAAGTTGTCCGTTCCTTTGGCCGTTGCCCTCATGCGTTGCTCGTCCTCCTGCTTTGCAGGTGGGTCGTTACTGGGCACGTAGCCCACGGCAGGTCACCAACCTGCGGCTCCCTCCCCCCGTCTGGAGGAGGAGGCTGCAAAGAAGCAGAGTTTAAGCCCGTGTGCGTAGGTACGGGCAGCAATAACCGAGCTGCTGAGTGGTGCAGAAGAGCACCCTTCGTAGCCCAACTTGTCACCTTTCAAACTGTCTGTCCTCTGATTTCCATCTTGAAAATGATGGAATCAAGGGATGGTTTAAGATTTGATACTAACAGAAAGAGTTGAACACTAAGCGTGGGTCTCAGTTACAGATCTGGTGCAAATTCTCACCAGCTTGTTGCCGTGGAGGAGGCACTTAACGTCTCCGTGACTCCAGTGCTGCATCGCTGCAGTGAGGATAGAGATGCCTCACGTTGCTGGTGTGGAGTTTAATCAGCTCCTGTCTGCAAAGGGCTGTGAAGGTGAAAAAACAGGCTGTGAAAATGGACAAAGGCACATATTTCATCACTTATTGACCCGTGCTGGGACCAGAGTGAACTTTGGGATGGTATCCACTTCCCATAACGGGTCAGCGCCCCTCAGGCTGCCTATGTTAGGGGAAAGGTGAGGGGAATACCTTCTCTGAAAGCTGAAGCCATCTAGACATGTCAAGTTAAGGTGACTGACTGCCCCGGAGACTTGACAGTATATTATACTGTAAACCGAGAACTTTGTCAGAGACAGAGGTCGACATTTGCCTTCCATTTTCACCAAACCCAGCTGGTGGCAGTGGGTGCCGACTTCTTTGGCGTAAGATTAGGCTCACAGTACTGCAGGTGTAAAGACAGAAAGGAACTGTTTATAGCGGTGCCATCACTGAGCTGAAATTCATCCAAAGAGATTTCCCCCTGCTTTTACTCCAGACACATAAATCTTCCTAACGAGTGTAAGATAGATGCCGTCTCAAAGCAGCGAATGTAAGTGGCAATAGGGAGAAACATGAGCACTGACCCAACTCACCCCATCCCACTACCCTCCTCTCGCTGTCACTACGCCCTGTGTTTTCCTGCCTGTCGTGGGATTCCCTCTACCACTAACGCTTTCTTCTCAGGATTTGGGCATGTGGTGCCTCAGTGCGGCGGAGGAAACCTAGTGATAAGGCTGTGGACTCCCGTGCCCTTTCCGCTTCCGGCCCCTCACGGCTCTTGAGCTCTTCTTACCGGGTGGCTATAAAAAGTTCTCTCCTGCTCAGATGATACCTGGAAAACTGCGCTTGCCCAGGGAGTCGCCCAGCGCTCGCTACACCGCGCGTGGCTGCGCTGGCGGCGGGCTGCCGGCCAGCCGTGGGGCAGGCTGTGGAGCGCGGTAAAGTGCCAGCCTCTGCCTGCCGGTTAATAAATGGGGAAAGAGAAGTTTGGAGGTACGTTCCCCTCGCCTCAAAGAAGAGGCGCCTTTGTTGGCTCATAAGGAGTTAGGATAGCTTTCACTTCCCCCCCCAAACCACTTAACAGCTTAACAAACCTGAACCGGGTTATCTCTGAAAAACGTTCAGTTTTCTTCCTTGGATTCTCTGCTGCCCACTCGCACTCACCTCAGCGAGACGAGAGCGAGGAGTCCGGCAGAGGAGGACAGCCCCAATTCGCGTGTTGGTAGTTGATTTCTATATTGGTGCTGGTTCCAAAGACAGTGTTTATATTTCTGCACTGGACTAAAAATTATCAAAGTTGCAAACCTCTTTCTAATAAACCTAAAATGACTTATTTTAGCTTCTGCACGCCTTTATGTTGTGCGTGCCTTTAGCCCCTCTTTGCGCTGCTTGCATTCTCTTCAGTCCTTAAATACGTTTTATAGAGGTTTAACGAAACTTGCAAAACCTTATTCGAACTGAAACAGGAATTAATGAAAATTTCTAACGCTGAGCGTGAAGATACGTGCCTGTGCGGTGCTCGGGTCCACGGCGTGGGCAAAGACAAAAGGGGCAATAGGGTGGACAGTGAGGCTTTATCAAGTGCTCAGCCGGTCCTGACGTGCGCTTAATGGCAAGAGATAAATAGATTCTTTTAATGCCTTAACTGTTAGGGCATAGCTGACACGGAGATTTATATAGTAATTGGGGCTGATATGCTGCAGTAGTGCGGAGGAAACGCATGCTCACGGTGCACAGAGCACTTTGGGGAGTAGATCTTCACAGTGTCTTTGTTACCTGCCCCGTTGCGTTGCAAAGCAGGGTTGGCACCGCCTCCCTGCTTCGGTGGTCCTGGCTACTGGCAGAGGCAGAAATGACCCAGAGATTTTGGTTATACGCGAAACATCAAACTGGAGGATGCAAAAACATGAAGAACAATCCGGCGTCTGCAAGGATATGGGGAATTAGATGGCCCGACGGGTCTTTTCCATCTCTGACTCCAGCTAGTTGCCAAGGGCTGTCGGACGGTGGAGGGGAGAAGAACCAGGTCTGGAGAATGACCCTCCCAAAAATCTACTTTCCTTGTGACCTAAATGATAACTCCAGTCATCCAGCTAGTTGACTTGATTGGGAAACCAGCTTTTCTCCTTGTTATCCAATTATCCAGACGACCCATGTCTATCTTAAGTGGAGTCTGCTGTACATAAGCTGTCAGCCTAGATACACATTTCATTCCAAAGAAGGCGTAAATTGGCAAAGATGCAAAAAGATGTTTTTGCTGTTTCAGTTTCTGTCAAACTCTCACCAAAAAAAAAAAAAAAAGGTCTACTCACAAAATGTTAGTGGTCAGTGACCTCCTTTGCTCGCAAAGCTTTGTTTTCAAGCAGCGACAATATTTACATTTGCAGTATAGTTTCTGAGTGTGTGCTGGAGCTTCACATTGCATTCTCAAAAGAAAAAAAAAATAAAAGCAAAGCTAGTATTGGGATTTATGAAACTGCGCTTCCAGGAGACAAATCTCTCTGACAATATTCCACGCAAACCGGACGGGCAGGAATTGCCAGCCCAAAAATTCTGTAATCAGTAAATCCTCTGATTTATCTATTCCTTCAACAAGTACATTTCTTAAGCTTTCAAATTCATTTTGGTCAGTTCTGTTGAAAATTAGCCTATAATAAGGGACTGAGCCTTTGCAGTCCAAGCGACAGGATGTCTTCTGAACTGGGTGCGCGGAAGACTGTTTCTGTTGCTGTGCGGTGGGGGTTAAGGGTGCCGAAGCCCAGGAGACACATTGCCCTTGCGCTCTCTGCCTCTCCCCCCCGGGCCGAGGACGGCATCCGTAGCCGTGATGCTGATGTGGGATCTTCCTGCAGAGACGTAGCACGGTGCGTGCGCATCCCAGGGACCCAAATTCATCAGGCCCCCAGTCACGTCCCCTTAAGAGGTAGACTGGCCTGAGAGAAAACCAGTGGATCTGTCAGGCGGTCGCAGAAGGGAGTTACCAACTCCAGGAGAGCAGCGGTGAGCATCGAACGGTGCGGCTCCGCATCTGCAGCACCAGGGTGAAATGTTTAGCTGGATGTTAAATCGGGGGACGTTAAATCGGGGGAAGTTAAATCTGGGGATGTTGAATCTAGGCACAGCTTCAGGCTCGACTTTCACGTGATTTACCAAATCGAAACCCGTTCTCTACATTTTCTCGGGTT